>NC_140585.1:415538650-415846150 GCF_964204655.1 Triturus cristatus | reverse complement strand
CGCAACCACGTCCCGTGCCACAGGGGGGTGACCCGGGTCAACCGTCCCGTCCATCGGGTGAGGCGGAGCACCGCTCGCCAGGACAGGAATACAGCCCTGGTGATGTCCGGGCAAGAAGCAGGGATGGGGGCGCCGTACAGGCGATCTTGGATATCGGCGAAACCCAAGCCGTTAAGTTCCACCCTGTAGGCCGGGTCGGACCAACCCCCTCCAAACCAGTCGTGAATGACCAGGAGGCGGGTGGCCATGTAGTAGAGGTAAAGATCAGACATGCCCAGGCCCCCGTCAAAGGTGGGTATGCGGCACGTCGACAGAGCCAGCCGCCGCCTCCCCTCGCCCCAGAGAAATCTCGTCGCCATCCCGTCTAGTTCACGGAACCACGGTCGCGGAAAGGAGAGGGGGGCGTTTTGCAATACGTACAGAAACCGGGGAAGGATCATCATTTTGTAGAGGGCGACCCTCCCTAGCGGGTTAAGGGGCAGCTGTTGCCATCGCGCCAGGTCGACCTTGGCTCTCTTGACCAGGGGGGCGACATTGAGCGCCCAGCTCAGCTCCGGGAGGAGGGAGACCCAGATGCCCAGGTACTGAAATGATAGGCGGCGCAGAGGGATGGTCTCCTGCCAGTCAAAGCATTCCCTGGAGGGGTGCAACGGAACCAGGATCAACTTCCGCGGGTTGAGGGAGAGACCCGATGCCCGGCCGAAACGGCTCAGAATGGATAGTGCGCGCGGTCCGGAGCGCGCTGGGTCCCCAAGGTACAGTAGGACATCATCCGCATAGAGGGCGATTTTGTCGGGTTCCAGGCCAGGCCATTCCCACCCCCGAAGGAGGGGGTCAGATCTAATCAGGGCGGCCAGAGGTTCCATCGCCAGAGCGAAGAGAAGGGGCGACAGTGGGCAACCCTGCCTCGTCCCCCGGCCGATCCGAAAGGGCCTTGACAACGCACCATTAACCAATACTCTGGCACGGGGCCGGGCATTGAGGACTCGCACCATCCCCACGAACCGAGGGCCAAAGCCCATGCGGGACAGGACGTCGAAGAGGTAGGCCCACCCCACCGAATCGAAAGCCTTTTCGAAGTCGACGAGGAGTAGAGCGAGGTACGGGGTCAGACGATGGCGGTGGGCCAAGGCCACGTGGAGACGGCGCAGACAGTGGCGCGTGCCCCGAGCGGGCTTGAAGCCACATTGATCTGGGTGGACCAAGGTAGACAACAGGGGCCTAAGCCGCTGGGCCAAGACCGCCGCATAGAGCTTCACATCGGTGTTGATGAGCGAAATTGGGCGGTAGGCAGCTCTATCGGTGGACGGCGGCGTGGATTTGGGCAAAACCACAATCGTGGCCAGGTCAGACTCCGGGGGGAAGGAACCCCTCTCAAGCGCCTCCTCATAGTGAGCTGTCAGCCGCGGGACCAGGGTGTCCCTATAGGCCGCAAAGAACTCCTGAGGAAAGCCGTCCGGGCCTGGTGTCTTCCCCGCTGACATACGCCTGATTGCTTCCCCGATTTCTTCGACGGAGATGGGGGCCTCCAGGCTCTCCATTTCGTCCAGCCGAAGCCGGGCCAGGCAGGCGGTCCCGGGCGCGAGCAGGGCGTCCAGAGAAAGGTCCGGCGCACGCGCTCGGTAGAGCTGAGAATAGAACTGGGCAAATGCCGTTGCCATCGCCACGGAGGAAGACTGGAGCACCCCCGACGAGTCGGTAATCGCCGGAATGATGCGCGACGCCCTGGGGTAAGTGGCCAGGCGGTGCAACAGTGCGCCGTTCTTGTCCCCCCAGCCATACACCCTCGCTACCGAGGACTGCCAAAGAAGCTTGGCCGCCTCGAGGGACCGCTGACAAATCTCCTGACGAAGGAGCCGCAACTGACGGTCCACCGCCGGGTCGTCGTGCTCGGAGTGCGACTGCTCCAGCCGCAGCGCCCGGGCTTCGCAAGCAGTGAGCTGCCGCAGCTGTGTCTGGCGGTGCCGCACCACATGTGCCTTGGCCGCCCCCCTGATGGTTGCCTTGCAAGCCTCCCAGAGGGTGCCCGCCGACGAAACGGAGCCCTCATTGGCACCGTAATAATGAGTAAGCTCAGTGCCAACCGCCTCACGCAATGTCTTATCCTGGAGGAACCAGGCGCTGAACCTCCACACTGGCCTAGCCGCGTGAGGCGGGGGGCCCAGACTCAGGAGGACTGGTGAGTGATCCGAAATGCCCCTGGGAAGGATGCGGGCATCCTGGACGCTTCCGCACTCGGTGGGAGGGACAAAAATCACATCAGTACGGGCATGAGAGTGGTGAGCGGCTGAAGTGTGGGTGTATTGACGATCGTGAGGATGCCAGAGCCTCCAGGCGTCGCAGAGGCCCTGGGCCTCCGCCCATCCCGCCAGCTGTCTCGCCCGCGCGGCGCGGGAATCCGAAATCGGTCCCGACGAATCAAGCTGTGGGGCCAGGACCGCGTTAAAGTCGCCCCCAAGGACGGTAGCGCCCACGGGGAGAGAGTCCAGCAACGAGGCAGCGTGGGATAAAGCCTGCGACAATCCAGAGGGGGGCACATAGAGCGAAAGGAAGCTGACCGGGCGACCCTCCATTGTACCACAAATAGCAATCCCGATTCCATGGGGTGCACGGGCCACCCTCTGAAGGACGAAGGGGAAGGAACGACGCAGCAGGACCGCCACCCCGCGGGAACCACGGGAAAACCCCGAGTGCCACACCCGGTCGTACCCGTAACGCGCCAAGAAAGGGCATTTTTCCCCAAGGAGATGGGTCTCCTGAAGGAGGAGGACGTCGGCCCCAACGCGCTGAGCATACTTAAGGACCGCCGTGCGCTTAAGCCTATCCAGCAGGCCGTTCACATTCCAGGACAGGATACGCAGCTGCGCCCTGGGGGCTACGTCAGCCATAGATACAACGGGCGCACTGGGACGCCGCAGGGTCGGAGCCACCCCAGGGGAGCCAGGAGGACATCATGCCGCACCGGCGCGCAGGGACCAGGACCCATGGGGAAGGCAGGGGACAGGCAATAGGGGGCCAGGGGTGCCAGGCTGGGAGCGGGTGGCAGCAGACCGTGTGTGTGAGCCAGCGCGGAGCGCTGCAATGACGCCCGCGGGAGGAAGCCAAGGGGCGCCAAGACGGGAGCGGGCAGCAGCAGGCCGTGTGTGTGAGCAAGCGCGGAGCCTTGCAGTAACGTTCGCAGGGAGCAGCGATGCGGCGCACCCAGGAAAAACCAGATACAAACGAAGAGGACCACCCTCCCTAGGAGGAACATCCAACAAAACATCCAACAAAACCCACCCCCCAACCCCCCACCCTACACTTCGAGAACTGAAGCATCTGTCGCCCTAACTCCAACAACTATTACAAAAGCCCCAAGCGAAACGCTCGGGTGTCAAGAGCGTGGTGGACCCCTCCAGAAGTACGGATGCAAGTGTTCCGGCCTAGACCACTACCCATGAGCGGAGATCCGCTGAGTCCAGGACCGTGGCGGAGGCCTCAGCCGCGGGGCCGGGCCGCCAGAGCTGCCGCCAAGACAGAAGACCACCCAGAGTCAAATGGCCGGGCTGCGGGAGAGATCAGAAAGGTCCACAGGCGCGATGAGGGGGGTCAGGGACGGGTCCGGCGGGCGCGGTGACCGGCTCCGGAGGCCCCCAGCCGCCCGAGAGGATGTCCCGGATGAGGCCGACGAGTCCCTCGGCCTCCTGCCTGACATGCTCGTGGAGCGAGGCCCAGCTGCCAACCCCCCCCGGACCCGCCGGGACTGTGTGCGTCTCCTGCGGCGTGGGCGAGGAGGTCTGGTTGTATCCAGGTCCGAAGGCCTCCGAGCCGGGGACGCCCGCCCAGATTGGCGCAGGGGTCGCTCCTCAGTGAGCCAAGTCCAGGCCGCCCGGGGAGTGACGAAAAACAGGGTCTTATCCTGAAAGACCACGCGGAGGCGGGCCGGGAATTGAAGTTGGTATCGAAGACCCAAGGAGCGCATCTTATGTTTCACCTCCAGGTATGAGCGGCGTTGCTCTTGAACCTCCCGGGTGTAGTCGGGGAAAACCATGATGGTGTGGTTATTGAAGGACAGGGGAGACTGCACTCGCACCTCCTTCAGAATAGCGTCTCTGTCTCTGAAATTGAGGATCCGCAGGATGAAGGGGCGCGGTGGGGCCCCCACCGGAGGTTTGGCGGCCAACGACCGGTGCGCTCTTTCCACTACAAACCAGGTGGACAAGCTGGCCGCCGGCATCCAGGACTTAAACCACTTCTCTAGAAAGTCGTCGGTGCGGCCAGATTCGACCCCCTCCGGAAAGCCCACCAGGCGGAGGTTGTTGCGGTGGGCCCGGTTTTCGGCATCCTCCGCCCGCCGGTGCAGTTCCTTGGAATGGGTCGTGAGCTCCCGGACCTGATCTTGGAGCTGCCGGATGTCGTCCTCCGCGGTCGAGATTCGGGACTCCGTCTCGGTGATGCAGGCCGTGGCATTGCGGAGATCTTGTCGAAGGAGCGCCACGTCCACCTTCCCCTCCCCGACCATCCCCTCCAAGGACGTGCGGGAGGCGGTGATGGCATGCAGAATGGCGGCAAGGTCCGTGCCGGGAGTCGGCGCCGCCTCCCCCCCAACACCCGGGGGGGTCGGAGTTCGTGAAGTGATCAATCTTGGTCTGGTGGGGCGCGGCCGCCGACTTGGCACCCCTTTCCTTGCCCATGACTGCCCTCGGGGCACGTGCGCCGGTGCCCAGGCGCTGTGTGGCTCGCCGTCCCAGTGTCCCAACAGCCAGCTGGTGCGGATTCGAGGGGCAGGAGCGGTGCCCTCCTCCCGCTGCGACGGGCCAAGAGACCACCGGGGGTGCCGCAGCCCCGCGTAAAGGTGACCCAGCGTGGTCTAGTCCCACCGGTATCTCAGGCACAGGGCCCGTGTCCAATTAAGCCCCCACAGCGGCCTCCCGGGCACCCACCGGCGGCGCTCCCCGCCGCGATCTGCAACTGAGCCCCCCCCAAGGAGGGGGGGGAGGAAATAGGGGTCCCTACTCTGCCCAGGCGGCGACGGGGGAGGGGAGCACACGGACCCTCGTGTGGCGATGAGCCCCCGCCGCCAACCGCCGACGCCAGTACCTGTTGTGGGTGCTACACGTTGTCTGCGCCAGTTCTCGGCCACCACAGGGAAGGAATCCAGGCCCGGCCCCACGGGGCCGCTCACTCAGGTGCACGCCTCCCTCCTCGGATCGGCGTTGTCTCGGGGTCTCTGCAGGGCTCAGGAGTCCCGTGGGCACAGCATGCAGCCGCCAAGAGCCGTCCCAAACCCCCGTCAGGGCTCACCCACTCAACAGGCACCGGAACTGCGGCCCCGGAATCCTCCTCCGTTCTCCCTGCCAAAGTGGGAGTGCGACCTCTCTCTCCCGCGCCCACGCTGTCCGGCATGGCAGCAGAGTCCGCCGCAGCACCGCCGGGAGGGCCTCCGGTCGCGATTCAGAACCAGGCCGCCGAGGCTGCTCCTTCACAGGGCCAGTCCCACCATCAATGACCATAGAGCACCAGGCGGTGAGGGGAAAAGCCCGTCAGGCCAGCCGCCGCCTCTCCGCAGAACACGCAGCCAAGGTGTGCCCCTCACCGCAGCAGCACGTTCAGGAGCATCCAGCGCCGCAAAGGCCCGCCATTCTGCGAGCGGGCAATCCGCTCCTCAGGCACCGGAACTGATCTCCCTGCCAGAGTCGGAGCGTGGCCTCTCACTCGCCCCCGCGCCGCCCGATATGGCAGCCGATGCCGCCATAGCGCAGCCGGGAGGGCCCCCAGCCGCAAGTCAGAGCCGGGCCGCCGAGGCTCCTCCCCCGCAGGTCCGTCCCCGCCAGCAGCGACCAAGAAACACCAGGCGGCGATGAAAAGGGTCCGTCGGGCCGGCAGCCGCTTCACCGCAGGACACGCGGTCAGGGTGCACTCCCCACCACAGCAGCACTCTCGGATCCAGGGAGGGCACCTCAGGGGCGTCCAGCGCCGCAGTCACCGCAGGGATGCCGCCATTTTGCGAGCGAGGCACGATGCCCCGAATGTCGGCAGCGGGACGGCTCAGCGAAGGTTCGGAAGTCCCAGGGATGCAGGCAGGGCTGGTCCGCAGCGTGCACAGCAAACTACACCGCTGGATGGCTCGATTCAGGTAAGGATATCGGGCGGATGGCGGAGGGGTCCCGGAGCACTCTAAAGTGCGTCCACCATCTTGGCTTAGCAAGCCACGCCCCCCCGCCAATGCTTGTTTTAACATGGTTACCCCCACTTTTTGCCTGGTGCAGGATGTGATTTCGACTGAAAGTGCACTGAGACCCTGCTAACCAGGTACCCAGTGCTAACCAGGTCCCAGATCTTTCCTTAAACCTGTACCATTGTTCTACAATTGGCACAACTTCAGCCCCCTTGTAAATCCATAGTAAATGGTACCCCTGGTACCTAGGGCATTGGAACTGAAGAGGGTCCACTAGGGTACAGCAGGCCTCAGAGCCCTAGGGCAGGGTTCACTATATCCCATGTGTGGCCATATCTGCCTGAGTGGATATGACCCTACAATCTCCAAGTACATTCTTGGAATTTGTAAGTGCACAGGGAAGTCATAAGAGACCATAGGCTCGATATTTGTCAGTACAAGTTCTCCAGCTCCATGTTCACTTCACTTTGCCCACAGAAGTTTGCTACCAAACAGCTTGTCTTAATAAATGCTCACTAATGCCAGTGTTGGATTTAGCAATAAATGCACACAGAGGACCCCTTAGAGGGGTCCTCTGAAAACCTACCAACTACTAATGGGATTACAGACTGGTCTTAACCAGCCTTCCACCACTAGACAGTTTTCTGGCCTCCTGGGGTGAGAGTCTTTGCTTTCAGAGGCCAGGAACAAAGCCTGCTCTGAGCGGGGGTTACACACCTCTTTCAAGCAAGATCTGCTGTCCAGTGCAGGGTGCTTCAAAGGACATGCCGCCTTTGAAATGAGTCAGTGGAGAATGCCACCCCTGCTTTCCAGACACATTTTTTGGCAGGACAGGCAGGAAAACTTGTAAGAACAAAGGTATGCCCACAGTCAGCCAGCAGCACCTTTCAGGTGGAACAGGTGAAGTGGACCCCACTTTCCAATTCCTCCATTTTGGGATAGAAAGAATTAGCCTATCAGGGTCAGGGTTTCATCCCTTCCCACAGGATATTGACACATAGTGGGTATAGGCACCCTAAAGGTAGGTAGCCCATTGGCTACAACCGGTCACTCCCTTTAACGCCCATAAATTTAGTATTTAGGTGGCATCTCCTGGCGCAGATCTTCAGATTCGACAAACCTAAAGAGGAAAAGGACAAAGAAGAGCAGCTGAACCCCAGAGCGGAGTACTTGCTGCAGAATTTAGCACGAGCCCCTGCCAGCTGCTTCAAGACACGACCATCGTGGTGTGCTGTCTTGTCCTGCTGCTGTGAGGCCTCCAAGAACCTCGAAGAACCTCCAGCCCTTTACTAATCCCCAAAGAACTCCCTTGGAGTAGAGGAGCTACTCTCCTGCAGCCCACAAGCACTGAACCCGCAGTGTCCTGCTTACTGACTTGCTGCTACCCGGTGACGCTGATGCAGCAACCGAACCAGAGGAGGTACAACAGCTACAAAGGGTCAAATCTGTCTCCCTACCGAATGTGAAGACAGCAGGACCTACCGGATCCATGCCCTACCACTACCCGGGGTACCAGACCCCTTGTAACTTACACTGAGATGAAGAGTCCAATTTGACTTAAACTGCCCAGGAAGCAAGCACCTGTCAAGGGACGTTGAGACCCCTAAGACCTACTCCATGAGTGGCCCAGCTGTCCTGAAATTATCCCTGTAACCTGCCTGCCCCGGACCGCGAAGACCGCCTTGACGCACATAGCCCAGCTGACCTACCTGCTCTGCACCCAGCTTGCCCGGTCTAGGTGCCGACAAACCTGCTGTCCTCCCATGCTCCTAGGCCCTTGCAAACTGTTTGGTATCCCTCTGACTTACCTGTAAGTCCCCTTGTGCAGACTGTTTTGAGGTGGCCACCCTCCTTGGTAGCAGATCTACTACCAACGACCTCCGCATGGCCATATCTGGGACACTCCCAACGATCTGCTGGTGGAACATTTGGACCTGTCCTTGCTACTACTCTAAAACCCGAAAGTGAACCCAGAGAACCAACTGTATGATTTTATATACATTTACCTATTTCTCGCCATAGAGATTAATTGCACATAATGGCGCACAACTGTGAATTATTTTCCTAACTTCGAAAATTCATTACAAAATAAGTACTTAGCTGTAGATGAAGTTCTTGGTCACAAAAGTTATATAAAAATAAATGTTATTTTTGCAAATTTCTCTAAGATTTCATCTTGAGTGTGTGTCTCATTTAGTGCCACTGCGAGTACTACAAATGCTTAGCACTATCCTCTGATAAGCCTAAATGCTCGCCCACACTGCCACAGATAGAGAGTTAGTAGTATCTGTATACCAATCTGGGACCCACTGGACTCTCTGTACAGTGTACTTCTTTTAAGTACACTATATAGAGAGCCAGCCTCCTATACAAACCTACAAGCAAAAACGACATAGGTTACAAGTAATTAGGCCATGCACTATGGTAGGGAACAACACCCGAAAAGGAGGGACACTTACAAGAGAATGACTGCATACAAGCAAGCATTTACGAATGACGCTCAGACCAAACAAATAAAAAGCAATGGGCAGGCTGTAAACCCACAGAGTGTAAACAACATGCCTCGACCTAAAAAGAACTTACTACGTCAACTTTTTGAGATCCACTCTGATCATTCTATCCCTACCTCAAACTCTACTAAACACACAAAAAATCAAGAGCACAAAACCAAACAACTAATTCACGAGAAAAAAGAAAATAAATTGTACTTACCTACTAACTACTAATCTTGGGTTATGGAGTAGCATGCCACTCACTGAAAAAGTGTTTCAATGCCTCATCAGGGGTTGGAAGTGCTATAGTAATACACTTACAATTACATGACATCCATTGTTACAATAAAGGCAGATAGCATCTGTTGTCACAAAAAACATCAATTTAAGAAGAGAAAAAGGGCTTCTTCGAAGTGTGTGTGGAATAATATAACATAGCTACAAATAACAAGGATGACGGGAAAGAAGTAAAAATAAAAGTAGTACTTCAATCACAGCACGATCAGTGGAAGGACAGAAATCACACTGAAGCAATCAGTACATGGTCCATGCTCCAACCGAAAGAATAGAAAGTAGAGCTAGAATGTGCAGACCAATAAGAAAGCAGCAAATAAGAGGGACAATGAGCACTACGAATGTTAAGCAATGGGCAGGCTGGACAGCAAGCTCCTTGTATACAAAATCTCTTGCAAACAAGTGCACATGTGCGGTCTCAGGATAGACCTGAAAACTGACAGAACAAGCATTTACAATGCAATAGGTCTCGCATTTGCGAGTATTTGAGCTATTGGCATTGTAAATGACAACGCCTTTTATTTATGTGTTTTAAAAACTTGCAAATGGTGTGTAAATACGAACTTTCTACTTCTAGAAGCAAGGCTGGCAGTAAAAGAGGCGCAGTTACTGCCAGCCTTGCTTCTCGTAAGCAAGAAGTATAAACACCGCTTGCACGAAAACACATAAATAAAAAGCATTGTCATTTACAATGCCACTAGCTCAAACTCTCGCAAATGCGAGACCTACTGCATTGCAAATGCTTGTTTTAGGACGTGTGCCCTGTTGTCCATGTGTGTTGTGAACAGCTGATTATCTCCTGTACATTTACAGCTCCCACAGTGGACCCCTTCAAGAAGGTTATGGTTGGGTATGCCCTTTCTTGCAGCGCCTACTTGCTGAGTCACTATGCCAGCGTTAAGCTTGCTGTGCTTTTTGTGCGCATGATTCCAGCGTTAAAAGCCACACTAAATGTCACAAGCCTGCCCCGCTAAGCGTCACAAGCATGCGCCAATCCACTATCACTGGCAGACCACCCGTTGAGTGTAGCCATGTAGGCGTGACCATGTAGGCGTAAGTGCACCTGCCGCCTCTGTGCAGACACCTGGTGGATTGCGAGGCTACCCTATGTAGTGTGCTGCCACCCAGTGTCTGGAGCAGGTGTCTCCTCGCCCCGGTCCTGCTTCCACCTGACCCGTACATTGCAGTCAACAGTGAGATTTGGAAAATAATTGGCAGTTAACGATTAATTGTCCAAGTGGCTTTCACGTTTGGAAATCCGAAGTAAAGTTATTTTTGGGTTACAAAAATGTGAGCCTCCTGTCTGGATGGGGAATGTTGGCATGTGTGCCCATGCTGTCCCACAATTGCTAGTTTCAACCCCCTGTGGCTACCACTGCCACCTGTGAACGGCACCCACTGGCTCTCACCTTCTGCTTAGCTTCCGACTTCCCCTGTAGAAATGCCATGGCGTGAGCCTGGTGTGCCGTCAACTCAAGCTTTCCGCTGTTCGCCGACACTTTTTCCGGCTTTTCGTTCTCTTTCCTCCTCTGTTTATTTATTGTACGGTGCTGTCCATTTGTGTCTATGTTTCCACCTCCTTCAATGACTGGCAGTAGAACAGAGTGGAACTGCAAACAGAAAGCGAAAACTACGGAAGGGACGTCCCAGCAGAGGCGGGAGAGATCCGAGTCAGTGGGAGGGAGGTGAGGCGAGGGGGTGGGACCAGATGAGCGAGACAAGTTAAGTGGCGGCCAAGCTGGGGACAGTGAGTCTGTTACAACAATCAGCAAGACGTGGTCAGCCTGAATGGTATTTTCTCGTTTACGGACAGTTCTAGAAATGTAGGGGATTAATGTCAGCTGTACAGACACATTAACAAGGCAAGCGCACGGTAGGTGGGAGCACTCGAAAGTAAAGAGACTCCTGCGCGTGGTCATCTGCTGTCCGGGGGCAAGCTACTCAGTTATAGAAATGTAGGGGATTAATGTCAGCTGTACAGACACATTAACCAAGCGAGCGCACGGTGGGTGGGAGCGCTCAGAAGTTAAGAGATGCCTGCGCGTGCTCATCTGTTGTCTGGGGGCAACCTCCTAATGCCGTTGTACGCGTTCATGAACGCATTCACAATCCTTTGTGCGCGTGTCCTGTCCCCCTTCCAAAGCAAGTCGACAACAATAGATCTCGCAAGCGACAGTATTCTGTAGAAGTATAGTGAGAGTTGATCCTGAATATTGTACTTTAGCATCCCTCTTAGGTGGAGCCAATCAAAGAGCTTTCCAAACTGTTAACCCCGATGGCACAACCAGCACTGCGGAACTAAAGAAAGTGATCTATAAGAGTTGGGAAACAATGATCAGACCAACAGACAGCATTTCCGTTACATACAGCTCAAATGAAATGAGACACCCAGACAATTGTATTTCCAAGCTAAGGACTGTGTTGAGAAATAGGTTCAAACATTCACTGCTATCAAGGACATAATGCAGCGTAACGTTGTTTGGAAAAATATATCTAGGCTCTTACAACTGGAATGGAGAAGGGTGTCAGGCAACACTCCAATTTTACTCTGTGAGGGGTAGCCGACCTGTCTAACGCATACCATTGGCCAAGTTTTGCAAAGCCATCAGGAATGGAGCCTACAGGAAAAGTCCCTGACATTCTTAAGTCAGTTGTGCAGATGTTCCAGTTTCTTGGAGCAAAAGTGAGGGGAGGAAGCCGCAGTCGGTCCAAAGAGACAGCAGCAGAACTTATCATGAGATGAGGGAGTGTTCCTCAAAGCAGTCCTTAATTTTACAATTATGTAGAATGCGGACACGCGACTCAGAATTGTTCCTAACAATTCAAATCTGAACCCATGGACATTGGAGTAGTTGGCATTCGTTACCAGAAACAGCACTTACACAAAATATTTACCATACAGAGCCCTTACTAAGCAACCTTTACCTACGAGTGGCAAACCTGTGCCACTAGTACATATAGAAGACCCAAATAACAAGGTAGCTGCCCAACCTCTTCCTACTCTTAGCCAAACAAATAATAACCATAAGCATAAGATATTCCCTCTACAACCAGGTATGGTGTCAAGTCATAATAATATGGGCTGAAGCCAAATTGAAGGACCAGCACAGAGCGGAAGCTATAGGCTTGCATAAACACCCAACTGCTAGGTACTAGGGTAGCATGTTAGAAAGTTTTAAGGAGTCATTCATAGACGACATTCTACCTCTGTAGATTTTCCTGTGTCATCCTTTTGAGCCCCTGTGGCTCACTCGAACCAGGGCCCTTGTAGCGACCACACTCCTAGGTGGTGGCTAGTGATGAAGGTAGTTAGTCCCTAACTGATTGCCCAGTCAATTTCTTCACTGACACCAACCATATTGAAATAACAATTCCCTATAGTTCTTTCTACACAAAGGCACTGCACCTCACCCGGATATCAACTTTCCGAGCCACACTCTCATCTTTCTGTAATCCTCTCTATTAGTACCTATTGCTCATTGTTTTCATTGCGCACTTGCTTCTCAACCACAGTTAAATTTACTGGTTTGAAGTTAAAGTATGCTGTCACAACTTCCAGACTGTGGTTCCTGTTTTTCCTAGACGCGTTAATCTCTGGAGCGAATTTAAATTGCGTGTGTAAACAAGCCATTTATTACCACCGTTCCCATGTAGAAGCTGGCAATACCTCTGATGCTTTTAAAACCGGTTCTACTATTAAGCAATGCCACTCCTTAATCTGTATTTGATAATCTGCACTCCTCCTAAATTGATCAGTGACAAGTATGTGACATTTTTGAAATTGCCAATTAAGATGATTTGAAAACAATTTTTATAAGCATTGTCGGTGTAAAGACAGCTTAGTAGCTAGAGGGTTTCTACAAACTGTTTCAACTCAGAACCTGTGCAAGGACCCCAAAAGAAGAGATAATCCCAATCATCTGGGGACACCAAGACATATCCCACTACCATGATCACATTGAAGATACAGGGACCAGGTCTCCCCGTGCCTGAAGTATTACCCAATCTGCCCAAACCACAGTGTAAAGACTGATATTTACTCTCTCCACAAGTTCATCCTATCGGCTATCCAAACCCCCCTTTTCTAAACCTGAAATAAAAGACATGAAACCCATTAAGTCAAGAAAACACCAATTATTACTTATTTCCTTAGACACCAGCAAACTAAAACTTATGGCTGCAAGAGACATTAATGGTCTGTTAACTTCCAGTAACCACAAAACAGATGTCTATTGTTGTAAAAAGAAACAAGCATTGTCAAAGCTAATAGGTCCTGTATTTTAGATGTATTGGCTAGGCCAATGCAGTTTGCAGATGCTGTAGAAATAAACAGATAGAAGAAAGAGGTGCCATAGTGCAACCGCTCCTACGGGCCACGTTATTCTATTAGCATATGAACGTGTCCGCCTACAGAATGGCTTGGCAGCCTTTTTTTTTTAATTTGCCAACCCAAGATGGTGGATGCCACGTGGATCAGTAAATTTTAAAACGTGCAAATTGAAAATAAAAAAAGGACAGCGGGGTGGGAGGGCAATGAAGGAGCAGTGGGATGGACAATGGGTGGGTGGGGGGGGGGGGAAGAGGGGGGAAGAGGGGGGGAAGAGGAGGAAGCAGCACCAGAGGGAGAGTGCAACACAGACAAGAAGAGAAACAAGATAGCGAGACCACCACATAGCACAGGTAGGCAGGGGATTTAGAGGCCCACGAGAAAATGGGTGGAACACTGGAACAGAGCAACGGGGGTCGTGGGGGGGGAGACAGATCAACATGGGAGAGAAGCGCAAGAGTGAAAGAGCAACGTGGAGTATGGGTGAGCAGAGGTTTACCAGCGCACAAGAATGAGAGAGAACAACATACAAGGGAGAGAGCAAAACAGGGTTTGGGAGCTGGAATTTGGCAGGGGAGAAGCACACGGGGAGAAAAAAAACTGGAAAACAAATGTGCTCTCATGGAATGCCTAATCAAAATGAAAAAAGTTGTTCACTAAAAGATAGCAGTGGCAGGAGTCAGCCAATTACATGGATGGTAAAGAGACTATGCTCTAGAGAAGGAACAGACAAAAGCAAGCGCTGAATAAGAAGCAAAAAAATAAGAGTGGCAATAAAGCCAAACAATGGTGAGCACAAGTCACCAACCCGAAGGGACAACTGGGGAACCAATAACGATCTGTAATCATGCTCGCAAGAGACAACGCAGGCTCTGATCAACAAAAATTAAAGAGAAAGAATGGAATCGGTCATGAAGAAATAGTTAAAAGGAAGATAAACGAAACGAAGCGATCAAGGTCGTAGCACGGGCAGTGACAAATCTAGGTTGCCTCTGAAAAACTGAACCGAAGGGACTTCAACTAGCATCATTCATTAACCACTCAAATTCTATGGCAGGACCGGAGGCTTCTGATTATGCGGTCTCCATTTCTTTACTGAACTCAGCAGCCAATGAAAATGAAACTACAAGTAAAAACATCACATCCCATGAGGCTTTGAACCACGCCTCCACATAACAGCCAATGGCAACATCTCCAAGTATACAAAGCAGAGAGACACTTTCTTGGCCTCCTCTTTCTTTGCTGCTCCGCAGTCAAGATAAGTGCCTCTCTACCTTGTATACTTCATTTCGACCCTTAAAGTTATTGCGCTTTTGCCATATATGATATTATTGCATTGCCGATGTATTTAAGGTGCTATTGCTGTGTTTTGGTCATGCGCTATGCCTAATCGTCTGTCTAACCACGCGCCGTTTTGTCAGGTGCGATTAGCGCTTACCATAGGTTGCCTGTTTCCCTTCCCAGCGCGTATTGCGCTGTAACCTTTTCTCCCGCATTGCCCCGTTGTTAGTGCCATCAGCGCAGCTGCCTTTCTCGATAGCGGTCTGCGATCGGTGGGATTTGGCCCCCCCCCCTTGCGGGGAGCGAGACGCACGCTTCCTGCGTGCGCCTCGGGAGCGTGTGCGCGCGCGGATCCCTTAATTCAACTGCCGGACCGACGCCCTGCCCCAGGCAGAATAGGGGAGAGACGCAGCAGGCATTCCGAGCCGAGTACGGGCCGATTTAAGCATAATTAAGGCAGCGCTTGGTTCCTTTCCCTTACAAGGACAGTAACAAGATCCTACAGGTCCTGAAGGACATCATTTTTGGAAGTTCTGCTCAGCCAGGCAGGTGGGAGTACCCCTTCCCCATTAGTCCAGGGTTGAGCAGTTTTCCTTTTTGGTTGATACCCCTGTGGGGGTTTTTCAGTACTCTTTGTCTCTTTTTGCCCCGGCATTGCTCCAAACTGACACCCTAACCTGTGGAAGGTGGGGTTGTAATAATTTTTGCTTCCCACTGGGGATCTGGTGATTGAATAAGCGCTTATTCACCCACAGCATGGCAGACTGCGATTATTACCAGGAGGAGGTGGCTGCGAGGATCAGGGGGATGATGAATATTATTATGACGATTCCATGGAGGACATAATAGATAGGAAGTTGGATGCTAACCTAGATAAGGCACTCTCCTCCGCCTTATTACCGATTGCTCAGAAATTGGATCGTCTGGTTGCCCCGAGTCTTGCTCCCCCTGGCACTGGTCCGGTCCCGGTACCCCTCCCTTCCCCCGAGCCCCTCGGCATTCCCTGGCCGCATGCACACTCTTACTCTAAACTCTACAAGTCTAATGAACAGGCCCACGAGGACACCCCGGCTCCCCCACCTCTCCTACACCCGTGCTGGACTCCACTACGGGTCCCGACACGGACACAGATTCCTCTCTTGAGTCCAAGCCTCGTAAATGCGCCAAGAAGCGCAAGCACTCTTCCTCTCCCGTCCAACCCTCCCCTTTCTTATTTGATCCCTCTGATATTGTCCAAGTGGCCGACTACATGCAGACTCACTTACGGAGGAGTTTTGATAAGGAGGTGAGGGCCCGCCTAAAATCGGAATGCCCACGTCCTGATTTACCCCATAAGGTTGCTATTACCCCTGACATAGATTCCTCCATGTCCACTTTCCGTAAAGAATACAAGAAGGATCCAAAGAAAGGGATCGATCGCGCCCTTCGGGCGTGTCAAGATAAGGTTCTTGACCTTGCTGGCCCCTTAGCAAAAATTCTCGAGTTAGCCCTACAGGCGCAAGAGAGAGGAGCGGCCATTCACCTCGAGGTTTTGGCTGGATGGGCGCAACGAGCAATTTGCATGCTGGGTAATGCCAACTGCGCCTTAGCCTCTGAGCGTCGCAAGTCGGTCCTCTTGAGGATGGATCCGCAATTGGTAAAACTGGCCACGGCGGAGCCGGGGCCGCTAGCTGTGGGTCAACTCTTTGGTGACAAGTTCATAAAAGGAAATTGCCAAATTTGTGAACACGTTTGCCTCGCTCAACAAGTCACAATCCTCCTTGAAGAAGGTGTTTCATCAGGTCTCTGGTAGGGCCGGGCGTGGCAGAGGACGCTCGACCAGCCGCTACTTCAATCCCAGTCCTCAAAAAGGTTTCGCGCCCAGACGCAGGGGCTACACTCAAGAACCAGAGCAGGCCAGATCGCGTGGATACTGGGGCCATTTCAAAAGAGGTGTCAACCGAGGCTACAAAAACTTTGAATCCCAGTCTTCTGGTAAGTCCTATGTGCCCTGCAATCCCCCTGGGGGGCAGGTTAATGCATTTTGTTGTAAATTGGGCTCATCTCACCACAGATGCTTGGATCTTGCAGACAGTGCAGGGCTATCAGATAGAGCTACTGCAGCCCCCATGTCAAATAATTCCTCCTCGACCTCTCCTTTTTTCCCTTCTCGAACAGAATTTTATAGACTCCGAACTCCAAGAGCTTTTGGCCAAACAGGCTATTGCCGTAGGACCCTTCGTTCCCAGAGGGTTTTGCAGCAACGTCTTCTTGGTGCAAAAGAAAGGAGGAGGTCAGAGACTTGTGTTGAACCTCAGAGATTTCAATGACTTTGTTGTCTACAGGCACTTCAAGATGGAGGGCATCCATCTTCTACGAGATCTCCTGCTGGAAAAAGACTGGATGGTCCGGTTGAACTTGAAAGATGCCTACCTCACGGTACCAATTTGTCCCGCTCATCAGAAATTTCTCCAATTTCAATGGAAGGGACAATGGTACCGGTATCAGACCCTTCCCTTTGGCCTATCGTAAGCCCCGTGGGTTTTCACAAAACTCTTGAAACCGGTGGTTTCCCGTCTTCGGGAAATGGGGGTGCGCATGATTATCTATCTCGACGACATGTTGCTCCTGGCTCAAGACTGGAACCTTCTGCTCATCCACTTGGAGTGGACGATGACCCTTTTACAGGATCTGGGGTTCGTCATCAACGCCAAGAAGTCAATGATGGTTTCGAACCAACAGATAGAATTCTTGGGCTTCCAAATAAATTCAGTCTCTGCCCAGCTTCTCCTCCCTCTCCCCAAGATCAGGTCTATCAAACGAGAAATCAAATCCACCCTATCCAAACAGATGATTTCCTTGAGGGTATTGGCGAGGATCGTGGGCCTACTGGCCTCCTCCATTCAGGCCATTTTCCCGGCCCCCCTACACTACTGGGCCCTTCAACGGCTCAAAATTCATTACATCCAGAAGAAGTTTCACTACGACCACCTCATTCCTTTATCTCCAGACGCTCGAGAGGAGCTTCTGTGGTGGCTGGAGCATATGTCAGCCTGGAACGGAAGGCCGATTTTCGGCGCGTCTCCAAACGTAATTATCGAATCCGACGCCAGTCGCTGGGGCTGGGGCGCTCGATGTGGCGACTTTGTCACAGGCGAACGCTGGTCTGCCGACGAGTTAAGTTTGCACATCAACTGCCTCGAGTTGTTAGTGGGCTCGTTTGCGATTCGATCGATATCTCCTGTGAAGAGCAATTGTTGCATCCTCCTCCGGATGGACAATGCGTCGGCGGTGAGATATATCAATCGGTTAGGAGGGACGAGGTCCCGGATGTTGGTCAACATTGTGAAGGAGTTTTGGCACTTCTGTCTAAACCACAAGATTACGGTCATAGCGGAATATCTCCCGGGCAAACTCAACCAGGTAGCGGATTGGAACACCAGATTCTTGAGGGATTACAGCGATTGGAAGCTTCACCCCACGCTGTTTGCGGAGATCATGAGTATGCGAGGCCCTTGCAGGATAGACCTTTTTGCCTCTCGCCTCAATGCTCAGATTCCCTTGTTCTTCAGTTGGAGACCGGACCCAATGGCGAGGGGAACGGACACGTTCCTACAGCATTGGGGTCCACAGAGGAATTATGCCTTCCCTCCCTTTGCCTTGATCCCAAGAGTGGCGGCTTTTGTCTGCCGGCAGACAGCTTCGGTAGTGTTGGTGACACCCTTGTGGAAGACTCAGTCGTGGTTTCCCACACTATTGGAATTGTCTGTGGATCTTCCTTTTCAGCTCACGACCTTCCCGACGATTCTCCAGGACCCAGTGGGAGCTTGCCACCAGTTAGTCCTGCAGAACCAACTACCTCTCATGTTGTGGACGCTCTCAGGAGACACAAGAGCATTGAAGGCCTTTCACAGGCAGCTGTGACTGTGATTTTGAATTTCCTGTCGGAGTGTGCAGAATCAGGGCTTGCTTACAGGTCAGTTAATAACTTCAGATCAGCTATCTCGGCAGGTCACGACCCTATCGATGGTAAGCCAGTGGGGATACACCCCCCGGTGTGTAAGCTACTTAAAGGGGTTAGAGTAGCCAATCCCCCTCGACCCAGGTATTCGACCTTATGGGACGTTTCTAAGGTACTCTCTCTATTGGAGTCTTGGCCGGAAAACACAGAACTTTCCTTAAAACAATTATCGGCCAAACTCACTATGCTGTTATGTCTGATTTCCTGCCGCAGAGTCTTGGATGTTCGAGCTCTGGATCTGGCGGGCAGAATGTTTTCTCCACAGGGCGTCTCTTTTATCATCAAAAAGCGGACAAAGACAATGTCACGTTCGGTAGAGTATCCTGCTTTCCCTCACAATAATAAGTTATGTGTTTTGCATTGCCTGAAAACTTATGAGGACCGCATACTTGCCCACAGGTCGGATCCTTTGGGGCAGTTTTAATTGCTATTCAAAAACCTTATAGGCCAGTATCAGCTGCCACCTTGGTTAGGTGGGTGATGTCTGAAGCGGGCATTGATGTCTCTGTGTATGGTGCTCATTCCACTAGAGGAGCTATGGCCTCTAAGGTATATATGTTGGGCTCTCGGTTAGAAGATATACTGAGAGCGGCTGATTGGTCTACGGATTCCATGTTCAAAATGTTTTATTACAAGCCTATATCACATGTTTCTTCTGTTGTTATTGACGAGCTTTGAACCAGCATAATCAGAAGCCTCCGGTCCTGCCATAGAATACAAAATTTTCCAGCTATCGCGACAAGAATTTTAGATTCTATTAAGGACACGGAGGCGAGGATTATCCCACCCGTTGGGATAGTTTTATCAACTATCATGTTGTACTATAATGATATTCATAACAATTTATGGCCCACCCTAAGAAATCAGGTTTGTGAGTTCCCTGTTTTCAAACTTGTTTTTACTTTCAGGAAATGACTCTAACAAGAACTGAAGCAACTCAGGCTGGAGCTGGTTCTCCCCGGATGTCAGGAGCTTGACCTCAGGACTGAGAATTGAATCTATCAGGAACTGCCGTATCAATCGGACTGAAGCTGGATCTGCCCTCGTGAGAAGAGGTTGATCGCAGGATTGGGTGACTATATTCTCCGTTTTAGAATTCTAAAGGAACTGTTTATCTCTCCGTTGAGAGTTGAACTGATGTAATGTTCGTTCGGACTTATGGACTGGTTTAGCAAAGAAAGAGGGAGGCCAAGAAAGTGTCTCTCTGCTTTGTATACTTGGAGATGTTGCCATTGGCTGTTATGTGGAGGGGTGGTTCAAAGCCTCATGGGATGTGATGTTTTTAGTTGTTGTAGTTTCATTTTCATTGGCTGCCGAGTTCAGTAAAGAAATGGAGACAGCATAATCCTCGCATCCCTGTCCTTAATAGAATCTAAAATTCTTGTCGCGATAGCTGGAAAATTTTGCATTCCTTTACTGCTCACCATATAGCGATTAAAAAGCACAGTGAAACATAATGCTCAAAGGAAATTTCCCTTCTTTTTCCATCAATTAGGCACTGAAGTAAAAGCTGGCGGAAGTACAGCTAACACCACAACAATTAGGACACTTATGTGAAAGGGAGACTGGCCTGCTGGGAAACAAGCGTGTGGACAACACTCCACCAGACTACAGATCAGGAGCAGACAAAGGACCTCAGAGCGACACTTCAGATAACTTCCACATATAATCCACAAGACGTGTCCCTAGCTCATGCCATTAATAACCTCAACACTCCGTAGTCTCGCTCCATACATCCCCTTCCACCCTGTGAATAGGTACCCAAATACTACACATCGAAAATACGTGGAAAGCCTAACCCGCCAGAATCATTTCTGCTGCGGAGGACAGTGTCCCCTGATGCATAATAGGCGGCAGATTAATCAGGATAACAAGACACCCATTAACATAACAACTACGAAATATCTTGCACTAAAGACAGAGACATGACGCTAATCTCCATTAACGTGAATAGGTTAACAGTGTATATTAAGAGTTAAAAAGACCCTTTCTTTTCTAGATTCCAAAAACACAGATATAATATTATTACAAGAGATGCACCTATCCCCTGAGGGAGGTGAAATATAGACTGGGTTGGTAGAGTAATTATTGCAAATAACACTACCATGATGTATAATACAGGTAACGCATTGAACAAGAAAGGGTGAATACCAGTGCGCATCAACAGCAGGAGGTCCGACCCACTAGGTAGGCATTTGCGAATATTCATTTGCACAACTAAGCATTGATAATTTGCTCTATCTGTATGCAAATGGCTCAAAGACTGGCCTTTTCTCAATGCTCTCCAGAAACTAGACAGAACTTGTCCACCTGATAGTAGAAGCTATAATAGATCAGTCTGGCAAGCCACACATGACCAACACTAATGGACGTGAGGGTAGATTATGCATTAATCGATGTATGGTGACTAACGCATCCTAGAGACCAAGATACTCCTCTGTTATTTTTGATAGTAAATACTGAAGGCCATTTTCTCATAAGAACATAGATCTCATATTTTATAGCCCCGCCAGTTCAACTAGAAAAAAATCACTATATTTCAATACAAATACCCAGATGAAAAAAAGAAGTTACAAGATCAGCTATCATAATCGCTCAGGAAGAGCTGAAGCTCTGTAGTGCGTGACCAAACATTGTGGGCAGGGGTAAGGCATTAATGAAGGGTACCTTGATGAGTGAATAAACCCAGTGAACCAAGCATTGACAAAGCCAATGGGTCTCACCTTCTCAATCTACTGGCTTTGTCAATGACTGTTGCGGATGTTCTGCAGCACTGGCAAAAAAAAAAAAAAAAGCATTGGTAATGCATCAGTTTCGCGTATGTAATAAGAGCTGTTTTCATCAATCATCATTGAGTGAAGAGGTGGGAGTGGACACGGTGGGAATGCTGTTTGCAGATGGTTCCCGGATGAATCACACCACCTTTGTGAGGGAGCAGGGAGTACCGAATACATTATTCCTTTTACATGCGAACATAGCGAGATATGTACGCAATACATGGGTGCTTTAGAGGGAGTTGAACCCCCCCCACACGAATTGATACACATGCAGTACTTAATGGGGGACAGCAGTCATCTAACTAAATGGATTTCGTATGGGATCCGGAAACAGGTGGTGATGTCGTTGCAGGCTCTCCGGGAGAAGTGGAGTACTGATATAGGGAGAGGGCTTACAGATAAGAAATGGGGCACTATCCTTGAATACCCCAGGAGAGTGTCCCGTAATCCCAAGTTTAAATGTATTCAACTTATGATTGTACACCGAGCGTATCTATCCCCCCACAGAATCAGTGTCATTTTTCCTGACATGGCGGATGTATGGCCACGGTGCCAAGGCGCTGACGCTAATCTACTACATATGCTGTGGACCTTCCAAACACTGGTGCAGTACTGGGCTACAGTACATACAGTACTAAATACAGTAGCCCCGGGCCATGGAGAAGTTTCCGTGGAACATTGCATACTGGGACTCGGTCCTAAAGCCAAAAGTGGTAACCCAACATACAGATTTGTTAATTTTGCCGCTGATATTGGCTAAACGGACAATAACTATGCGCTGGAAAACAAAAAAAGCACCGGCGGTGCTGGATTGGTACAATGAGATTGTCAAATGGGGCAGAGCTGAAAGTAAAGAGTTACAGAGGGAGGAGCGTAGAAGGTTACGGAAAAAACCCATATCGTTAAAATGGAATACACTGTTAGAGGAGCTTGTAGCAATGGAGGTGCATACAATGTACTGAGGATGCCAATATTCTACAAGAGTAATTATTAATGCCTGACAAACTGTTAGGACTGTCCAAGATGTGGAAATGTCATGTGTTGCATTAGCTAATATATACGGTTACTGCCCTTTAATATCAAGGGAAATTTATGACGGTGCTAATTTCCCAAATCCATGGTAATAAGCAGTCTTGAGTACGGTGGGGGGGGGGGGGGGGGGGGGGGGGAAGGGGGAGTTATGGTCAAAAGTAGAATTAGAAGTAAGTATGACACAGGGATGGATACTGCAGTAAAAGGTTTATTAAGTTATGGATCCGAATGTAGATACTCCGGTAGATACTGCGATAAGTTGGACAGGATAAGCTAACATTGGCGCATTTGTAACTGTTTGTGAGCATTGTAATTTCTGTGCATTGATAAATGTGCCGCGCTGAGAACATAATGTATGAGGTGTATACAGGTATGGACATGTCCATCACAGATGTAATGTGGAAAAACGTAATAAAATATGTTGGGAAAAAACAATTTGAGTGAAGAGCAGCTGACTCAAGAGCTGGTGTTCCAGGTTTGAATCTCAACGGTGCCGCACAACATCCTGTGATTCTATGCAAATCACAATCTCTCAGGGGGAAAAATCGTTATACCAATATGCTGCAAGAGTAAAAGGCAAATCCTTATGAAAATATAGTTCCACCAAAGCAGATGCTAATAGTATTTCGGCAACGGAAAACTGATATGAGAAGCAGACGAGGAACAAGCATTGGCAAATGCAGGAAAATATGCTACAGCCAATAGAAATGGAGGAAAGGTAAGTGGCACACACAAGAAGCAATGAGAAGCCAGGAAAGAGGAGGGGGAATGTAATTCCCTTTTAAGTTTATATTAAAAACAATAGATCTCTCAAGCACAGCGCAAGCACTGTGCAGGTGAAACCTAAAAAGGACTTCTTTTAAAACAGCATGATACGCCTGCCATTTTTTCTTTTTTTCTATTTACCTGTACAAGTTGCTGAACAGTCCCTTGGCAAAATGTGAAAATATGCATAGGAAATGCTTTAGCACAAAAAGTATGACCCTGATGACCGAAAAGTTTTAGAAGTCATCCGTGAAATTATTTTTAGTTATAAGACTGAAACGCCTTTGTAAGTGCCACGTTTGAAAATGAAAGGCATCAAAAGAACAACTTAATGAAGGAACGTGTGACAGAGCGCACTAGGAGCGAACAGCAGTAAACATCACAAGTGGTGTCAAAGGCATGCGGTAATCTGCAATTTTCCACATGAAACGTGAATTTGTGATACTTCATGAAGAAGTAAAGCATTATGAAAGCAAGTCATACGAGTACATAGCAATAATGTGTAACATTAGTCTTTATAAAGCCTCCCATAAATATTAAATAAAGGTTACAAATAATACTGCAGCTAACTTAACAGGTTGTCAGTTACTTGCGATAACTAGGGGTGGGTGGAATGTTTCATTCAGACTGTGGAATTGGCAACATTTTAGTCACTCTGTGTTACTGTTTAACGCGGAGTTCTGGCCAAATTCTACCAATTGCCGCTTGGTGGAATTTTTCTCCTTTGAAGCTCCAGAAAATGGAAGCTGGTGAATGCAAGCAAGATTTGGCTTTCCTAAGCGTGATTTTCTAACAGGCAGTCAGTGGGCTGTCTCTCGATTAGATATGCTGACGCACAAGTTGGTTTTGTACTCAAGAGGCAGCAAAATCAACACAAATAGTCACCCACTCTTGCACAACTCAAGATGCCCTTTGCACCGATTTTTCAGCACTGCTCACGCTATTGAAGCTAAATTGCAGTGCGAGCAGCACATTTTACACCTATTGGCGGTACTCATCAGAATCTCGTTGAGTTTTTATGTAACTCCGTAGAATGAAACTCTGCAGGTTCCACTCACCCGTACTGATAACAGAGATACAAGAGCAGTGAAATGTAAACGTACCATGTAGAATCAAACATACGTTAGTTCATAAAAAAGGCTGGCCAGAAGGTGGAGATTATATATATTCACTTAAAAAACCATAGGTTTCACACATGTTATAGTTAGCTGGACATTTCACTCGTAAAAAAACAATGAAATTCGCCCGTTATAATTAGTGCAGGCAACTATAACTCACGCGACCGCAATCCTCTGCTGATGACAGATATCAGATATTACATCACTGTATTTAGACACTTACTTACCCATGTCTTCTTCCATTAATCTTTAGCTATACATATATTACAAATATTTATTTTTCATAAAGACACATATGTCATCAGTGATGTAATATCTGACGTCATCAGCAGAGGATTGCGGTCGCGTGAGTTATAGTTGCCTGCACTAATTATAACGGGGGAATTTCATTGGTTTTTCACGAGTGAAATGTCCAGCTAACTATAACATGTGTGAAACCTATGGTTTTTTAAGTGAATTTGCAAGGTTTTTTAAATGCTAATTCCTAACTATAACGTGTGTGAAACCTATGGTTTTTTCAGTGAATTTGTACGGTTTTTTAAATGCTAAGTTATGTATTTATTAATTTATTTATTTTTCAGGTTTTTCTCCGTGCGAGCTCTATGGGCACTCGGAGCGCTTCGCGCACCGAGCACCCACGTTTCGCAGTGCGTGCCGTACCTCGCGATTTTTTACGAAAAAACAAAATGGTTTTTTCGCCCTAGGGGGTCCTTCTGTGACCCCCTGACCAAGGCTAGGGGGTCAGGAACTGTCCACTCTGCCCCCTTTTCACGTTCTCCACCTTTTTGTTTCACCCCCTCAGACTGCGAGAGACAAAATGGCGGCCGACACTTCCTGGTTTCGACCGATTCGAATGTTTACCGACATCTAACAACCAATCAGAATTGCGCTCGCGCACGGCAGGGTGCGCGCGTATAGATATTGATATGCTTTTAAATGCTATTTTCTCAGGAAATACTGAACAGATTTACACCAGACCTGCAAAGGCACTTCCTTGACCTTATGGCTACCTCTCTGCCAAATTTCACGTAATTCTGTTCAGCCGTTCGGGCTGTAGCTGCGACTAAAGGTCCTATGGAAAAATGCATGGGGAAAACGCATTTTGGGACCCCCCCATTTTCTCGGCCCCCGCTTGACGAATCACCCCGAGACTTTCAGGGTAGGAGCTGAACGGAGCGCCCCATTAGTTTTGAAATGTTCGCGAAGATTCGTCAACCGGCGCCAAAGTTATTCAAAATAGAATTTTGAGATTTCCTATGGATACACGGTCCTAACTATAACTATCTACTGGCGACCGCCAGTAGATTATATATATATATATATATATATATATATATATATATATATATATAATCACAAAAAAGTCTGCAATGTATTAAAAGGTTGTGTCCTTTGCAGCATATTTATCACACTAGCATATCGGAAAGACACAATATTTATGGTATTAACAGTTTACACCTTTTCACCTACTAAAGGGATAAAACTTGATGTTTTAAACTAATAAAGAAGCAGGACGGGCTTCAATCACGCTGAGTGGACGAGGTTGCGGTAGACGCATGATGGCGATTTTGAGGATGCAAGACACTGAACACATGAGATTGTAAAAGATCGGGAAAGCATCGAGCGGTGTGAACAGTAGATAGAGAAAAGCAAGAGCTGAGAGCAGAGTGCCATAGGCATCACTTTGGAAGTGTATTCATGAGGTGTGGATTTCTAAGGCTCAGGGTTGTACAGTGGTAGATTACAGCTGGTACTGATGGTACGCCTTACCTGGATTGGTCCGGTTCCGGCTGCTTTCATCATGTTATCCTGCTGTGAATGCAGAAGAAAGCTTTGGCTATTGCCACAGATGCTAGTATCCTTTACTGAGAGGTTAAGGAAGTGATAGAGGAGGCAGAGGAGGCTGGGGTGCTTGTGCCCCAGGTAGGTGCTGTGTTATGTTACTAGGGGGACCTGCACTTCCATAAAGCCTCTGCCAGGGGGGTGTTGGGGAGATGACCCGTGGTCTTGAGGTTACCTATGAGGTGGACATGGCACCGGTGAGACCTTGTGGAGACCTGTAATTGGTGAGGCAGCCCCGGGCAGGACCAGCCAGCGACTCCAGGCAGAAGGCAGACAGCCGTTATAGCTGTTGACACATCAGAGTTCTAGAATCTTGGCGGACCAGGCAATTGGCTAAGTTGGATAGTTTGTCCTTGGTGCACTCCATGAACCACCCCTTCCGGATGGCGTAGAGCACCGTAATCTCCTAAATTATAAACATATAAAAGTTATATTGACATAAACTAGTCAAAAAGTCGTCCAAGGGATCACTTTGTTGGTAGGGCATAATTTTTTCAATCACGTCTGTAAACCCCTTTTACTGCCATAGACGGCTATGTCAAAGATTTTAAGCCCAGTGGGGCTGTACGATCTAAACACACCAATTGTGGTATGAACACAGACTCATGGGTAGGGCAGACTGACCATCTGAGATAAGTGGAGCTCCACAGGCACAGAATTCGAGTTTGTCTTGCCCTTCCACGTCCTTGAGAGATTTTGTTACCAAGCGCTTCGAATTCTCTTACCTTACAGTATTCATGTCAGATGCATCTTCTAAAGATGCTTTAGTTTTGGGTCAGCACATTCCGGAGCTTTTGCATTCAGGCTCTATCTTCTCACGACCACTTGACAGGTGTGATAAAATCATGAGTACTTCCTCAGTTTATAGAACCAATTGAAGGTCCATCAAATTCAGCAGACGCAGTGGCCCAGAGGGAGAGATTGGGGGTTCAGGGGCAACTTCTTAGCTCAGTTGCAGATTCCCAGCTGGAGTTTCAATAAGAGAGAAATGAAGTGCCCGAAGTTACTCGTATGCTCGACTCCCTGGTCTTATTCCCTTGTTTTAGGTTACATAAGGGGCGTATCCGAGAGGACATATTGTTTTCGTTCACAGCAGCTCTTCAGACCAACAATGCATTCTCAAACCATGGTAACAGCTTTCAGCCTGGTTTATTCCTTATATGACTTGAAGTCGAAGGTATACCAGTGTTATTTATCTATGCCGAATATGCTTTCACTCATTCAAACAACATTTCATGGCATGTTGCAGGCCCTAGATTCGTCAAACACTCAGAAAGCAAAACAAATCTCTCTTCTTGAAAGTATAATGTTAATTTTAACTAGTAACATAGAAAAGCCAATAAAGCAATCTATGGGGCGACAGGAAGATCACCATAGCAGAGAAGAGGAATAAACAACATACACCTATTGAAAATACAGAATCTGGAAAGGTTCTCGGGTGTTGTATATAAATTGGTATACAAAAAAACAAAACAAAAAAATCGGTGAGAGATAAAGAAGATGTAGAGCATTAGCATGCTGCAATCTTATCGAAACAGGAAAAAGGGCTCTAAGAAAGAAGCTTGGAAAAGCAGAAAGAAAGGCCCTAAGAAATAGATATTTAAAGTCAAGACAAGAAGAAGAGGATCCGACTATTTGAGGAATGGAGGCTGTCCAAAAAGGGGCCAGGCAAAGTTGAATACTACCGCTAAGGGAAGTGTCAGTCTACGAAAACCACTCTGTTTCCCAGAGTTTGTAGATCTGCTGAGACTTGCACAGGCTCTGATTTGAGACCTTTAAAGCACTATCAAAGAAATAATGCTTCTTGCAGAAGGTCAAAGTGTGCAGAGGCAAAAGAGAAAACCAGCTGAGGTAAATAGGATGACACGGACAGCATCGAAGCAGGACAGAGATCCAGTTTGCATGAAGTGAATAACACGGGTGTGTTCTTCAAATCTCTGAAGAAGGGAAAGAGAAAATCTAAAATTAGACTGCTAAATCAATGCAAGCTTTTAACTACTTTTTCCACCACTACCTCTCTGTAAGGTTTTGGTGGGGTTTCCCAAGAACAATGGGTGTGAGGTTATTTGGGTGAAATTTAAGTCAAGGCTAGTCGCCTTGGTAATCCAGAAGGCAGCAAATAAAACGTTTTCCCACAGCATAGAAATCTGCTACTTGACTTACCGTCTAAGCTGAATGTAAAAATGCTCCTTCTCCATCGCGAGAATTGTGCTTTTTATTCAGGAATAATCCCAAAAGAACGATGCGGTTATAGGCCTAATTACTCGACAATCACCCACTGTATGGTTCTATGGGTGGCAGCAGTGAAAGTCATGAAGTCTTTGGGCAAACTATGCTGCTGCTTCATGGATTTTAGAACTGCCTTTGATCTAACTGACCGGGAGCTATTATGGAAAAAACGATGGTGTTCAAACATGCCGCCAACACTTCTCAACATGGTACAACAGCTACACCCCAATAATTGGGTCCCGATAAATCTGTGTATGGAAATCGGTCTGAAAAAAATCTGAGATTATAATCGTTTGAAACCAGGTTGCATTTTAGCAACTTTGTTATTCAGTATTTTCATCTCTGTTCTTCCAATGAAACTAGCAATGACGAATTTGTTTACCACTAAAATTTGGAGAATCACACATCTCTTGTCTAATGCACATGAACGTTTTATTATTAATAGACTACACACCATTAGATCTACAATGGGAATCAAAAGTGCTGGTAGACTATTGTGAAACAAATAGTTTCATATTTAGTATTGATAAAACGAAGTCCATGATCTTTTCCAAGAGACTCAAAACGTTTGTTTGTTTCTATACAATGCACCATTAGACCCAGTAAGGGTTACATTTTGCTGACAACTTGAAATGGATCAGCATTGAGAGGCCTTATAAACCTTTAACTGTGACAGCCAATACCCTTAAGATACTCCAGTCATGTTATGGGGGCTTATCAGTAGAAACTTTAAAGAAAGCAATATTGAGCAAATTACTTCCACAGGTCATTTATGAGCTAATCTGCTATCTTTAGATCACAGGGGGAGCTGGGCAAACATTGACAGCATAGTTTCAAAAAGACTCCTAACTTTCAAACCAATTAAATGACCCAGACCCTGAGAACTGAATTGGAATTTGATAGCGCATTCACGCACTTTTTTGAGACAAGCTTAAACAGCTGTTTTTGCAACCTGGCGGGTCACCTATAGCATAACCCATCTTCTCCTAGACGGTTTATTTCTGGAGAAGAGAAAAAAGATACTAAGTCCCATCCTTAAGAGATATAGTATAACTCTTTTAAGAACCTTACACTAGTTACCAATCAGAAAGAGAATTACATTTAAGATCTGTTTCCTTACCCATAAAGCTTTAGTGGGGAAAGGACCTAGCTACCTACACCAGAAGCTTAAAAACTATCTTTTAGTTAGGAACATGCGATAAATGGATAAAGATCTACTTACTATTTCCTGGATCCGCCCGAGCTTCCAACACCATTGCAGAGCTTGTTTTGATTTAGTCGCCTTCGACCTGGACAGAACCGCCCACGGCCGATGATCGGATGACCCCGTAAGGGGCACCAGGCAGGCTTCAGGTTGCCCAGTGGCATCCAGAAAAAGAACAGGGCTTTTCCGTTGTATTCAACACATAGTTTGACCGGGAAGAGGAGGATGTACTTTACGCTGAGGTTTCGCAGACGTCCCTCAACTTCCAGGAACGTTTTCCGTTGGTCTTGTACCCACTGTGCGTTGTCAGGGTAGATTGCTATGGGGTGGCCTTCAAACCATAGTGGCCCTTTGGTCCAGGTGGCCAGCAGGATAGCATCTCTGTCCTGGTAATAAATAAAAAAAAAAAAAAAAACAATACTAGCCCGCAGCAGTGCACCAGGTAGAGGCGGGGGGGACCAGCGCTCTATGTGCTCTCACCACATTCAAACATTTTGAGAGTCAATTAGGGGCTAGGTAATTGACAATACAGTCCTCCAAGAACAGTTCAGCAGAGGGCTCCTTGGCTCTCTCAGGGAACCCCACGAATCTTAAATTATTTCTCTGCGATCTCTCTTCTGAATTCTCCGCTCGGTCGTCGAGTTTCACCATTCTTTTCTGCAGATCAATGACTGTTTTCCTGAGGGAGCAGACCTCCGTTTGCAGTGTAGCGAAATTCTGTTTGGTGGTAGTCACTCTGTAAGATACCTTGTGTAGGTCGAATTGCAGCAGATTGAGATCAATGGCTACAGCATCGATTCTGTGCACCATTTCGTCCTAGGTAGTCTGGATCACCACCAGTATATCTGTTAGGGAGGGGTCCGACCACTTGGGTTGCGCTGCCCCCTCCCCTTGCTCCTCCGCACCAGCCTCCTGCGGTTCAGAGCCGGGGGGGGGGGGCGTGGGGGGGAGGAGGGCTGCACACGGTTTGCACCCTGTTCCCCTCGTCTTTCACCATGGTGGCTTTTCCAGTCAGGAGTTACCTTTCCGGGGTCCTTCCACTATACTCCGGGTAAGACACCACCACTTTCCGTCTTGGAATCCCAGGGGACGCCCGCTCAGCTATAGGCCGCTCTCAGCCTCGCCATCTGCAGAGTCTGCAACCTCTCTCTGGCTCCAGGCAACTTCCTCAACGGCACCTACTCAGCCCCCGGAAGGTGTCCACAGTCTAATTCGGCTGACGTGTCTCCCTTCAGCAACAGGAGTTAAGAACTTCGTTCCAAGGAAAAAGGCACTCTCCTCGGCGACAGCCACACGATCCCAAGGCATCCTGTACCAGGATCAGTTTTCCTGTAGGCCCTGCCTCCCCGCAGCAAGGGCGCGACTGGCTAGACTTTCCGTACGGATGGTATTCTGTGTCTCACGGGCTGAGCCAATTTCAATGGTTGTGGCCCTGCAGGGGCTGCAACCGGGGCCGGCACCAGCTGTCCATTTTTATCGATTATCTGTTTTTATAGTCTGGCCGCCCGCCGCAGAAACAGGCATCTGGAAACCCTCCACTGCACCTCCCTCGTGGCTCGCTCCAGCGGGTCTCCGCTCCTGTTGGGAAACAGTGGTCTCACACCACCACAGGCCACCGAGGCGCGAACCCCCATGCAGCGGACCCCGCACCGCTTTCTAGGCTGGTTGCTGTTTACCTTTCAGATCCCCTCGCTCAGCCTGATATCATCCGTGAGAGCCTGAGAGGCCTCCGGTGGCACTCTTCACCATCAATCGATGCCGCCTGTGCAACCGCAGAGTCTCTGGCCACCCAGCTCTGCCTCTTCAGTTTTCTGGGGTCCGCTGCAGGTCCTGCCGCTGCAGTCTATGCGTGGGAGGGCTTTCGCCCCTTGCACTCTCTTCGGGGAATACTCTTCTGAAGCACATCAAAGCACCGTCCGTTTCTCCACCGTTAGCTGTTCCCAACGACGCAGCGTATCATCTACACCGCCTTTTCATCTCTGAGCATCAGAGGTCATTCAGGCCCCCCCCCTGCCCCCCCCCTGAGGCCCTCTCATGCCGTTCTCCACATGCTGAGTAAGATGGCGCCACCGGTGTGCTGGGCTACCACTTTCCAGGAGCTCGGCTGCCACTCCTGACGTTGTCTCTATATCAGGATCTCAAGAGAGGTTTGTCAAGATCCCGACCTATTTTACAGGGTCGGTGTCAGTGAGACACCGCAGGATGCTGCCGGATATGAATCCACGTCTACTCGGCCATCTTAGCAGGCAACGCCCTCCTCTCCTTGGTTATTACTGTACATCTGTCACGTCTGTCAGTGCGTGGTTCCCTCCCAGCTGACATCACCAACTGGTTCTTTTGGTTGGCCAGCTCTGGCCATCTCTGGACTCTTGGCACACACCCCCTCCTGTCATGGCAGCATCCATCCATGTCTTTATCTGGAGGGGGAACATTTAGGCCCTTTTCTACAGGCCACTGGCCTGCTGAAGAACATGATGGGATTCCGAAGGTAAGATAAGATTAAACAAGCATTTTGCAATGCAATAGGTCTCGGATTACAGAAAGTCTGACCTATTGGCATAGCAAATAATAATACAACGCCAATAGTTCAAACTTTCAGTAAAGCGAGACCTATTGCATTGCAAATGCTTGTTTTTAAAAGGCACGGGTGAGGGAGAGCTACAGAGAACTAGGGTGATCATGTAAAGAGGCAGGAAAACACCTTTGCTAAGCTCACTGTGTTTATTTTTATGTATATTAAAAATATGAAATCATCATAATCGAGCAGTTACTTAGAAGGAGACTCAAAGATTGTTAAAATGAAAATTATCCCCCTGCAAAAATCACACACACATTCACAATAAAAACTTGCAGAAAAGCATCCAAGGATCAGATAAAGTAATGAGGAAGGTGGTGGACGGTGGCTGTAACACAGGCTGTGTGAGTCTGAGCAAATTAAGGAACAAAAGAGCAATGAGGGGTACACTGGCGCAAGAAGAAACAGTACGTTTTCCAAATACGAGCGACTTAGATACGCACATACTTGCACAATACTAATGCTGCACGTTTATGTTTGCACATAAAGCATGAGAAATCAGTATACTTAATAAATAAATAAAAATATTGTGAAAGGAAGCCATGGCAGGCAATGAGAAAAAGAATGGAGAAGGGTGAGTGGAAGAAAGCAACTTGTAGGACAATAAATGAACGAGGGCAAAGAGGAGGGAAAGCATACGGGCAAAAGAGAGAAACCTGGATCACAAGGCAAACCAGAAAAGCAACAGAGAGCAATACGGTTGCAGGTAGGTGGGAGGAGAAGCACATGGGCAGAGGGCGAGCACACGAGGCAGATGGGTGGAAAACTAATTCACTGCCATGAAGTCTTCAAACAAAAATAAAAAAATAGTTCCTTAAAGGCGAGAGGAAGAATTATTGATGACTGACATGCTACTTCCCCTGGAGGAGCCTGCCTCCTCAATACCAAATTTGTATCTCTAATTTCGAGATTTACTGCCTTTTCAGGAAGCAGAATAAATTAGACCAAATGCCCTCACAGTTCCAACCTTCACCAAGACGTTTGGAGTACACCAACTTTAAATGGTGGACTTCAGGACCAAAATACCTAGGTATTCTAGTCAACCCAGGTTTGAGACATATGGTGCAGGATAACCTAAATTTATTGTTACACAAGATGGCCGCTGATTTCCATGGATAGTCTTGACTAAAACTCTAATTTTGGGGAGGAGTTCAAATCCTCATAAAAATTAACACTGTCCCAAACTTCAGCTACATATTTAGGGGCCTAATACGATGGGGGGGGGGACAAAGTCCACCCGCCACCGTAACGGTGAACGGGACCGTCCGCCAGAGGTACGGCGGTCCCGCTGTGGCCATCGGAATGCATCCCCCATTCACAACATTGTGGCGGGCGGTGCTCACAACACTGCACACCACAATGCTGTGAATGAGCGTTGTGCATTGGCATGCACAAGGTGACAGGCACCACGCAGTGCCTGCCACCTTGTCCATGCCAATATAGGGGGGTAGCCCCATGTGCCCCACCCACCCCCAACACCCTGGGGGCCCGCTATGGGGCCCCAACCGCAAAGGCCGCGAGCCTTTGCCGCCATGGAAAGGCGAGTCACCGCCTGCATGTTAATATGGATGGCGGTGTCTTGCAGACACTGCCACCATATTATGGCCTTTTTCCGCCCGGTCGACGAGTACTAATATGGCGGGGTCAATCAATCAAGGATGGTGGGCAGATCGCCCCCGCCGGGCCAGCGGTGGCAACTGCCAGCCCGGGCGATCCGCCTGCCATCCTAATAGACCCCTTAGTATGCTATCCATGAAAGTGTCAACCTGACTGCTGTAAACCCTGGACACAGATATCGGCCATGTTGAATGGGACTCGGCTAAATCAAGACTAAAAGCAGGAAAGTTGTATGCTGAAACAACAGCGGGATTACTTGGGATAACACACAAGGACTCATGCTACTCAGCACACAGTCGAGTGACCAGCATTGTAAAGATACTGCCGAACTGCAACCAAACACCCTCCTGGATTACCTGAGAACAAGGTCATTAAACTCCAGGAACCGACTAATCTTTTATTCTGTTCCTCAAGAGATATTTTAGAGGCGGCGAACCCCATCAGGCACTCAACATACCTGGCTTGGATCTTAATTCAGATTAACTATGTTACGGGATACATGCACCCTTAGGCTTGAAGAAACTCGCAAATAAGAGTTGGGTATAGAACAATAAACTTCTAAGAATGGTCAATAGCAGGGATAAACACCACTGACGGCATGATTTTGACCAACAGAATCAAGGCATTTCAAGAAAGCCTGGAGGAATACAAAATAAGAAGTTTCAAATTTGTAGAAAAACTGGCAAACTGGTCTCAAAACAATCCTATGCCGTTGTCCCTCGCACCCCCTCTGCCCCCCCCCTGTGGTAAATAAAATACCGGACTGAATTTCATACGGAATCTTAAAATAAAGTAAAATAGCTCAAAATAACAAGAGGCAGAATCCGTGGTATAAGAGGTTTTCTAAATGGGCTTTATTCCATTCAAAATGGCCGACTCGAGTCGCGGCCTTCAGGTTCCGTCACCACGAGGGTTCAGGAAGTGAAGTACAATACTTTATTGACAGACATGTATTTTTATAATAAGTGCATTACAATGAAACGAATGTAGAAGGCGTAACATTTGATAAGAAGAGTGACAAAATAGGTACGTAATCGAAACTAGGCGTAATAAGGAATAAAAGAAACATGATTGGTTAGGATTATCAGACATAGGTGGATCTATAAGATAATACTTGGCATAGATGCGCGCGCGGCAGCATGACGTGTAATTGACGTGCAACTAGGGGGTGAAGGGGACTTGACATTTAGCTCTACATGTGGAGACGAGAAGTCTGAGGGGTCAAGTCAACCTAATCCCAAATCATATCTAACATCCTATGTTTAGAGAACTATGTTATCCACAAGGAAGGACTCTCGGACAGAATCTAGTCTATACTGACTGTGTGCGTGTACAAGCGTCTAAGTGTCTATATGAGATGCAAGGGGCAGAAACTTTCCATGGTAACAGGGCTATGAATCACTTGCAGGAGGACGGAAAGGCTGAGTCCTTTGCTTGTGAGCTAAAGGAAATGTTTACCTAAATCACTAGACAGGAATGCATCGGCTGAAGAGCAAAATAGATAATTCGAAGGTGAAATACAGCTTCTTGGCAGGCAGGCGAAAACTGGCCGAGGCAGGCACCGTTAGCTGCACAGGGAGTAGGACAAAGTTCATGGATACAGATGCGAGCTCAAGCTGAAGCTGTCAAAGACAGAGAGCAGGGAAAGGCTTTGAGGACAGAATCGGGCCTACTTGCCTGAACTGTAAAAATGGAGTAATTTAGCCATATAAAGTCGGTGGCCTTTCATACTTAGGAATCGAATATCCAGCCCATCGATGGCGGATCTGACAGAGAACATGTCGACGGTAGACACACATATGTTTGCGTCTTAGAAACTGGAACTGGAGGGAACATACATGTACTTGTAACATGCATATAGAACCGTTGGGGTCCAAGATAGGGGACATAACTGATCAGGAAAATCCACATTTCCACATTCCCTCCTTGTCCCCTTCTTGCCCTTCAAGAGACATCAATCTTCATTATTCCATCGATTTGCTCATGGAGCATCATTTCTTCTTCCTTCTTCTTCCGGCATTCTGAACGAGAACTGTGATATGGAATGCATGATGTGGCACACAGACCACAAATCGCTGGTCCACATTGCAGGCATAAACAACAACTGAAAAGCATAAGAAGGCCAATACCTAGGAAGGATAAAACTCTCCATCCCCAGGCTGATATCATACTCCAAAACCACCCGGACCACGTCCAAGTGCCTGGATTCTCGTGTATCTGGCTTACAATCTTATGAAGGCGTGTTATAGCTTTATATACAGATGGCGAATTTTCTGGTATGAATATGCAGCAGCTGGATCCGATGACCCTGCAAGCTCCGCCCCTATCGGCCAGGATGACATCAAGGACAAGACGATTCTGGAGAACAACAATTCTCATCGCTGATTGTTCCTCTGTCAGATTGCCTAGGGCGGCTATAGTCTCGTTTACTACAGCTTCAAGAGTCTTGGCGAGTCTACGTATCAGCTTACTATTTGATATTGTACCTATATAGGGAAAGATGCCTTTATTGAAATCTACATACTTGTCCCATGCCGTCTCAGTATAATCGACAACTGGGAGATCTCTACGTTTTCTATTGTGTACTAAATGAACATTTCGATAATAATCAGGAGGAGCTAGGAAAACAGGTGGCAAAAGGAATGCTATGTAACAGGTACCATCCCAATCTAGAGGCAGACGCATATATGCCGTCTGACCACATATAAAGTAAGAATGGCGAGAAGCTCTAAATGAAGATTTACCTTGATCACTATATTCTACGGTAGTAACGCATTGGCTATGGCCCATATGTATGGAACCAACTTTTCTTACACATAATTCACCCTTAACTGGAAATACTGACATAGTGGGCAGAATTAGTTCAACTTCGGATTTGACTTTTAAAATCATAAGATTAGGCGTAAAATTACCTAATTTATACACTTCATTTTCTAAATCAGTTCCTGTTCTACTGGGGTGACCCTCCTTATTAGGGTGACAGACTTTGAATAAAACTAGATTCAGATTTCCCCATATCCAATGTTGTTGATAAACTGCTGTGTCTGGGTCTATGGAATTTAATAAACTAAACCATGCTCCACAGGAGCCATTGTGTGTGAACGGATGTGGAAAGAAAGGCAGAACTCCTTTGTTATTCTGATAAGGAGGGAGTCGGCCACACACCCAACAATTGGTGGCTTTACTAGTCTGATGGGAATGATGTAACATACTAATGAATGTGTTATTGCGCAGCGCAAGTCTATAGGACAACTCATGTGGGGGTAGGTCACTAAAAGAATGTTCATCAGTTATATTGAAAGCACGTTTAGAAACAGGATAATACATATGCAACAATATACTTGCAGTAACTATTAAAAAACTCAAGGAAAACAAAATTAATAAAGTCACAATACAGTGTCTACGCAGTAATTTACAATAAGCATGTCGTTTCATTATGATTCTGGACTCTACGTGATTCAGATCTAAGGGATACATGTCGGGACAGATTCAACCGCTTCACCTTGGAGAGGACTTAAACAATCAAATCGTCCGACAGCTTGGATCTGGACCTGAGTTTCTGCTTATAGAGTTCGGTGCTACTGGCCTCAGCCAAGGGTAGCTTTGAGTCAATGGGGGAAGACACACGGGAAGTACTGTTTGTGTCAGGAGGAAGTCCATGAAATTTCTTTATATGGCTGGAATGCACCCATCCTTTTCTTCCTTCGATCTTTACAGCTGTTCTGGTCGTCAGCAGGACCAACTTAGGAAGCCTCCACCTTGGCTCCAGTTGGGTTTTCCGATCAAAATTTCTGATGAGAACATAATCACCGGGAATTACATCATGAGGTTTCACCTCGGTGTTGTCGGGAAAAGCTGCGACTACCTGTGAACGACAAGATTGTAGTGCAGACATCAAGGAAGCCAGGTAATCTGTCAGCATATTACAGTCAACATCAGTTATTTTACGGGGTATAGGCGTCCCCCACATATTCGGTGGTCTACCAAAGATCACTTCATAAGGGGATAGCCCTGTTCGAGAGTGTGCTACCATTCTCATGTAGAATAGCGCAACTGGTAAGGCTACTATCCAGTCCACACCTTTTTCCTGACATATTTTAGACAATCTGATTTTTAAAAGTTGATTATGTCGTTCCACGAGACCTGCTGCCTCGGGGTGTCGGACACAGTGGAATTTCCACTGATATCCCAACAAAAGTGAGACATGTTTCATTAATTCGGATGAGAAAGGCTGGCCGTTATCTGAATATACAACACGTGGTAAACCGTACCGTGGGAAGAATTCTCGAACTAGCTGCTTGGCAGTAGTCGGGGCAGTGTAATCTGATACGGGATACGCCTCTGTCCAACGGGAGAGAGCGCAGACAACTACGAGAACATATTTGAATCCTCGACAACGTTCCATCTGAATATAATCCATCTGGAGGACTTCAAAAGGATGGTCAGGAGGCTGAAATCCACCCTGCTCTACGGGAACACTCTTTCCTGGATTAAACTGACAACATATCATACAGGTACGAACTTTTTGTTTAGCTGCTGCTCGTAAATGTTTGTTGAACCAAATGTGCTGAATGCTGTCTAGCATAGCCTTCTCTCCTAAATGTGCTGGACTGTGAACTGTAGCTATAATGGCTTGAACCATGGAATCAGGGAGAAACCATACAGATTTCTCCTTCGTCATCCATCCTTGATCTGTCTGGATCCCTCCTAGTTCAGTCCACTTCTTTATTTCTTCTGCTGTGGCATGTGTCTGTATGTTAATTACGTCAAGTGCGGGATCCTTAATTGTCATACACTGTGTTGGTGTCTGAACTATTGGCTTTGTCATGTCTAATGTGCGATTCTGAGCAGTCTGTTTAGCTGTTCTGTCAGCTAAATCATTGCCTTGAGAAATGGTATCAGTAACCTTCGTGTGTGCTTTACATTTCATAATCGATATAGCAGTGGGTAGATGTATTGCATCTAACAAAGCATGAATGAGGGGTCCGTGCTGAATGTGGGCACCATGGGAGGTTAAATAACCTCTCTCTCGCCACAGCACGCCGAAGTCGTGTACAACTCCGAATGCATAACGTGAGTCAGTGTATACATTAACTTTCTTATTTGTGGCTTGAATACAGGCTTGTGTTAGAGCAATAAGTTCTGCTGCTTGGGCTGACAAAGTATCTATACAACTTGTCTCAATAACTTCAGTGTCTGTTGTGACTGCATACGCGGCCACTAAGTCTCCTGTACTTGCTCTCATGCACGATCCGTCTACATACAACGTCAGGTCTGGATCTAACAACGGAACGTCTGTCAAGTCTTGTCTAGGTTTCGTCTTTATTTCAATGATTTCAACACAATCATGAGCTAGTGGGTCTGTTCCAATTACAGGTAATAGTGTAGCAGGATTCAATGTATTACACCGTCGGATCTCTATGTGTGGTTGAAACAATGTCAGTTCATAACCGGTAAGTCTTGCTATGGTCAAGTGTTGTGTTTGTGTTCGGTTCACAAGAACCTCTACTGCATGTGGTACTTGTACTGTCAATGGGTGTCCTAATACTATGGCATCGCTTTGTCTGATTGCTAAAGCTGTCGCTGCCACTGATTTCAGGCATGCAGGCAAAGCCTGAGCTACGGGATCTAATGTACTGGAAAAATAAGCACATGGCTTGCGTGATCCTGCTTGATCCTGAGTGAGTACTGACAAGGCAGTACCTTCGCGTTCTGTAACAAAGAGTGTAAAATGTTTGCTATAACATGGTGTTGCTAAAACAGGTGCTTGACATAAAGCTTCCTTTAGGCTTTCAAAAGCTTGTGTATGTTCCTGAGTCCAAGGGAGAACAGTCGATGTGGCTGCCTCCTGTGTGGTTAACTGAATGAGTGGTTTTGCTAGAAATGCGTACTGAGGGATCCACTGCCTACAATATGAAGTGAGGCCTATGAAAGCTCGCACCTCCTTTTGTGTCTGGGGTATTGACATGTTAGCAATTAACTGGATGCGATCTGGTGTAAGCTGCCTTCCCTCCTTGGACAGCGAGTGACCAAGATAAATAACTCGCTGGACACAGAATTGCAGCTTAGAAGGGGACACTTTGTGCCCCTTGTCGGCTAGGAAATGTAAAACTGTCAGAGAAGCTTTTTCACATTCTGGCTCGCTTCTCGCGGTGATCAGCAGATCATCGACATATTGAAGCAGTGCAGTATTGACTGGCATGTGGATACTGTCAAGTTCTCGTTTCAGTGCTTGGCTGTAGATGCTGGGGCTTTCTGTGAATCCTTGGGGAGCGCGTGAGAATTTAAAGCTGCGCCCATTTAAACTGAATCCGAACAAGTATTGGCTTTCCGGATCTATTGGGACGCTGAAAAAGGCATTCTTGAGATCGATTACAGTAAAGAATGTTGCTTCGGAATCAATTGCTGTTAACAATGATGATATATCAGGGACCACAGGAAATTGTGGTACAATACACTTGTTTAGTTCACGCAAATCAATAACCAGTCGGTATACTGGTGGAGCAGTAGGATCAGTTCGTTTAAGAATCGGAATTATCGGTGAATTACATATATTGGAGTCTGTTTCTACAACTACTCCCTGGGCAATTAGCTCATCAATGATTTTCAACAAAGCCACTACAGCATCATGCGGTAACTTGTATTGTCGCATTCGTGGTAGTACCACTCCTGCTTTCAATGTGACTCGATAGGGTGTAATGTTCATGCAGCCAACATCCGTAGGGCCTTGTGCCCATAGATGTACTGGTAAAGTCTGTAGTCGGGGATCCATGTCTCTAGACACATAGTGACCTTTAAAATCACGCAAAAACAACCTTACTCCTTCCGGAGAACAACATATTATGGCTCCTAGTGCTTTCAGAGTTTTAATTCCTAACAGATTTTCTGGGCATGATTTAGTAAGCAATAAATCTGTAGTTCGTGTCAAAGGTCCTATCGTAAGTGGTAGAGGCTGTGATACTTCATTAACAATAGGTTTTCCTGAAAAACCAAGGGAAACATTTTGAGAGCCTGAGAGGGGTGCCCCTGGAACTTCACTACGTTTTATGGTTGTTCGACTTGCCCCTGTATCGAGTAAGAATTTTCTATCTTGACCTAATAATTCACTATGTACATAAGGTCCTTCTTGATCTACAGGAATCTCGATAAGCGGTAAGTCAACTTCCCTCTCTAGGCTGGTTCATGCGTAACGCTGATACTCAGGGTATTCATACTGTGCAGTCTGATACATTTGTCGTGTTGTGGTTTGTGTGGCAGTAGCAGGCAACGGTGGTGCAGCTGGCACAAACTGTATGGGTTGCTGTGAGGCTGGCATGGACTGTTGCTGAACTGGCATGGACTGTCCATGCTGCATAGTTCCTTGTTCATTCTGATCTTGTCTAACTAATCGTGGTCTCTCTTTTGTAATACCTGTAGCTATATTACGTTTCAGGACTGGACAATCGTGTACATAATGGCCTAGTTGTTTACAGTAATTGCAGGTTCCTTTTACAGGAACGGCAGAATCACCAGAATGTGTCACACCCTTTTTGTGACCATCTGCTGGTACTGTCTGAGAAACTAGCATTTTCATTTTTGTATCCTTCATGCGTCTATGCTCGTGTTCTTGTTCATCCCTAATTCTATTGTGATGATACTGTAACATTTGTAGCATTTGCGACGGAGTGTTACTTTGCCAGGTACTCTCGAATTTCAATATTCTATTCTTTACTGGAGGTAATGCATTTTCCACTAATTTTGTCACAAATAAATGTGGATATGAGTCACTACTTGCTTTTATACCACTATTTATACCAAAACATTTTTCAAATCGAGCATAATAATCGCTTGTGTCTTCATCTTGCTTTTGTTTGCAGGCTGTGATTGCACCCCAATCTTCCTTTTTTGTAGTTAATAAACGTGGCAGTACCTGTACTAGTAAACCTGGTAACAGTTTAACTTTATCCCCGAGCCCTGAACCTGCAGTTCGGCCCCTTTCTTCCTCTGCTAATGCTGTCCAGTCTATCTTTTGGTCTCCTACTTCCCACTCTTTTTCTTTCAGTTTTTCATAAATGCCAGCAGGCAAAAGCACCTTTAATATCGTCATAATATCAGGAAAGGTGTACTCTCCCATCAGTAACATGTCTTTAATTTCTCGGTGGAAACCCGCTGGGTCCTTGTCGTGACTAGGTACTACTTTCTTCATTTCTAATAATTCCATTTTTGATATGGGTGTGTAAACAAATACACGGTGAAACTCATTGTCTTCGCCTTTTATTGGGTGCACTTCTCGTAAAGGATTTTGTCTATCCATATAGTACGGTGCTCTTTCTCTGCGGGGCAGGGAGAGAGAATCTGGATTTACAAAAAGGACATATTGTTTACGTGACACTAATATTTCTTTAATTAGCTTGTTACTAGAACCTCTCCATCTGTTTGTGAGTAGTTCCGTTAATATATCAGGTAAAGGACCAGGGTCAGCATGTTGGCTCTTATATAATATGAGGAGTTGCTGAATCATATAGATTCCAGCTAAGCGTTGTTCATCTGTACTGAGATTAAAAAACGTGTGTGCTACGGTCTCATCACCGTATTTTTCAGGACTGTCAATCCAGTGAACGGCTGATCTGGCTAATTCTTGCTCATCCATGGAATCGAGGAGGTGGTAACCCCTTCGTTCTCGTAGTATTTTATCTGCGGCGTGAAACAAATGTTCAGGAGATTTCAGATTTATTACAGGCGTCGGATACGTTCTGCTATTATTTGGGCATACAGAATGTATTGGATCAGGAAAACGTCTAGCATTATCACAGGATCTTCCTCTGCCTACATAGGCTATGGTCTCTGACTGTCTTGCGGAATTCCCTGATTCGGACACTTCATTTTGCTCAAACTCGTCTGTTCCCAATCTTTCTTCATGAATACGCTCTATTTCTTTACGGATTTTTCGGCACATGGCTATTATACAATTTTGTTTATCGTGTCTCCCTTCTGATATATTCTGACTCCATCTTGTAAGAATAAGCATTGCATTCGGGTCTACCCCCGGACGATCTTGATTTCTGATCACACAGTTTATGAGGAAACGTAACAGTTCCCCCTGTATCTCTACTTTCTGGAATTCCATAGCTCTGTTAATACATCCTGGATCTCGTCCTGTTTGAACAAAATGATATATGTTATCTAGATGCGTAGTCATCCCTGGTAACCTCGCTAAATACTCTGCGGCTCGCCTGATACGTAATGATGCCAGGACCATTTCGTCCTCTTTACCAACCACTGGGTCATATCTACAATTTACAAGGAGTTCCTTAAGCGTACGTTCACTTACGAATTTAGGTGTACGTGAATGCGCTGACTCTTGAAAAACAAGTTTATTTATTCTGGGTGGTGTAAAGGTACTGCTAGCACCTCCCGTGGCCCCATCTGGGGCGTCGGGTGTGAATGGATTCGTTGAACGTGACACAGCAACTATGGGTGTCGATATCCCTGTAGGATCGACTGCGGAGACAGATGCGGAAACAGATGTGCTTGCCGAAGCTTGTGTCGGGACTTGCTGTTGCACGGGGACAGATACCTGATCCTGACGTTGAACCCCTCCGCCAGACGGTCTATGTGGTGCGGCGTTAGCATACTCGGGAGCTGCGTCGTCTAGATATGAGGAAAGAAAAACATCTTCTGCGGTTCTGGGATGCCCTTTTGGATGTACCTTAATTGGAAATAGTGGGGGTGGCAAGTCTTTTGGTATTTCTGTAACAGCTTTAGGTAGTCCTTCGGCTAGAAGGGGATACATACCATTCATAAGAGCATTTCTTTGTCTATTTACTTGTTCTGATTTCACTCGGATACCTTCCTCAATTAATAGATTTTCTTGAACTTTATTTGAACTTTCTTTACTCCTCTCTTCTTGTCTACGTGCTTTTTCTGTTCGTCTATGAGATTCTTTACGCCATAACTCAACAGCGTCTTTCTGTGACTGTCTGACCTTTCTTTTCCATAACTCTTCCTCCACTTTCATGATGCATTCTGCATCCCAGGTTCCCGCTACGGGCCACTTTTGACTTTCTGGCAATCCCTTGGTATAATCTACCCATAGATCAAGAAACAATATGGCATCTAAGCCATGTTTATGGTACATAAAATGCCCTGGAGTGTCCCTAGGAGGAATAGGAACTGCTTCTTCAAGCACCCCTTTTCTGGTAGTAATCTGTCTTAACTTCGAGAAGAGCGGCATATTTACAACTGATCTGATACTTACTCTTGAACTCACTTAATACGAAAAACACAATAATGAACAGTGAACAATGAACAATCATTCATACCACAATATTTGAACACTTTAAACATTAAACATTAAACATTTAAACAACGACCGACAATGATGACAGTCTGCCTAACTAATCACCACGCTGAATTCTTGACAATAACTGAATACTTCGGAATACTTGATATACTGCTAAACAGTACATATACACTGCTAAACAGTGCAGACCGGATTTGTGTACCCAAATCCGTCTTGACCGGCACAACCTATGTGCGCGTCAACACGCCTCCCCGGCGATGGTACTCACCGAGTAGCTCCTTGAAACGAAAGGCCTCAGAGAATGGACAGGACTCGATGACTGCGGACAGCGGACCCTCTGGACATCGGGATTTCGGAAAACCTGGTGGGCCTCTGTATACCTCGGATCTTGCTCTCTCAGCTAGGCTCTGGTCGGGATACTTCGCACTTCTCACCGCCTCGTCTGGGTTTGATCGCAGCCTCAGTCGCCCCCGCTTGACCGGAGGGAGCTTACAGGAAATCCTGCTGGTACGCGTTTATGGTCCGTCCAGCTGTGGCAGGAGACCGGGCCTGCAACGCACCGCCGGCGCGTGAGATGAGAAAGTGTCCCTGTTCGGGCGCCATTATGTGGTAAATAAAATACCGGACTGAATTTCATACGGAATCTTAAGATAAAGTAAAATAGCTCAAAATAACAAGAGGCAGAATCCGTGGTATAAGAGGTTTTCTAAATGGGCTTTATTCCATTCAAAATGGCCGACTCGAGTCGCGGCCTTCAGGTTCCGTCACCACGAGGGTTCAGGAAGTGAAGTACAATACTTTATTGACAGACATGTATTTTTATAATAAGTGCATTACAATGAAACGAATGTAGAAGGCGTAACATTTGATAAGAAGAGTGACAAAATAGGTACGTAATCGAAACTAGGCGTAATAAGGAATAAAAGAAACATGATTGGTTAGGATTATCAGACATAGGTGGATCTATAAGATAATACTTGGCATAGATGCGCGCGCGGCAGCATGACGTGTAATTGACGTGCAACTAGGGGGTGAAGGGGACTTGACATTTAGCTCTACATGTGGAGACGAGAAGTCTGAGGGGTCAAGTCAACCTAATCCCAAATCATATCTAACATCCTATGTTTAGAGAACTATGTTATCCACAAGGAAGGACTCTCGGACAGAATCTAGTCTATACTGACTGTGTGCGTGTACAAGCGTCTAAGTGTCTATATGAGATGCAAGGGGCAGAAACTTTCCATGGTAACAGGGCTATGAATCACTTGCAGGAGGACGGAAAGGCTGAGTCCTTTGCTTGTGAGCTAAAGGAAATGTTTACCTAAATCACTAGACAGGAATGCATCGGCTGAAGAGCAAAATAGATAATTCGAAGGTGAAATACAGCTTCTTGGCAGGCAGGCGAAAACTGGCCGAGGCAGGCACCGTTAGCTGCACAGGGAGTAGGACAAAGTTCATGGATACAGATGCGAGCTCAAGCTGAAGCTGTCAAAGACAGAGAGCAGGGAAAGGCTTTGAGGACAGAATCGGGCCTACTTGCCTGAACTGTAAAAATGGAGTAATTTAGCCATATAAAGTCGGTGGCCTTTCATACTTAGGAATCGAATATCCAGCCCATCGATGGCGGATCTGACAGAGAACATGTCGACGGTAGACACACATATGTTTGCGTCTTAGAAACTGGAACTGGAGGGAACATACATGTACTTGTAACATGCATATAGAACCGTTGGGGTCCAAGATAGGGGACATAACTGATCAGGAAAATCCACATTTCCACACCCCCGCCCTGCCACTATGTAGCAACATCAAAGTTGCCAATTGGGAAATATCGGAAAACGTAGGGTCTGGACTGTATGGCACAATAATAATAAGCATCTTCTGTCAAAAATGTCAACCTAGTTGTTAAGGTGATATATCATGCTTTCACATCTTTGAAAGCATCTGGAATCACTCCCTACTGAAGGAAAACGACAATCGAACAATCTAGACATACAATAAATAAAGGTCAGGTTTACGGATGAACTTCTGCTCACCAAAAAGGCAGCAGAGCAGACCCTTAGGTTATTGGACCTATTTAATGTTAGTACTGATAAGATGGTCATTTGGTGAGGAGAGGCTAAAGTAAATGCATGCAAAAAAAAACTAAATAAGAAGATTATATAAGGGAGAGCCACTACAGTATAATGGATGTGTTATAAATCTATTATATGTACTGCATTTCACAGTTACACCAGAAAGAGTTGATAAGGCTAACCATTTTAGATTGCTTAATTTGAGTTGGAGATCAAAGTGAGTTGTGAATCAATCAGACAGAACAAAGGAACTTGGTGGACGAGACACTATATAGTTTACTGTTCAATATTTATATCTAACAGAAACAATTGTAATGTTACATTTTGTTTCCTTTTCCTCCTCTGGTGTTTTACCTTGAATTGTAAAAGAAACAATTAATTTCGACCTGTCACTTTTCTGAGAAACCAAAACGAAAACCTATAAAGAAAATGTATTAGATTAGTTCCCCATAATGCTAAAACAGCCACAACTACCGCAAGGGACAACTCATTCGGACAGTGACCAAGGAGTGAAGGTAAAAATCCACTGACAACTAAAAACAAGCATTTACAATGCAATAGGTCTCGCAATGACATTGTTTTGAGCTATTGGCATTGAAAATGTTATTGTTTCCCCCCCCCCCCCCCCCTTCGTGAATCATTAATCAAGTAATGGCATTGTAAATGACAATGTCTTCTACCTCCTGTTGAACCCCGCATACAGACATACATAGAAACCGCACTACAAACAGGCACACATGCATACACACGCTGAGAAACATACGCACCCCGTGAGACAGACACACTAATCCATAGAGGCACACGGGTGCACCGAAGCACGTGATCACACACACGCAGGCACACTGAGTCACAGGCACACTGAAGCTGTGGGTCTGGCAGACTAGCCGACACACCAGACACTGTCACACTGAGTAGAGGCGCACACATGCTGAGATACGGATCACACGAACACCCGAGGCAGAAGCTCTCTGAGAGACTCGGGCACGCGGGATCAGTAACATGGAGACACAGGGTTCTAATAATCTGCAGAGGGCCACATAATTCCCCATTCCTTGATGCAAAAGTTGGAGCCAGATACAAACTAGTAAGACTTTTGATTCTTGGGATAATCGTACCAAAGGGGCTGTTACTTCTACAATTAGGAAAACATCCAATGCATGTGGCGGACCACTATAAAATAAAATAACCATTGTTGCTTTTCTCAGCAAATTGTACAACAGTCTGTTCGATTTTCAATGTATTTCATAGTTCCTGTGTGTCACTAAACGTTTGAAACTCGTGGTTTTATTCTATAAGGCCACTAGTGTCAAAATAAATATTAAGCCACAAGTGAAGGCAATGTCACCACACGAGGTCCAATGACTAGAACTAAAAATTCAGCACGGTTATGAGCGACACATCAAACGGGACAGGACAGTGAAAATCGGTTCCTCGCTAAATTAGACACCTAAATTCATTGACCATGTCGGCAAATGTGAAACATTTAAGCTGCTGAGTAAGATGTTGAATTTGGCCCTGTTTAGGTAAAGGCATCACCGGCCTTCCTGGACATTAAAAAAAGAGTAAGCTTAACATACATGTGACGCTAAGCATTGTCTGATTTACTGGCTTGGTAATATAAATGTAACGTGAAGTTGGCATGTATTTTGCAGGTCTTCAACAAGTGCCTCCAATTCAAATCATCAATTCAATATGACGGGCACCCCTGAACACTGCAATTAGCGGATACGGGGGAAGTTGTGTAAGCGGAGCTTAAATAGGGCAGATATGCCACACAGAATGTACGAGAAAAGATAAACCAGTAACTATAAAAATATCAGTTGTTTACTCAAGAGTGACGTATTCAGCCTAATGAACAACACAGCGGCGAAAATAACAGAGCTTGTTTGCGCAGTGTTAAATTGTGATTTTTTTTAACTCCTGTTTTTGAATGTCAGTTATTACTTCTGTGCAATACAGTATATAACCAGCACATTAATTACATTTAGCAAATTGCTCCAGTTGCTGTTTAAAAACGTAACAATTTAATTAATACACGTGCGTTCATGCTGCTAATCGCAAACATTCAATTCTGCTACCGGCTGTCTGCCATTACCTACACATCAATACCACAATACAAAACCAGGCGTCACCTACGCTCGACACATTGAGCGTTCACACCACATATTCCACAAACTGCGCTGCTGACTTGCACGCTTCTGTAACAGGTGTGACTATCACCGGACAGTTCCGTGGTCCTCATCTTGCCGACTCCAGAAGGTCGAGAGGCTGGGTCGGCCCCAATGATGTTCATGCCTGTGACGTGCAGCCTTCCCAGAGATGTGTGTGCAGCAGAACGAGCTCTCAATAATCTACAGGAACTCTGCTACGGCTCTCGGGAGGGGCGGGGGCGAGCTTGTCTGTGCTGCTGCTTGCTCCTGTTCACCCTCCCTCCATAAACAAGAGCCGGGAAGTGCTTGGAGCGCGCGTGCGCATTTAAAAAAAAATATTAAATAGCATGAGGCTGCCTAGGAGGTGCATGTTGACGAAAGTGAAACTGCATGCTGGCTTGCGAGGGAAGGGGGACAGGAGATGTGCACGCCGCGTGGCTGTAGGCGCGTACACCAATTCAAATCCGCCAAGAGCCTGCGCGTGCACATCTCCTGTCCCCCTTCCGAGGCAAGTCAGCAACAATAGATCTCGCTTGCTCACAGCGCTTCGCGCTGCGTTCGCAGGCGAGACCTAAAAATATACAGACCTGACAACCCGTGCATCCATTCTCCCTTCCTAACAGGCTGCTCTAGGGCAAGGACTGAAGATTTGCCTCTGGCTCGACACTCATAACAATTAGTAATATCTACACTGGAGGATTAATTACTACTGTGTCAATTTATGAAGGAATCCACCATCTTCCTGTGGTCCACAAGAAACCATGAATAATTGAGGCCATCAACCGACAGCGTATATACAGCATCATCCTCAAATATTTGAGGCTAGGATTTGGTTTTTTAATACAGCCCCTAGGGCAGCTGTGGAGTACTACTGCCATGGAAAGATGCTAACAGGTAGTATAAAACTGTTCTCAGTAATGTTGCCATATCTCCTGCAGGTAAAAGGAACGCCTGCTAGTGTGAATATACTCACGATAGAAACTGAAATGAGGGCCAAGGCATGACAGGATAATCCACCACCACAATTATAAGGTAACGGGTCTCTCACCAAAATCAGCCTCCATTTAAGATCTCTATTGACCTTTGTGTGTTTATTGTGTTTTATTGAAAAACATAATATTTTACATAACCGCAAAGAGATGCACTAGCCATATCTAACCCAGGTCTGAAGCAGACAACTGTTGCACTGATACGTGAAGGGCGACAGAAGTGGAGCATTTCATACTGTGTCTGTTATAATGAGGTGAGATTGTATGCTTGCTCTTTTAAGTCAATATGCAGAAACCATTTACAAGTATGCAAATAGGATCAATAGTGGCTTATGTAGAACAATGCAAACACAAGAGACGGGTTATGGTCGAGTGTGCGACTGGGTCTGTTTTTTTAATGTTTTGGCATAGTTTGTGCTACTGGGGTAGAACTATTGACGACGTGTATTACAATATTTGGGCTTTTCAAGCAGGATTTATAACACATCTGTGCTTTGTCCAAACAGCATTTCCATTGCTCTGCAGGAAAGGTTGAGCATCCTTTCAGTGCAATGGTGACATACACTGTGTATAATTCTTATGAAAATGGTGCCTCGTATCTTGAAACAGGATAGCCGCTATCCCCGAGTACAAGAGATGAACAGTTATTCTATATATAACGCCTGATTACTTATCGATAATCGTTATTACTACTGATCACGTTGTCCTCATCCCATTCAATTACTAATGAGATGATTGCTGAAAATTGAAAAAAATAACGAGGTATTAAAGAAGTATATGCCCCTCACATAAGGCTGATGTTATATAGGGAATACTTACCCAGCATTCTTCCTGAAATCCCAAGTCTCCAAAACTAAAGGCTGGGTCAAAGGGAGGGAGGGAGGACCGTGGTGAATGGGATGAAGACAAGAGGACCAGGAATAATGAAGATTCCCAGTAAGTAATAAGACATTACCAGTTAGGCCCCCTTGTATTCATCCCATTCACCACTAATGATGAATACCAACGCATGGCACAAGCCTGCCTTAAACCGCAGTTAAACACAACAGAATAAGACAGAAACAACTATGAACACCCAACAGTGATTTAGTAGAAATCTGAGAGACTAAGGACAAGACGGAATGTAGCACACCAAACAACACATTGTGCAATTATAAAGGTATTAGGAGTAGCCCAAGTGGCTGCTCAACAAATTTCAGCAATAGAAACGTCACAAATCGAAGCCCAAGAGGCCGGCACAACCTCTGGTGAAACGCTCCTGCACCCCCTAGGGAGGAGGAGAGCCTTACAAAAAGTATGCCAAAGAAATCACCTGCTTAATCGAGCGGCTGAGGGATAACAAGGATGTTTTCCTCCTTTGTTGGAAGTCCAAAAGAACACAAACAAAGAATCAGTGCAGCAAAAGTATTTAGACCTATTCACATAAACCCAAAGGATCCTCAACTTCCAACAAATACCACTGAAAATCAACCAGGGAATCATTGTCCCCAACCAGGGCAGGCAGGATAATTTCTAGATTCCTGTGAAAGTACGAAGAGACTTAAGGCAAAAGCAATGGAGGGGATCAGAGCATAGCACAACTCCACCCTCACAGAAGGAAAGAAAGGGTTCCCTCACCAACAGAGCACCCCAAGGGGCATAGCCAAAGTGTTGGCCACATTAAAGACAACTTTCTTAGTCCAAAATGTTATATCAATTGTGGTTGAAAATGAGGCCAAGATGGGTTTCTTAGCCACCCAGCGCTGGCTCTATGAGGTGGGGGGGAAGAGATACAGTAGGATTCTACTCTGGTTGGGGCAGTGGGATCATGAGCGGACTTGGGTGGCGGCTGTGAAATCTGAAACTGGCGAGAAAGCCACGACGAACAGAGACATAGCAAAGACTTAGCTGAGTTCTATGGCAGTCTCCTCCCATGGCCGATCACAGGCAGACATAGGAGAGTTTCAGGAGGACACAGAACTCTGGGTGCTATTGCCACAAGACAGGCAAATGCTGGACTCTGACCTCTCCACAGTTGAGATAGAGCAGGCAATCAGGGAACTACTGGCGGGGAAAATGGCCACACACCTACTAAGCATGTTCCTGGAAGATGGGCAGTGGGGAATCCTTCCGTTCGATCAGTGGCTGGTCACAATAGTGACTATTAAGAAGGAGAGCAAACCACCACATAGATGCAGGTCCTAACGCCCAATTTCACTGTTAAATGCTGCAGCAGAAATACTGGCAAAGCTGCAGGCCAACAGATTGGATGGGTTCTGGTAGATTTGGTCCAACCCAACCAGTCAGGGTTCATGGCCAACAGGTGCCCTAGAATGACCCTGCGCAGGCTCTACAGCTCTATAGCCTAAACGGAGAGCACAATGGAACCAACAGTGGTGCTCTCCCTTGATGCAAAAATGGCTCTCGACTCCCTAGAATGTACCTTTATGTTCGGCGTGCTACAGCTCATGGGGCGGGGGGGAAGGGGGGGGCAAATTAGCCCAGAGTACCACAAAAGGGTCCGCTTACTGTATAGTCAACCCATGGCATGGGTCAAAGTAAATGGGCAGCACTCGGAGGCTTTTCAGCTACACAAGGGGACCAGAAAAGGGTGCCCGCTCTCACCAATGCTTTTCGCAATGGCACTGTAGCTGCTTGCGCCCTGGATCAGGAAGGATAGACTGGTGTGAGGGCTGAGGTGGGATGCATCTTGGGCTGATAGAATCTCGCTATATATGCAGAGGACGTCCTTCTCTACGCAGCCCAGCCAGACTGCACGATCCTGCAACTCTTCCATATATTCTAGCTTTTCAGCTTGCGTTCTGGCTACACCATCAACTGGGATAAGTCCTACCACTACCTGAGGTCCCGGTGGAGAGGGGACAGTTCCCGAAGGCCTCCCACTTCAGACAGCGCTTGAGGGCTTTCCAGTACCTGGGCATCAGAGTGACGTGAAATGAGGAACAATTCTTTTGAGATAATCTGTATGGCCTCCTCAATGAGTACAGGAATGATGTAAAGTTCTGGAGGGCTCGCCCCTTTTTCCGACTGGGAAGGGAGGCAATTTATAAAATGATCACCCTGAAGGAACTGGTATATGGAACTGGTATATGTGGCCCAGAACATAGCAGACAGGGTGCCTGATGCCTTCTTCCACCGTTTGAAGTGCGAGGTTCCTGTTGTGGAATGGCAAGGCACCCCGTAAAGTGCTGCAAAACTGATATGGCGGGCATATGATGGAGGGATAGCCCTGCCAGATATCCAGAAGTATTATTTGGTGGCATAGCCGGGGGCTGCAAATTACTAGGTATATGCACTGCTTGTGGAGCCCACATTGCAGGTTGACAGCCATGCAATGGGCAGCAGGAGATACCTAGTAGCTCTCTACAGACATCAACATCTCCCTCTCATCCATCATGCCCATCGACTGGTCGGACCACTATCTAATACTGTTCAATCTCAAGGAATAGCCCCAGATCCGTACCAGCTCCATCTAAGAATCTCACGCACTGGGCTGGGAACATTAAACAAATCCCACAAATTAAGATGGAATCCAGGATCAGCACCCAATACTGACTACAGCAACGCCATCATCCCGAGAACTACAAAAAATCTTTTTGCGCCCTTAAGAGCAATTCTCAATGCAGCGGCCTGACTCCTCACAGGAACCAAACAGTTCAATCACATTCCACTTCCCCTCAAAGTTCTCAGTGGGCTTCCCATTGAAGAAAAATGCACCTTCAAGACAGTCAATATCACTCACAAAGCCCTTCATACAAAGCACCCCAAATACATAGAAGCTAAACCATCGAGAGCAGGAAAAGGCTGGGCACTGAGAAGCTCCAACTGAGTCTTACTCATAACTCAAAAAATGAAGAAGAAATCATCCCTGGTGTGTGCTTGCTCAGGAAATGCTCCTAGGAATTGAAACCCACTACCTGAGGATCTCCGCTGCAACCCCACCTGCTCTTGCTTCAAACAAGACCTCAAAGCTCTACTGATTAAAAAATATTTCAACATGCTCCCACACTGAACTATGTTTCCCCCAAGACCCAACCACCAGCGGCAGGATTCTTCGATACGGTCACCGGACTTGCTCAGACTCTATTATCACTAATGCTGTTAACCAATGATGGATTGTAAAATACTATTGTGACTGTTTTTGTCTACCTCAATACTGTATGTTCTACACTCTTTTGTTGACTGTTTTAACCCACACGAATCCTTGCATCTAATTCAAGTCATCTTATTCACGTAACTAGTAAAGCGCTCCGATACCCTTGGGTCTAGCTAGCGCTATATAAAATTACCAAACAGTGGAGCTGAGACCCACAGCCCACACACACTGTTGCCAGGGGCTTGGCACAAGCCACGAAGCATCTAGGTTGGGAGAAGAAACTGACCCAGCACACTCCATTGTGGGATAGCTACGCTCTACAGGAGATGGGCAGACTGGAAGGCCTAAGCCCATGGGAGTCAATCGGAATATCCACACTGGACGACGTCTGGGACGATCGGGACTGATGTCCCTGGAGACACTCTGGCAGGAATATAGCTTGGCGGAAGCAGAGGTGTTCCGCTACCTGAAGATGCGACATGCCCTGGCAACACACATCACTAGCGGCGATATGAGGACTCCTCGCCCCTGGAGGATAGGGTACTTGGGGGGATGGTGGGGGGGGGGGGGATGTTGACTAAGAATGCAATCTCACTAATATATAGAAAAATAATGTCCTATTCCCCGCAGAGGCTGACAAAGCTGAGGACTGACTGGGAAAGAGATGTCAATCCCATTGAAGACGGCGAGTGGGAGGAGGCACTCCAGGCTCAGAGGACGATAGCAATAAGGGTCAGGTTCTGTCTGATACAACTCAGTTTATTGCACAGGTATGCTATGCCAGTGTGCTCCTTTATAACATGGGAAGGGTGTACTCCTGTGGGTGCAGTAGGGGATGCTGAAGTTGGGAGACTTCCTGTACACAGTGTGGTACTGCGAGAGAATGCAGCCCCTACTGGGTAGCGGTTAGCCACGGTGTCTATTGTGAGAAGTTGGCCTGATGTATGATGTCACTAGTTATAGTGTACACCTTATATCAGTCCAAATACCCTTATGGTGATTGGTTGTAAAGTCAACCTTATAGACCAGCTATCCTAGTGGTAGCATGGACAAGAGCAGTCTTAGGCTAAACTCTGAATGGCATGTGAAGCCAGCTGTGATACCATATATAATCCCTTGAATACCAAATGAAAGGACACCACAACAGATATATATATAAAATAAAGTGTATTTATTCTAAGCAAACCCTCAGCACTCTTTATGAGTTTAGAGGTAAGTACAACACAGTCTTATTAATGCATACAGTAAGTCACACAGGTAAGTAATACAGTTAGGCCCTAGGGGCCACGCAACCCATATACTAAATAAGTGGTATAAGGACCACTGTCACGGAAATAGAATAGGCCTAGGCCTAGGGAATCGCTGGGGCTACACTACACTAGCGTTAGTTAGGAAGTGGGAGGCCCACGGGATTCGTGTGCAGAGTGGAAACACTCACGCGTAATGCGTAAAAGTCAATAGCAATGTTACAGTTTAGAAATAGATAGATTTAGGACACTTCCGGAGTAGCTAGGAAGTTGAGACTTGAAAACTAGACACTAGGATAGTCACTATCCTGATGAGCACCGGAGTACCCAAGTTACCTAGCCCACAGGCTGCGGGTGCATAGGGGTGAAGATGCGTCGTTTTCGTCGTCGACTCCTATGGATGCCTGAAGAAAGATGCTGACAGGCAGTCAGGGGAGAGTGTCCGGTGGATCCCAAGCCCGGGATCAAGAAGAGAAGAAACCTGCAAGCAGAAGGGACAGAGTCAAGGTCACTAGCCAGTGACCACGTGGAACCAGGAAGGAACCAGGCGATGTCGCGAAGAGTTGCAGGTGAAGGTGAAGCTTGTCGCTGCAGCCAGGAGGACCAGGAAGCGTCGAGGACGACCAGGACCAGGAGGCGAGCTGTCCCACGAAGGCTCTTGCTGTCGGCGGCGTCGAAGTTGGACTAGGACTCACCAAGCCTTGGCAAGCGGAACCCACGAAGAACAAGGGACTTGCTTCTGGTGCAGACCAGGAAGGTCTGGGATGCTTCTTCTTTGCAGAGAAGCGGGAGCCAGTCTGGAGGAGCCAAACCAGCGCAGAAGATTTCAGGGAGCGTCGTCACAAAGGCCACTAGCCAGCGGGCAAGCAACCGGACAGACGCGGCAAGCAGGAAAATGCTGAAGGGCCCCACGCAGGACTCGTGGAGTGTGGGGGGCTGGTCTTCGGTGCAGATGGTGCTTGGGGTTGGGGCTTCTCAATCCCCGGTGCACAACTTCGAGGGTACCTCAGAAGCTGCGCTGTAAGTTACTAGCCACTTTTCCCAGGTAGCCGGTCCCACGTCGCTCGTCGCCTCCACGGATCTCAGCTCTGCTGCAGATGTGGATGAGGGTCGGAGAAGTCTGGAAATCAAGGCTCTGGTCGGGCTCTGCAGTCGGTTCCTCGTCGAACGTTTCACAAAGCAAAGGGTAGTCACTTGATGGTGCCTGTTTGCACAGGGTAGCCACTCCTTGGCTACAAGGGAGATTCTTCAGTCTTCTTCTTTCGTCGAATGTCGAAGGTCCAGAGTTTCTGTTCAGTTTTGCAGGTTCAGGATAATCTAAAGTCTTGAGGCCCAACTCCCACTCTTATACTAATCTGGGGGGCTGGGATACCTGCTAGGTCACGCCTTATGGGTGGGACCTGGGAGGGGGTGGTTACACCCACTTCCCTTTGTCCAGTTTCGCGCCAGAGCTGGGGCTGGAGTGCCCCAGCGCCGGTTTGAACTGGACTATGCAAGGAACACCTTGTGTGCCCCAGGCATGTCTCATTCCTTTCAGCCCACCCTGCCCCAATACACTAAAGGCTGTCTGGGGAGGTGCTAGCACCTCCCCAAGCAGGAAACCTATTGTCCAGGCCTCCCTGGCTGGGATCACTCCCAGCAGCAGGAGGTCAGACTTGTGTCGTGGCAGCAGCATCCATTTTGTGATGCTGAGGCTTTGGTCAGAGGTTACACAGCAAAGTAGGATTTTAACATGTCTCTCCCTCTAGAAGGGGGGAATAATATCCTCATCACCAGAAATGGCATGGGGGTATTATTCCCGAGTGTTAGACACCTTACACGACATGCTTTGATAAAGCCAAACCATAGTTACCATAACCGTCTAAGATTATAAGGCACTTTAAGAGTATATGGTAGGCTATATCATAGAACAGCTATAAGGACATGGTTCCGAAAGCTGCAGACAGGCTCGGCTCATGCTAGAGCACCATCTCACATGTTACCAAGCACTCTGCCTCCAGGATTGTCAAGGCCTGCCATAGGAGTGACTGATAGGTACACATGTGTCTATATGTAAGTTAGGCATAGGAATACTACACCTAAGCAAGGGGTGATTACACGACCTTGCCCCAGCTGAGTGATCAGCCAGTTGTGTCAAAATGGAAGGCCAGACCAGGGGTGGCATAATACATGCTGCAGCCCCTGGGAGGCCTAGGGTACACCTATGCCCTGGGTACCTAGGGTACACTGTACAGGGTCCAATAAGGTGATCCTTACCAATTGGTTATGTACCTAGGGTACATGGAGTCCATTTTACAGAGAGAGCAGACAGCCTGAGACCCTGAATGGCAGGATCTCAGGCCAACTAAGTCGAAAAACCAGCTAGACACTAGGCAAAAAGTTGGGGGTAACCATAGTCAGATATCCACCTTCCTACACAACCCCCCCCCCAAACGAAAGGAGATAAGGCTGGCCTTTACAAGGTAAGCCTCTATTGCCTGAGTGGCCATATAAGGAAGAACCAGCACTGGCATGGTTACCCCCTGTCTCATGGTCCACTAAGCAATCCCTCATCCTAAAGATATCATAGGGTCTCCACCATAGGGAATCTCTACCTTTGGTGTGTCTTTGCAAAGTAAAAGGCTGGTGTTGAGATGGAGTACTGAAGTGAGTGTCCTCAAAGTGAGGCCTCAGCTTCCTCCAATCATCCTCCACCCTGGATGCCTTTCTTTCTCTAACTGAGTTGCACTGTGCTCTCAGGGTCAGCCTCTGGCTACCTAAAGCTGGAGGCTGGGTCCCTTTTGTGGGCTTACTGGAGGGACAGGTCAGGTTTGGGGCCCTAAGGTCCCATGTTTGCCTGTGCCCAGCAGAATCCCTCTGGGGGAGGTCCCTAACTACCTGTGAAGGGGATCCCTCAGGAATGTTTTTACCCATCACCTGGCTAGGGCAACTAACCAGGCAATCCTCATTCTTTTGAAGGGGGGGTTCTTGTGGACAGGGGCCCTCTTGGGGTCCACTGGCCTCCAGGACCTCTGCAGCCCTGGGCTGACTGAGGCAGGGTAGAGAGAGGCAGGCTACCTGCACCAGACTGGGTCCCACCTTGGAAGGGGCCACTGACATCAGAGGCTCTGCCAGGCCAGGCCTGGCTACCTCTGGGGCAGTTCCTTCACAAGGGGTGAGGTCAGATCCCTGAGGAGGCTGACCTTTTCCTAATGTCTGGGGAGAGGGAGACTTTTCTTCCTCCCCACTACTCTCTGTTTGTGTGGAGTGATCCATAGTTTCAGGCTTCACTACACCTATGTCAGTCTGAGTATAGGCTGAGACCATTACAGCCTTGCCAACCTTTTCAGGGAGGCACTCAGTTTGAGTTTGAGCTGGGACTGTCACAGCTCTGCCAGTCTCTACAGGGAAGTCTGTCTTTGCCTGGGCTGTGGCTACCACTGCCCTTCCAACCTTTTCAGGGAGGAAATCTACTTGGACAGGGGTTGTGACTGGCACAACCCCACTACCCTTTTTGGAAAGGCCTACCATTTTAGAATGGGTGTCTTGTTCAACTCCAGCCCAAGCTGAGAGTTCTAAGTCATTCCCCAGCAAGCAGTCCACAGGCAAGGTTGGAGACACTGCCACCCTTTTAGGGCCAGTGACCCCTCCCCAGCTGAGACATACCTCTGCCATGGGATGACTGTTCTGTTTGCCATCAATGTTAGTTACCTGGTATGAGAAACCAGGCAAAAGCTGCTCAGAGGGAACTAGCCTATGGGCCACCATAGTGATGCTAGCTCCAGTGTCTCTGTAGGCCTCAGCTTTTCTACCATTGATGTAGGGTTCCTGTCTGTACCTACCCAAAGTGTTGGGACAGGCAGTGAAGTTGGCAAACCCCATGCCACCATCACAGACAAGAGTAGCTGCTGTAGGGGAATTGGCTAAGCTAGGATCCCCCTGTGTTCCCCAAGAAAACCCAACCAAATTTTTGGGGGCACTCCCACCACCTGGGGGATTACTGCTGACAGTAATAGGTGGTGTGACAGGAGTAGTTGGAGGAACAGTTTTGTTTTTAGCCTGTGGACAACTGCTGTCAGTTTTCCAATGCCCAGGTGTTTTACACACATGGCAGTAAGGCTTTTTAACTGTGGTAGAGGAGGGAGCTTGGGACCCACCACCCTGTGTGGAGTTTTGGGGCCCTGAGGAAGATTTCTCTTTTGCTTTATCCCCACCCTTCTCTTGAGGCTTGGTGGTATCTTTCTTTTGGTCACCACCCTGTTTTTTAGGCCTAATCCTGGTCCTGACCCATTTATCTGCCCTCTTTCCCAATTCTTGGGGAGAGGTCAAATCTGAGTCTACCAGGTGTTGATGGAGAAGCTGGTTCTGACAATTACTAAGGATCTGCTCCCTCATAATCAAGTTGTACAATCCTGTATAGTCCTGCACCTTGCTGCCAGTTAACCAACCTTCCAAAGCCTTAGTGGCACAATCCACAAAATCAGACCAGTCCTGTGTCTGTGTCTTCTGGGTATCTCTGAACAACAACCTATATTGCTCAGTGGTTAAGCCAAACCCATCTATCAGAGCACTCTTCAGGACTTTGTAATTGTTTGCATCCTCATCACTGACTGTGAGGAGCTTGTCTCTACCTTTGTCAGAAAAGGAGAGCCACAAGATAGCTGCCCACTGACTTTGGGGTACCTGCTGTACTTTGCAGGCCCTCTCCAAAGCAGTCATCCATTTGTGGATGTCATCCCCATTCTGATATGGGGGGACTATCTTGCTTAGGTTTCTATGGTCATAAGACCTATCCCTATCTCTAGGAATGTTGCTGCCACCAGTGGGTTCTGACCCACACAATTTTTGCTCTCTAGCCAGAGCAAGCTTCTCTTTGGCAAGGGCAATTTCTTCCCTCTGAATCCTCAGATTAGCTTCCCTCATTCTGGCTTTATGCTCCTTTCTCTCAGGTGAAGTCATTCCCCTGTGAGAGGAAGCATTAGAGATGCTAGAAACATGGGAGTGGATGGATTCCCTTGAAGGGGATCTGTCCCTCCTGCTTCTCTGTGAAAGCCTACTTGGGGGTCTGTATGGGGGGACCCCATGCAAACTCCCATGTAAACTTAGGTTAGCCTGGCTAAGTCTTCCTACTTGGCCCTGGCTGTCTACCTCTTCCTCTGAAGTCCCATCTGACTCATCTGTGGTGGGTAGACCCTTATCTACAGCTATGGCACCATCCCTGGCAGCTCTTTCAGCATCATAGGCCTCCAGAAGCTCCACTAGCTGTCTAAGGGTAGGGTTTGCACCCTGTTTTATTCCTCTGGAGGTACACAATTGTCTCATCTCCTGGAATGTTAAGGTATCATACCTAGAGGGGGTCTTCTGCAGACCTGCCCCTCCTGAGAGAGCATCTACTTGATCTCCTCCCAGAGGCATGATCTAGTGAGGGTGTGGTGTGTGCACCTACCTACACTAGTTGTTTCTACTAAACCTCTCTAGTAGTTGTAGTCAGGGTGTGTTACTCCCTTCAACCTACAACCACTAAGTCCAGTAGGACTTAAGTATTATAAACTATGTTATATGTACCTAGACAATATCTGTGTGATCTTTCAATTTAGTATCTCAAGATTACAATGGTATTACAACAGCAAGCTCAGATCCCAACCGCTGCCACCAATGTGAGAAGTTGGCCCGATGTATGATGTCACTAGTTATAGTGTACACCTTATATCAGTCCAAATACCCTTATGGTGATTGGTTGTAAAGTCAACCTTATAGACCAGCTATCCTAGTGGTAGCATGGACAAGAGCAGTCTTAGGCTAAACTCTGAATGGCATGTGAAGCCAGCTGTGATACCATATATAATCCCTTGAATACCAAATGAAAGGACACCACAACAGATATATATATAAAATAAAGTGTATTTATTCTAAGCAAACCCTCAGCACTCTTTATGAGTTTAGAGGTAAGTACAACACAGTCTTATTAATGCATACAGTAAGTCACACAGGTAAGTAATACAGTTAGGCCCTAGGGGCCACGCAACCCATATACTAAATAAGTGGTATAAGGACCACTGTCACGGAAATAGAATAGGCCTAGGCCTAGGGAATCGCTGGGGCTACACTACACTAGCGTTAGTTAGGAAGTGGGAGGCCCACGGGATTCGTGTGCAGAGTGGAAACACTCACGCGTAATGCGTAAAAGTCAATAGCAATGTTACAGTTTAGAAATAGATAGATTTAGGACACTTCCGGAGTAGCTAGGAAGTTGAGACTTGAAAACTAGACACTAGGATAGTCACTATCCTGATGAGCACCGGAGTACCCAAGTTACCTAGCCCACAGGCTGCGGGTGCATAGGGGTGAAGATGCGTCGTTTTCGTCGTCGACTCCTATGGATGCCTGAAGAAAGATGCTGACAGGCAGTCAGGGGAGAGTGTCCGGTGGATCCCAAGCCCGGGATCAAGAAGAGAAGAAACCTGCAAGCAGAAGGGACAGAGTCAAGGTCACTAGCCAGTGACCACGTGGAACCAGGAAGGAACCAGGCGATGTCGTGAAGAGTTGCAGGTGAAGGTGAAGCTTGTCGCTGCAGCCAGGAGGACCAGGAAGCGTCGAGGACGACCAGGACCAGGAGGCGAGCTGTCCCACGAAGGCTCTTGCTGTCGGCGGCGTCGAAGTTGGACTAGGACTCACCAAGCCTTGGCAAGCGGAACCCACGAAGAACAAGGGACTTGCTTCTGGTGCAGACCAGGAAGGTCTGGGATGCTTCTTCTTTGCAGAGAAGCGGGAGCCAGTCTGGAGGAGCCAAACCAGCGCAGAAGATTTCAGGGAGCGTCGTCACAAAGGCCACTAGCCAGCGGGCAAGCAACCGGACAGACGCGGCAAGCAGGAAAATGCTGAAGGGCCCCACGCAGGACTCGTGGAGTGTGGGGGGCTGGTCTTCGGTGCAGATGGTGCTTGGGGTTGGGGCTTCTCAATCCCCGGTGCACAACTTCGAGGGTACCTCAGAAGCTGCGCTGTAAGTTACTAGCCACTTTTCCCAGGTAGCCGGTCCCACGTCGCTCGTCGCCTCCACGGATCTCAGCTCTGCTGCAGATGTGGATGAGGGTCGGAGAAGTCTGGAAATCAAGGCTCTGGTCGGGCTCTGCAGTCGGTTCCTCGTCGAACGTTTCACAAAGCAAAGGGTAGTCACTTGATGGTGCCTGTTTGCACAGGGTAGCCACTCCTTGGCTACAAGGGAGATTCTTCAGTCTTCTTCTTTCGTCGAATGTCGAAGGTCCAGAGTTTCTGTTCAGTTTTGCAGGTTCAGGATAATCTAAAGTCTTGAGGCCCAACTCCCACTCTTATACTAATCTGGGGGGCTGGGATACCTGCTAGGTCACGCCTTATGGGTGGGACCTGGGAGGGGGTGGTTACACCCACTTCCCTTTGTCCAGTTTCGCGCCAGAGCTGGGGCTGGAGTGCCCCAGCGCCGGTTTGAACTGGACTATGCAAGGAACACCTTGTGTGCCCCAGGCATGTCTCATTCCTTTCAGCCCACCCTGCCCCAATACACTAAAGGCTGTCTGGGGAGGTGCTAGCACCTCCCCAAGCAGGAAACCTATTGTCCAGGCCTCCCTGGCTGGGATCACTCCCAGCAGCAGGAGGTCAGACTTGTGTCGTGGCAGCAGCATCCATTTTGTGATGCTGAGGCTTTGGTCAGAGGTTACACAGCAAAGTAGGATTTTAACATGTCTCTCCCTCTAGAAGGGGGGAATAATATCCTCATCACCAGAAATGGCATGGGGGTATTATTCCCGAGTGTTAGACACCTTACACGACATGCTTTGATAAAGCCAAACCATAGTTACCATAACCGTCTAAGATTATAAGGCACTTTAAGAGTATATGGTAGGCTATATCATAGAACAGCTATAAGGACATGGTTCCGAAAGCTGCAGACAGGCTCAGCTCATGCTAGAGCACCATCTCACATGTTACCAAGCACTCTGCCTCCAGGATTGTCAAGGCCTGCCATAGGAGTGACTGATAGGTACACATGTGTCTATATGTAAGTTAGGCATAGGAATACTACACCTAAGCAAGGGGTGATTACACGACCTTGCCCCAGCTGAGTGATCAGCCAGTTGTGTCAAAATGGAAGGCCAGACCAGGGGTGGCATAATACATGCTGCAGCCCCTGGGAGGCCTAGGGTACACCTATGCCCTGGGTACCTAGGGTACACTGTACAGGGTCCAATAAGGTGATCCTTACCAATTGGTTATGTACCTAGGGTACATGGAGTCCATTTTACAGAGAGAGCAGACAGCCTGAGACCCTGAATGGCAGGATCTCAGGCCAACTAAGTCGAAAAACCAGCTAGACACTAGGCAAAAAGTTGGGGGTAACCATAGTCAGATATCCACCTTCCTACATCTATAATGCTACTGGAACAAAAGTGGACAATACTACAAAAACACAGATTCCGAATGTGTGGGGGAATGAGGATCCGCCATGGTATATCAAACTGCGTCTAATGATGGGACTGGCAGTGGCAAGGAGGAACATTGCCAAAAGTTGGGGGACGCGAGAAGCACCAGACTTTCAAGCCTGGATAGAGGACATGGATAGGTGCATGTTAGCAGCAAAACAGGTATATGCAGGGCTGGGTTGCCCCAAAACATGGGAGAAGTTATATAACCCATGGAAGAGATATCGGGTTTTGGATGGGTAGACTAATAAGAGTCCCGGTGGGAGAGCGCAGACAAGCCTGTTGGTTAGATACGGGCAGAGGAAGGAAATGTGACTACATACCCATGGATGTTGGACTTCTTTTGCTTGCAAATGTGGGGGCTACAGTGGCTGTCCAAGGTTGTTTATTTCACGTTAAGATTTCTAAAAAAGAGAAAAAATCAAATTGACATCAATAGCTTCCAAGGACTCAAAAGGATGGGAAACCAGAACCTTCAGCACCAACAGCAAGTCCACTAAGGGGTACAAAGGCCTAACAAAAGGTCTGGAGATGGAAAGACTATTCAACAGGCAAGCCACCAAATCCTCAGAATCAGGAAGATTACCCCAGGGGGCACAAAAAGCCTGTACAGCTTCGTACTGGGCCTGCAAAGTAGAAACTAACAGACGTTTCTCAAAACTCTAACAAAGGAAATGAAGGAAAGTGAAAAAGGAGGAAGGTTCAAGGGGGCACACCACCACTGAAAACTAGGACGACCATAAGACTTAAAGTTGGACGGCTGTCTAGACTACTGGATGGCAATGGCTAAGTGTCTACGCAAGCCCTTGTTTTGTAACCACCCCTCCTCTCAACTTCCACACCTAGAGATGAAGTCTCTGGACTGAGAGAACAAGACACCCTCAGAGTAGATGGGAAGACCGGCAGAAACCATGGACCCTGAACAGCTAGGAACTTCAGAAGAGGAAACCAAGAGCGACGTGGCAACCACCATGAGCCCTTCCCTGCATTCACCTCAACATCATAGCCAATAGTTTGGGAATCATGGGTACTGGAGGAAAGTGATACAGAAGATACACTGTCCAAAGAATCAGTAACGCATCCACACCCCAAGCTCCCTCCTGGGGAACTCTAGCACAACGGGGAAGCTGAGCATTGCAGTTTGAAGCAAACATATCTAAGCACAGGCTTCCACATCTTATGCAGATCTGGAGAAAAACTGTCCTGTTCAGGGAAATCTATTTGGAAGAGAGAAATACGCCACCACATTGTCCACCCCCGTGATGTGCGGATCACACACTGCCCACTGGAACAATTGAGTCACACCCAAATTCAAGGACTTCGACCTGGAACACCCCTGGTTATTGAGATATGCCACTGCGACCATATTGTCACTTCCGACAACCAAATTGCAACCCTCCAAAACCTGCTGGAACCCCAAGACCACCCTGAAAACAGCCATGCATTCATTCAAGCTGAAGGAGTATCTTCTGTCGGGAAAAGACCATCTGGCCTGAATGGACTGTCGCTCCAGTGTGACCCTGCAGATGGAACAATGCAATAAAGGGTACCACCATCTTTGTGAAGACTCAGGAGGCCACCTTGAAGCAGGACCTGGAATTAAAAATGATGGTCAGGGATACAAAATGTTGGTCATGCGGATTAATCGGCCAATGATAGTAAGCGTCCATGAAGTCTAGAGTGCTCATTAATGATCCTTTGGTAGAGGAATGACTCGCCGCAAGATCTCCATTTTGAAGTGCAAGGTTTGCACAAACTTGTTCTGAGACTTCATATACAGGATCATGTGAAATTCACCTGTTGATTTCTCCAGAAAGGATCATTGATTAGCAGCCATGTCCCCTCTCGGAAGAGGGTAACTGCAGTACTGCCTCTTTCTGCAGGAGAGACTCCACTCCTTGGGACAGAGCCAGTCGTTTCACCTCCTGCCAAGGCCAAGGAGTCAGTCTAACCCCAGAATCCATTGAGGGAGTCACAAACGCAATCCTGTATTCATCCCTGATGGTTTGCAGTACTCCCTCGTCAGACATAGATGCCTCCCATGCTCCCAGAAAATGGAGAAGTCTGCCTCCAATCACAAATCCTGAGGGAGTGCCCATATAGTCAGAAGCAAGGCTTCAAAGGACATTTTGCCTTCTTCTGTACCCGTCCACTCTTATGGAAAAACTTACTTTGAGCGGTATGCTGTTGCTGACGAAGACGAGAAGATTGGTGAAAAAAAAAAAAAAGAACTTTTTGGCACCTCGTTTCTTCACATCCGACTGCTTCAATGAAGTAGAGTGCTTCTTCTCTTTCAATAACTTATGGAGTTTCTCCTCTAACTTTGATTCAAATAACTGAGACCCCTGAAAAGACAAGCTCAATACAGAGGCCTTCTGCACTAAATCTGTGCATCAATCTTTTAGAACAAGGTTTCGCCTTGCAGCTATAGAAGCCGAGGCTCGAGCCACATCAAAGACAATGTCGGACATTCAATATGGTCTAACAGAGAAGAACATTCAGAGGAATCCTCCACTGTACTGAACAATGTTTTAATGATTCGAAAACATAAGAGCCATAAAACTCAGCTTACGACGCCAAAAGCAAAGCAAAAGAAAATCTTTCTGAGAGCAGAGTCTACCTTTTTAATCGGTCATATCCTTGATAATGGCATGCTCAGTCAAGGAGGTCCTGCCCACCGGACTGGCAGCAAAAGATTCAATCAGGATGGAATCGGCAAACTTAAATGCATGTCCTTAAGAGGATATAGTTTCGGCATGAATCAAGGCAAAATGATTTTATCCTGGTCCTTCCATTCCCTCTTAAGGACCTCCAAAATATAAGGATGCACAGAAAAATCATTCTTGGAGAAATCGGTGAAACAACCCAGAAGTTGAAGAGTCTGGCCTCACCCCCTCCTATAAACCCCTATACTCTTTCACATGACCCAGCCAATCAGGCAGCATATTCTTTCCAATGTATTTCCCCTTTTGCTTCTCAAAGACCTGAATCTCCTCCTTATATTCTGAGGAGACAGGAAAGTGAGATCTGTGTGCATTCCCCCGAGCCTCCGTCACAGGAGTCAATTCCAACAATGTCTCCATAATTAGGTGCCCTAAATGATCCTCTGAACACTCAGTACAGCGTTCTGCCAGGAAAGAGGAGGAAGAGGAGACCACATGCCTCCTCTTACGTGAATGCTTGCCCCTTAGGCGAAACAGATAGTGCCCCCAAATATCCTGTACCCAGTGCCATTTAACTCTATTTCGAACACCTGTAGAGAAACAGTTTTCCATTGCGGGGACCTCCGGAGATCGTGCATGTGCCGCCAATGACCTCTACAGGACCCGGGTTATGCGCAAAATGTGCATGAGACGTCAAGCGGAAGAGAAACAGAGGACACCAGGCACCTCCGCAGCAGTCTTCCGCAACACCTCTCTGCATGCCCAGCAAACCGGGAGAGGCACCCATCTCCCTTCTGATTCCGCCCAGCTGGAAAGGAAGGGATTAGATCCTTCAACTCCCGACCAGAGCCCAGGAAGGGTGCAATGTCTCCTGTAGCATCCTTCGCAGTCCTCGGAGGATTAGTCAGGGGCAGATCTTGGTGTGTGGGCTCAACCTGCCGGTCACAGCCGCAATATTTCCAGGCAACGACCCGAACTTCTGGCAAAGTTCTCCAGTGCAACTATCCACACAACAGCGGCCCCTCCTGGCTGATGGGGTCGCCAATTAAGGCAGACAAGTCCTGATGTGAAAAGAATATATTTTCACTTTCTTTTTTTTTAACAATGATTACTATTTTTGATCTGGGGTATTAGTAGTTACATCCTACAATCCCTCAATGAGAATATTCAGTCTCTGGGGTGTAAATGGTTTTTTGACAAGAAGGAAATGTTTTTCACATGTGTAGCGAGACGGACAAGGTTTGTTCAATTTCCAGTGAATAGCTAGAAACCCTAAATACAGAGGTGTGCTGGCCTATTCCTATAGAACATTTTGCCACAGATGTGATTCTCCTCAAAAGCAGATAGAAATGGTGAATAGTCAACAGGTGCATCTTAGCAAAGCCTGATATTAAACTGCCTTTAACTTTACCCTCCCAGCATTTAAAAAAGACTGCAGAAATGTCCCCACATGTCGTCTTAAGTCCCAAATGGGCTGGTCCAAAGTGTGAAGGAGACATAGAGAAGAGACGTTGCATGCAGAAGCCTAGGAAAAGAATAAACGTGGCACATATTTTATTCACTAACAATTACTCAAAAGCAAGAATCAGTGAGGGTGTGGACTAGCTACAACAATCAGCTGAAAAATAAACGCCCAACAGGCAAATGAATGTATAATGCCGCTTCTAAGTGTATACTTTAATGTGGCTTAAACATGAAGAGTAAAACGTGCCTGTTAACTCAGCATACCAATCATGTGTTTGCCTTTTTATAGAATGCTGAAGAGATCTACTTACAAGTGATTCAGAGCACTCTATAAGACGGCAATCACAGAGGAGATAAGATTATGTACAAATCAGAGTAGGCTTAGAGAGGCGCACTCACACCATTACCAGTTTCAGCTAAAACGATGCACTCACCCACCTATATTGACCACAGTAAATAAAATCCATCTCCGTTTGTAGACCTTAGGTGTTAGCCTTACAGCATCACATCTTGAAAAGCCACTTGAACAAGCAGCATCGCTCTGATCTCCTTCTGAGACATTGTTCATTTGGGACACAAAAAGCAAGATGTATAACTCTGCACATGTTCTGAAATGATTTGGGGGAAAAACCCTACTCATAAGAAGATAATTTTTCAATACTCCCAATCTGCCACCTGGTCCTTATTTTAAATAGTTTGAAGGAGCGATAAACAGACATTTTGCATGATGGCCACATAGCACAGAAACAGAAGAAAGTTGACACCTCTGCACTGGCCAGTCTGCTGCCTATGTGCTGCCTCAGATTTTGGGTACAATATTTATGTACACCTTGAGAGACTGCGATTGCACTGGCATGTTTTGGATGCACAAGACACCATGCAGCAATGTAACAGTCCTCTCCTTCATTAACTGCTTATGCTGTCTTCAGATTGAACAGGCAAATGCGATTGGGTGTGCCACAATGTTCATGCCCAGCCACCCACGACATGACTACTACAGTCACAGTGCTGTACACGTTTACAAGGATAAGTGAGGCATTGGCTGATAAGAATGATAAGCAAAAAAATGGATCTAAAGCAAGAAGTAAAATTGGTTTTATATGAAAGGCAGGCCTTTTACCATCACTTAAAAGAGGGGGCCCCATGAAAGGTGGGCCCTGAGCCAGAGCCCACTTTCCCCATGCCTTAAATCATCTCGGACCGGGACACAAATGAGAGGGGTTGAGGTATTTTACTCTTAATGCCCCGGGATCCAACTTACTATAGATTCTGATCAAATGGTCCAAGTACTCATTCAGCACTTCACTCTCAGTTTTAGCGTGATTCAAACAGTCCAAGATTCCCTTGGAGGTGAGAATGGTAGATATAGGGCGTGAACACAGGCTCAGAACTCAAAATACACATAGTAGCAGCAATCAATTATTGGACAGCCAAATACTAACTTTTAAGAAAAAAGAGACGTATTTTATTTTACCCCTGCTAACACAAGCGTAAAAACAACCTTCACAAACAACTACAAAGTGTCCCTGAGGTCAGAGTTCTAATGTTTGCAGGCAGATCCCCGTGTCCCTCCTCACGCTAGCGATCATGGCTATTCCCCATTCACTTAAGGCAGAGGTCTTCAAACTTTTTAATGCCAAGACCCCCTTCTCAAAAGTTTTTTGGTGTAAGGACCCCTCCTGACAAAATATTCTACCACCTGTTACTCACCATCAATAACCATAAACGCCATTAATTCCCGTGGGAAATCATTTTTGCGGTGGGGAAATATGATTAAACAGTGTATTCTGTAAATGTTTTAGGTTTCTCACTGCCAGGTAGCTACATATAAAATAACTGGTAGCTTAAGTGAAAAATACATTTTAAAAGTGGTTACTCAGTGGGAAATGCACAATAGTACATTATGAAACCTCTATTGGTTTAATGCACTGCAGAGGTGTATGTGTAACCAGGGACCCGCAGAATTAATTCTTTGATGGTGCAGTGGGGAATAGTGACGTGCATTTTTTGTGCTAGAAGGTTACAGCGTGTTACAGAAAGCACTGTGAATATGCAAGTCATTATTTAAGTCTTGCATTTTAGCAATACCCAGATTGTACATCATTTTTTTTTTTTAAACAAAACTGTCCCTTCAACACCTCCTGGGGTAGTAAGCCTTATACAAATTCAATTACAATTGAAAGCACACACTTCACAGCTCAATTATTCTCTTTACACAACCACTCAAAAAGAATGTATACATGTCATCACAGAGCTTTGAGTGATTGGATCAATTAAAACCAGTACCTGCTTTCAAGCACCCTTTATTAACATTTGCACCTAGCACACATTTGTATTTCTTTAAGGTAAGCTGCTGCACCCTGAAAGTTAACTGTCTGCCCGGCTTCAGTTTCACAACACACAAGACGATGGACAGAATGTTGCACATTGGCAAAACATTCACCCCCAGTCACAGATCTGGGTTTAATCCATCGTTATTTTGTTCACCACGCCACCCCAGTTCAGACATGGCCATATGCAAATCAGTCTTGACCCTGTGCCTCATGGGAACAGTCCAGCCCGAACTGCCAAGCAATGTCTTCCCTGGACCGGAATCAAGCATCCTAGGACCGGTTTCGGGGTTTCACCCCTCTTCAGCCAGGATAGCTTGACTCCAGTGGCGTAGTGAGCATGGGACCCACATCTGGGCATACCCTTCCCACGTAGGGCGAACAGCAAAACACACAAGATGATGGACGGAATGTTGCACATTGGAAAAACATTCACCCCCAGTCACAGATCTGGGTTTAATCCATCGTTATTTCACAGCACATGACACTCCTTGAATGACACTCCAGCTGAAGCATAATAACTATAAGAATTAACCGTCCCAGGAAGGTTGTATTTTTCCAGAAAGTAGGGGCACGTCTAATTAAATATGTTTGCGGGTGCTTTCATTGTGGAAACCATCTTCATCACATGAAAGGTCGTGCGATTGCACTGTATAAATATAATATTTGGCAGAATTATGCCTCAATGAGAGCAAAGAATAAAAAATTAAAAGTTAATAGAAATAAATCTTAAAAATAATCTGCAAACATGAATTTAAAAGGAAATATAAATATTCTAGCACCAGACATCAAAAGCCTTTCCAGTACAGGTTTTTTATGAACCACAATACAAAAAATCTAAAACCACTTCTAAATACAAGAGCCCTTTACAGTATGCATTATAAAAGTATTCTTGTAGACTAGGTGGAAAAAAAAAACTGGAAAAATTACAAATTTCGAAATAGCAGAAGGTAAGGAAAATACGGCCTCTGATTCCCATCCCATTTTCCCCTCGCTGAGAACGGCCCCCTCCAAGACCAGATCGCACCTTCCCTTGTGGAGACAGTGCATGAACGGGCCCAGCACAAGGTCAATTAAGCTAGTACTGCCCTCCTGCAGAGCCTGACTGCCTCCTAATGGTCATTGTCGCCAAGACCCATTCTCCTTCATCAGCTGGTGAGAAGTGGGCACAACAGGATTGCTTCTTAGAGCAGCAGCTCTCACTGCGAGGCTCTCTCTGGTAAAACGCTCGGAGCAGAGGCTATTCGGCAATCCTTGTGTGTCGACAATAAGGCTGGGGAATGCGCGTGCCCCTTCCCGTGACTCCACGGCCCCCCTGGGGGTCGCGCCCCACAGATTGAATACCTCTGACTTAACCCAACGTCCAGGGTAAACCCCACTTGTAGTCTGAGTCTCAAGAATCCTCTCCAACTCTATGGTAAAGTTAACAGTGTCCAAGCGCTACATAGCAAGCAAGTTCCCCAGGGCAATTTTGGCCTGAATTTAGTCTTACCCACACCTGCAACATCGGAGCCTTCAGAGTTCCGAGATCGCCCCTTCTGCACGCGCCGGAGTAACGGTGGCTCTTTCATGTGAGCTTGCTGCAGGCGGCCCAGACAGGCTGCATTAAGCAAAGACTGAGCTCCTCATACACGGTCGAGCTTCCAAAGTGACCGGAGGTTTCACGCAGCTCCTCCTGGCAGGTTAAGTCCTTCAGTCCTTCCCTCGATCGACAGTAGGTGATGCAAAGTTTTACCCCACGACGACTTCACTCCTCCAGCAACTCCCCTGCTCAGGTCACACTTTTTACCAGGTCCGGTGACCTCCCTCTACATACATGGTCACCACACCTTTGCTATACATGGCCAGAGACCCTCTCAGCAGTCCATTCTGGCATATGGGGCTCGCTGACAGTACTGCATTAGTACTGCATTAGCAATGTATTGTGCCCTTCCCAGGCACATATTCTCACAGAGCATATACACCACTCTTTTGCTGCACAGCACTGCTCAACAACCCAATGTAGACCAGTGTGTGAGGTAAGCAAACAGCAGCTGAACTTTGAATGAGTGAGGCTGTAGGGCTCACTACAGTGACACGGGTTAACAAGCATTTACAATGCAATGGTCTCGGCAATATTATAGGTAGAGCTATTGGTATTGCTCATTATTTTTTTTATCATTTTTGTATCCCTAAATAAATGGCATTGTCATTTCTATTGGCATTAGTTTTTTTTTGCATATGTGATACCTATTGCATTAGCAGAGAGAGAGTGAGGTATTGAAATAGAGAGTGAGGTAGTGAGAGAGAGTGAGGTAGATAGAGTGAGGTAGTGAAAGAGTGAGTTAGTGAGAGGTATTTTCTGACGTAGTGAGATAGAAACAGTGAGTGATGTTGTGAGATAGAGAAAGATTGAGGTAGTGAAAGAGAGTGAGGTAGTGAGGGATGTTGTGAGGTATTAAGATAGAAACAGAGAGTGATGTAGTGAGGTAGTGAAAGAGTGAGTGTAAGTGACTTAGTGTATTTGAGAGAGAGAGTGAGGTAGTGAGATAGAGAGTGAATACGTGAGTTAGAAAGAGAGAGAGTGAATTTGCGAGGTAGTGAGAGAGTGATGTAGTGAAGTTTTGAGAGAGTGTGTTGTGATATAGTGAGGTAGTGAGAGCGAGATAGAAATAGATAGTGATGTAGTGATAGAGAGTGAGGTAGTGAGATAGAGTGCATATAATGTATTTTAACCTTCGTGATTGTTGGGAAATCTGACGTACATACCCCTCCCCCCCCCTAATCTTCCTGAAGAAGCTACCCCCTGTGCATTATGCGAGGCTGACTGCAAATAATCGAGTCCTGTATTTCACAAGAAACATTGACCAATAACCACTGACAAGAAGAGCTTGTGCCCCATAAACTTGCCCAGGGCTGTCTGCCTTGCAGAATTAGCAGAATACCTGGGTTATTGAGGATATTGATTATTGGTATAAGATTTTATTATATAGTTTGTATTTTCTGAATATTCATAGGGTTTCTGAGACTTTTTATCAGTAGGCGATTTGGGCATGCGGTATTGATGTATTTTCTGTTTTTGTCATAGTACTAGAGTGCATGGCAGCTTCTGTTAATAGATTATTGTTCCTGAATATTGATAGAGTGCCTGTGAATTTTAATTAATGGGTTACTGTTTCTGAATATTGATTGTGTACGAGGCCTTGTATTGATAGGTCTGTTTCTGGATGGGGTGTTTGGGACATTGTACGAAAAGATTATGGCTTTGTTCCTTACAGGTCTGTTCCTTCATGGAATCCTTAGATCAGGGGACACCAGATTGGACGAGACCACCCGTGGTATTCACTGGGAGTAAATCAATGTAAAAGGCCTGCACATGGCCTAGTCATTTCTATATTGTTACTGTTGTGGCATCTTGAATGCTTAGAACCAACCACTCACACACTAAGGTTTTCTCCTTAAGCCACTCACTGGTATAAAACTGGGAGTGGGGGATCCGAGAAGTGGCATGTTCACCCCCCTCTTCTGGGCGCTATATCTGATGCCGTTTCAGATTGAAGTACTGGATCTTACCCAGGAAGAGTGGCATAACTAAGGCCCCCCGCAGTGCGGGTGGCCCCCTCAGCACAGTAGCCTGGCCTGAGAGCCCCTGAGTGAGGGGGGGGTGGGGCTTCAAGTTTGGGGACACCACTTCCCATGAATACTTCTGTAGCCTGGCCCGTGCAAGACCAGGAGAGACAGGCCCTCTGCAAGAAGGAAGCGGTGGGAGGTGGGGAAGGGCGGTCTGTGTGTGTGGCCTGTTTGCCACCGAGCCCAAAGTTGTGAGGCTCCCAAGAGGCAGAACTTCAGATGGTCGTTAAAACATAAAAGGAACATGTGTGATGCAGGTCTCGGAAGTGAACGAGAGACTGCGGAACTGTGGGGATAAAACCACCCTAACCAGGCTCGGGGTGTTTTGTTTTAGGAAAGGAACAATGTCGGCGGATATGGTCGCCCCTGGTGACACGAGGGAGCACCTGAGACACACAGCAAAGGGCGCGTGCAGCTCTCTGCACACAGGCCACACACAGCAGCCTCTAAACACTGTTCTTCTGCATGAACTGCCAGTGTCGTATTCAACCCTAGCTTTTACCCAACTTATCAATCAGTCAGGGGCTTGTAAAGCGCTACTACTCACCCATGAGGGTCTTAAAGCACTGGGGGAGGAGGGGGGGTAATCTTTGCTTTAAAGACTCGTAGGGGGTATGTAGGATGTATGACATTCTCGGACTCAAAACAAACAGCTGAAACAGGCGGTGCTAGGAATTTTTTTTACGGAAGGCGCTGGTGGTGGTGCCAAATTTGGTTTTGCCCTTGGCGCTATTTACACAAAGCCCCCCATGAGTTGGTATGCTTGTTGGGGTGGTTGTACGCAAGGCGGATTCTAGTATGCCAATGGGTGCGAAGTAAGAGCTGGCAGCTGTTGTATTAAAGCAACCTTCCACACAGCACTTAGCAGCGCTGGCGTAACTCAAAATACCCCCCTCCCCCACCGCAAGATGTGATGGGGGGGCTGAGGCTCCCACGTCACAAATATTCAGATGTCTGGGGCTGAAAGGGGCCCTTAGAGATTGGGGGTGGCTGCGTTTGGCCCCTGACACTCCGTGGATCACTGTGCCGTTCCTCTCAGGCGCTGTGCACACATGGGTGACTCCACCTCCCTCGAATCCACACAAAGGCGGCCGGGCCCGCTAGATAACAAGAGCATGTCCGGGAGGGCCTGCGCCCTTCCACGCAGGGCTGAGAGCCGAACCCCGGGGGTCAACACAGTGGAGCGGCGAGGATATCAGCGAGATTCCGGGGAGGGGGGGCGGGGCAAGGGGCATACACGAGCACACAAGCTTCTCTAAATTAAAAAAAAACACATACTACTCAGGCAGTTTCAAACCCAGCAATCGCGCACACGGTAACCAAACAGGAAGAAGCAGCCACCACGGAGGCAGACACACAAACTACTGCAGAAACAGCCACACAAACAGACACAGCACATGCATAGACATTCCTGATATCACCCGCATGACTTGGCTCGAGATGACAGGGACGCTCCCTTGGCTCGCAGCCGACACCGCGCCAGCGACAGATGCCACCGCGAGGCAGTGGTGCATAACTGGGGAGCGAACTGGTTCCGGGACAAGAGGCTAGAGAAGTCTGAAGAGAGCGCACTGAAAAGGAGATGACGGAGCGAGAAGGGAGCGAAAGAAAGGGAAGAGAAAACGAGAGCGGGGAAACGCACGTGGGCAACTGAGTTTTATGGCTCCGGCGGCCATGTTAATGTGACAACCCAAACAAGGCAGAGCAATAGGCAAGCACACCACTGCCTTTCTATGAGGCAAAGCAGAAATGCCTCGGGGAAACGCAGTGGCGTTTTCGGGTTCGGGGGCGTGTTTCTTTTTCTCTCCTCTTGCCATTGGCTGGAGGAGAGAAAAACCCGCCTAAAAAAGGGCGTGGCTAAAAAGTGGAAAGAACAGCACGGAACACGCCCGCGAATCTGAAAAAGACGGAGCCTATTTGGAGGGACGGCTCTCTCCTCCAATGGCTGGCCTCCGTTTAGGAAGCCAGCCAAAAGAGGAGAAGCAAAAAGAGAGGCGGGCTAAATAGCCACTCTAAGAAACATAAGATCTCCGGACTTCCAGTTCTGCCTTCGGCAGACCGGACGGTCCTCGACCTAAAAAGGACCTGTTCACTTCTACTGATCACTACACTGTATGCGGCCACCACGCTTGAGCTGCTTAACTCCTGGTAAAGGCTATGGCCTTTCACCACTATGAAGGTAGCGCTTTGGGTGCACCCACCCCAGTCCAACAAGACTGCAATCCACGAGAAAGGCCTATGTCATAATACAAGCACATATGATCCATGCTTGCCTACGACAACAAAATCCGCATTAGGGACCCAGACATCAGTACTGTTGGGGCACTCAGGGAAGAGATGCATGTCCATAACCATGCAGAGGACTTTTCCATCCCAACGTAATGATAAGGTCACTCAATACCAATTTCACAATAGTAACGAATGAACACTGAATCTGAGCAAATAATAAACAGATGGCGATGGCAGAAAAGAACTGCGGACCAACATAGTAGGTCAATTACTCTACATGACAGCACATATAGGCTCCATGTCTGAGTTCTGTCTTCACTCCAAAACATCCAATACCATCTTGTGTTTTCTTAGTCCTTTATGTTTGTCAGTTTGTCCCAATCGCCTACTGGTGACTTTTTGCTCCAGACATGGTTAACCGCAAAGTAGTATGCTGATAAATTCACTAACTTAACAAAATTTGAAGCATGGGGAATCTCACATAAAAGAGAATTTCCACTAGTAATAGAGCAACACACGTTTCAAACTCCCAAACGTAACCACAAAAGGGGAGGCTCCTTGATATTTATTAATTCTTTGTCACAAACATAACTAACCCCTCATGACACAAGACAAGGCTAATTGTAACATCATAGGTTTGCAAGACAGCAACGCTGCAGACTCTAGGCATAGTAACACAAGAGAGATGATGCTAATGTTTGTGCATTGTACCATCAAACACCCGAAGGAATTATGCCTTTCTGCAGCCATTATATTTTCTCATACACATGACTTTGCAGCACTTGCTACATAAATGAATTTGCACATTTCAACAAAAAAATTGTTTCTAGCGCAAATGGATCACAAGCTCATGAAAATGCTGCACACAGCAGAAAAGTGACCAACAATGTGTAGCAAAGGTAACATTTGGTCCATTCCTTAGAACATATGCATGCTTTCATTGTGTGGAACTGAGATACTTCAGGTTTTTAAGCAGGGAACATCAACAGTGAGGCAAATTATTGGCCTGAACGGCTATTACAAAAAATTATGTACGCTCCTCCTCAGCACACTAGAGGAATTGGTGAGGGACAATGATTGTATCACCCCTTCCCATGCAGACTTTCAGAATAAAATAGTACAGTCGACCAGGTTTTCAGATATTTATTGCTGTTTAGGAAAGGAATCCCTTTATTCTGCATTTTTCAATATCAAGTATGCCTTTGATAGTGTACCAAAATGAAAGCTAAAGGCTGTTTTACGGGATATTGGTGCTCCAGTCCAACTTGAGGTAATCAAAGTGGTTTATAAATAAAACCATGCGAGGGCAGGTGGGATCCTGGTAAATGAACCGCTAGGGACGTTCAAGTCCTTAATGGACTATGACAATACTGGTGCCGGCACCAGACTTATTTTGTCTATATAAACACGTTTGCCCTCAGTCCTATATTTTGAATTAGTTGACACTCCAAAAGTGCAGGAGGGAGTAAACTACATTGTTCTTTGGGGCTGGTGTTCCTGCATCAAGAGCTCTGATTGGTTTCACTTGGTTCATCGCTCTTTTTTGACGTTTTGTGATAATAGAGGGATAACAAATAACAAAAAGTAAAACTTAATATATGGCACTAAATCCCCATGACTTTAAAGAACAACATTTCTCTAGATTCCACAAATCAGAAGCAGATATCAAATTTGATTAGTTTGCTGTTTATATGACGGAACACCAGAAACGGCATAAGGAGCTTAGCAAGAGTGTGACACTTTTTGTCAGAGATGCAGTGCTTTCAGAAGATATTTGGCAAGGTAGGCTGACAGGGCTTTAACGCAAAAGCAGTTACTGAAGCAATATATGGTGTGAAGATATAGGGAACACTAACGAGGGAATATGTCAGCTGCCAAATTGAACATACTTATGAAATGACTCCTCAAAGTACACCCCCAACCCTACCAACTTACAAGTACTTAGACAAGACTCCGTCACCTATAAGATCAGTATTTAAGCATTAATTTATTGGATAAAATATAGAGTTCTACTTAGGGTTACCACACATCCCAGATTTTCCTGGACAGTACCCATTTCCAGAGGATTGTCTTAGTGACCCAACACTTTTCTCAATTTTAAATACATGTATTGATTAATTGGACAAGGCTCAAGTCATCCTGCAAAACAAAATTTAAAAGGTATTATTTTTTTGAAGAAGAGTTTTATTTAGCATGAACTAGACCCGAGACATCAGGTATCAGAGCGCTTTACAAGAGCCCCAGTTTCGTTACAGATGGACACATTTGTTTTTGTTAGGCACGGGGAGATTAAATGATTTGCCCAGAATCACAGGAGGTTGAGAGTCGTTGCCGAGACTTGAACCCGGTTCCCCAGCTTCGAGGTCGACCGCTCTAGCCGTAAGACTACATCATCTCCCCAAAAGGTATTTTCTAGTTTCCACAGGCGCCTCTAAAGTCTGAAACAATTTAAGTAATGTATTGTTTTCTTTCAGGCAGCACAGGAGGAGGCCAGCTGTATGCACCCCGCAGAGGGGAGACATAGTGGGGTGAGGAGCTTCAGAGTGTAAGTCCTGCCATTGCTAACAGTATGTAAATGTGGCTTTGTAAAAGAAAAGTTCAAAATAACAAATGGGTTAGAAAGTCACGGCCACACAATGCCAGATATATATATATATACATACACACACATATATATATATATACACACACACATTATATATACACACACACATACATATACACACACACACACAAATTGAGGTAGGGAATTCTAGGTAGTTCCCAAGTTTTAGGTGTAGAGCAGCTTTCTGTTTTTTGGAACCCTGTACACCCCCACCAACACTGTAAAGCTGCTCATGTCTATTTTTCCAGCATTGTTTTTAAGCATTGGATTATCAGTGTCATCCACACTGACCTAGAAAAGAGACAAAGTCCTTTTACATTTTTGTAGCAAGGTCTTTAAGTATAGGATTAGCTAGTGCCATACATACTGAGCTGAAAATTGACTAACACCTTCTACCACTCCAGGCACAATATTACAGCTTGGGATTGGTAACATACTATCCAAGCCAACCTGCAATAAGTAAAAGCTGTCCCTGGCACGTGTTTTACTTATTAGAGCTCACCAGAGAGACATAGCTGTGTCCATACACACGGCAGCACACAATAAGATTACAAAATTAATACTCTTTCAGGCTTAGAGTGTGGATGTGCGACATGTCGTGTTTTGACGGTTCGGGTGTGGCCAAAAGGTCCAATAATAAAGTGATCCTAAGGAGAGCACTTATGGTTAGAGAGTTGAGGATTAATTATTTTAAAGGAGCAAAAAAATTAATAATGTACAGAGGGACATAAGTCAGTTCATGTTAAACATTTATTTCCACAACAATAGAATTCAGGTGCTCACACAATAAGTGAAAGAGGCGTAATGTGCAGAGTGATGGTGAAGTTTAAAATAACTGCATTGCATTGACAACAATAGTGTAAAACTCATCAAGCAACTTTATAGAATAGGAAGAGCAATTGAGGGTTTCAGAAAACAGCTTAGCTAAATGTGAACAGCCCAAGCAGCATGACGCGCTGAGCTCCTCTCCCAAGACTTTCCAAATATGAACTGGGAGTGACTTTAACTAAACTTATTGGCAGCAAATCATTAAGCACAATTTATACAGCTGACCCTGCCTTTCAAGTTTACACACACGTGATATTCTCACGCTCGTACCTTCAGCGAATTAATCTGGGTGAACTTGTCTACCCTCAGCTGTTTTCTGAAGCCCTCAATTGCTATTCCTTGCGCTACGAATAATTGCATCAATTCAGCTTGCTCACCCGTTATATGTCCTGATGATGATCTCGAACAGTTGAAATCGAAACGCCGTTGACCCTTTACAACAAAACTCTTCCTATTCTATAAAGTTGCTTGAGAAGTTTTACACTATTGTTGTCAATGCGATGCCGTTATTTTAAACTTCACCATCACTCTGCACGTCACGCCTCTTTCACTTACATGTATCAACGCCTATTTATAGGTTAACTCGTTAAGTATTCATTCAATCTCTGAAAGATGTGATGCGTTATAAATATGCACACCAAAGACTAGTGTTTGCTATACCTATACATATGTATATGTTTTTTCTATAGCACAAACCTAGCTAAAAGGCAGCATAGAGGTGTATCATTCTACAGCACTGAACTCGTTCCAAGATACAAAATATGCTGGTAACAAATGTTTACGAATAGAATAGCTCTGCATGGCAGTACATGCTCAAAAGCTATGTATATATTATACTTTTGTATGCATGATTACATATTAATGATTGTTAAAACATTCCTACAGTACGTTTTATGGGTTTCTCCCCGAAAATAACTTGGTACGATGAAGATGACTAATATTAGGGGTGCACTGAATGGTGCTCCTTCACACTTAGATTGTACTCAGTGGTGGTGATCTCTACAGGTACAGGTTTCTTTTGTTTAAATCAACCCGAGTTTTCTGGAAGATTGGCTTGTGATCTGATGGCAACACTAGCATTGACAATGTAAATTCCACTTGCCTGTGGGGAGACAGAAAGACCATCAGCGAATATTCCCCTTGTTGATCTGGCCATTCTCCCTTCCCCCATATGGCCTAATCCCTTGACCGAAGGGCATTAACCTTTCCCCTTCTCTGGTCCTTTTCCTCGACGGTCTGCTTCACTCAGCCTTTTACTAGAATACATAATTAGCACTTCTCTTGCTCTCTGTTATAGAATTGTGGACTGGTTGTCTTCTTCCTCCCTGCCCCTTATCTACCCAAACATCTAGTCATAATGCTCTCCACTAGGCCGGACTTCCTTCGGCCCCACATTGATTGTCCTCCAAGATGACCCTGGCTCCTGCTCCACAAATTATGAATTCCTTTCCTCTGTACCTAATTTTACCAGCCCTCCTCTCCTTTGCAGTCACTAGAATTCCCTTACTACCGTGTTATGCGGACCGCTGACTGGCTACTTCGACTATATGTAGCTTCTGTGCATCCGCAGCACCACTTGGCACCCAGACACCAGTGGTGGTTAATCCCCCATGCGACCACTCACGGCTTCAAACACCACAAGAACTGCTGTCCAAAGAATCGGTCTTTATTTTGGAAAAACACCACAACTTGTATCCACCCTCTGTTTCCTTAATGCCTTCTCCGCGACCCATGGTGCCTAGATAACTATAGTCCCTTAAAACAGCGCCCTCCAGGTTTATTTTTAGCGTATTCGACAACTTCGCTTTGATGTTGTTAACATTCCCAACTGAAAGGACTGGGAAAAGGGCTTTTGTCAGCAATAGGAAAGAAAAACTTCATATAATTAAATCTAAAGTGTGAGCAAACACAAGAAACACTGCTCTCAAAGCAGTAGTTATTTCACGGTCTGTTCTAAACGAGGCAAATATTTAAATATGACAGCTGAACTTTATAAGAATTCTAACCAGGTCACATTTCTTTTGCGTCTCTATAAGACGAGTACTTAATATGCAACACACAACTTGTATCGTCTTGTTTCATAATTTAGGCAAACCTTCTGCATTAAGGGTCCTTTAATGCCACACTGGCCCAATCATCCAGCATATAGATCTTACATGTAAAATGACAGTTTTGCAATGCAAGTACCTGGAGTGACAGGGGTTAATACAGGGCTGGTGGGGTTAATACAGGGCTGGTGGGGTAATACGATACACCTAAGAAATGATCCATGACAAAAATGGGACAGCATATAAATGGGAATTTGATAATTTCATACTGTTCTCCCAGCTCACTGTGAACAGCAGATTCGTTCTCACCTCCACAGTATCTATAGGGGCTACGATTTGCTCTGCAGTCAGATTCCCGAACTCAGCGGCTAAAACATCCATCCTGGGACATCAACATCCACATATAGCAGATAGTCAGCAAGGAAACATAAATTTGGCAGGAGGCGCAACACGTGGGTCAAACACGTAAACCAATTCCTAACAGGACAGCAAAAAAAAAAACACAGACAGAAGGTTCCGCTCTGAAACTGAAAGAGTCTCACGCCTGGCAAAGAAGCAGAGGAGCATGTTAATATAGCGGCCATGTTACAATGCAGCGTCCCTGTTAAACCCACAATAAATTTCAATGTTAAAGTGCACAGCGATTCAAAATGTCACATTTTTAAAACGCTGCAATGATATTTCAGAACAATTTTTTCACTGGTGAAAATCGAAACAATTTTATATAATTAAAAAGTTCACTTTTCAAAAATAAGCATATTCTACAAACGATAAAGCTCATATATACATATTAATTTCTTGTTTTTTTGGTGACCCTATACTTTACAAAAGTTATAGAAGTAAAGTTCCTCTCGGAACTTCTTCGCGAGTAAAAGCTATATGAACAAAATTCCAAGATGGCTGACGCACATACAAGAGCCTGAAAGCAGTTTATGCTTCTGCTCTTTGACCACCCTCCCTTCCACGCCCATCTTTCGTCCGAGTTTTCTTTTTTATTTTTTACGTGTGCCTGTCTTCCATGTGCTTGTCTGATATTTCATTTGAATGCCTCAAGTGGCAGCATGCCACCGTTTATCATAGGTAGAATGAGGTAGTCGCGTCCGTTTAAACGTGTACATTTCAGAAATTGCTCTTTTGTCTAATACAAATGTCTGGAGTCTGGTTCGAAATACTTGTAATACCCCTGTTGTGTTTATGCATGGGGATAAAACGTTGTATCCACTCCCCAGTTCTAACAAGCATTTGCAATGCAATAGGTCTCGCAGTTACACGAGTGAAAGCTATTGGCATTGTAAATGACAATGCCAATAGGCATTGTTATTTGCAATGTCAATAGCTCAAACTCGCGTAAATGCGAGACCTAATGCATTGCAAATGCTTGTCTTCTTTGCAGTGGGGAGTTTTGCACAGGCAGCATTCAGAGTGTTATCAGCAAGCCATCTTCTTATGTTGACTTGTTTCTAGTTAGTCAGATGGAGCAGCTGATAGCTTCACATTCCCTTCACCCCACCCCAGAGATGAAGGCTGGCTGCAGTTTTGGCAGGCTGCCCTTCCTGCCAGAGCAGGGTGTGGAGGCCATAAACGCAGCATGGAGTCTGGTTTGATCTCCTGTAATCACAGGAAGCGCTTGTCTGTCAATAGGTCTCCCTTTGGGACCTTATAAGTGTTTAGCCCATGCAGCATATTACCCTCGACTTTGGGAAATACAAGCACTAAAATATGTAATATACATGCCAAACAGCGTTACAGGCGAGTCCTACATGTTTTGCCAATGGGAGACGGGTGCAGAGAAAATCAAAGGAAGAAAGTGTTTGTTCATGATTCCTACCACATGCCTGGCTAGCACGGATTTTTTGAGTGTCACAGAGAGTGGAACAACACACTGTTTTCTAAATTGTTCAGCCCACTACGCAACACCCAACGACAGGGGGTCTAGTTTCTTTTCACTAGGTCAACTACAGCGTTTAGAAACTGAAAGATTTGTTGTGAATATGCCGAAACAAGTTATTATGACTTGGTCGGTTTACGCTGCTGAAAAAAACCAAATGCTAACTAAATACAATGTTGATGTGACATGGTTATAAGAAGGCCGGCGCGGCTGGGGCTGGAATGGAGTCACAAGCACCCGGGAAGTTGTACGAGGCAAATAATGGGGCACGAGCCCGGGTGGCGGGGGAGGAGGCTGCAAGCACGTCTGTGTGGGATGAAAAGTGCAAATATATGTAGAGCGCTTCCAAGCTGAAGCAATAAGGGGTCGAATGGAAACAGGCGGGACAGAGGCTCATGATGGGGAGAGAGGGTGCTAACTGGGACAGGGTAGGAAAGAGGGGAATGGACGGGGGGAAAGGCAGGTAAAAAGATAGATGATGCGGAGGGCAGGCGAGAAGGGGCGGGTGAAAAAAGAAAAGACGAGAAGTGTTGGTGAATTTTGGAGATGCTTGAAAGCAGCAGCGAGATGGAAAAACAAGCTCAGCAGCTGATCACCATGGCTCTTGCAGCAAGAGGTGATCCCGGGAGAGGCTGAGCCCGGCTGAGCGGGGGAGGTGGGAGGGAGGTGCGAAGTGGTGGGAGGGCACCCTACGGAGAAATGCAGTGTCCAAGCTGCAAACAAAACATAGCGGAAGAGTCTACACCGGGCGACCGATGAACTCCTTAACCTGGCAGCAGGGGTGGGAGGAGAGTTCCATAGGCAGCCTGTGTTTGGTGGTGGGAGGGAGGGCAGCCTACGGGGAGATGGAGCTTTAAAGTTGAAAGCACGGCGCTTAGGAAATGGGCGACACGCTAAATAATAGTGTGAAGTTAATTAAAACAAGCCCGGCGGAGCGTGGCGCGCACGCGCTTGGGGGCGGGGAAGCGAACCCTTTGAAGTGCTCCCAAAAAGCGGAGTGCATGGCGGCACCAAGCGCGTGATTGTGCGCGTGCTAGCAATGCAATCCGCTTTTTGGGAGCACTTTGAAATGCCCTTTTACAATAGTCTTGCTTTGCGATCGCTTACACGATAGCAAGGCGAGACCTAAAAATGCGAGTTTGAGTGATAGTTCCAGATTACAAAACAGATTAGTGTGAATGTCACAAAAGAAGCACACACACTCCATCTAAATAAAAAAAAATTCCAGCTATCCGTCAAGAATTTTCAATTCTATTAAGGGATGGACGCGAGGATTATGTTTCTCTTTCCTTTACTGTAAATTTCACCACAGCTAATTAAACTAGTAAACCACCCAAAAATCAAAATTCCTATGATAACATCACCAGCCCTTCCAAGTATCACACATCAGGAGTTAGACTAGCGCAGTCTGGTGTCCGCCTATCCGCAGTAAAACGCATTAGTCACTCATTATAGTTCTTCCGACTTCACAATGAGATAGCAAATAAAAAAATGCCAGCATTTGTAAAACACGCAGCTATCACATGCAAGGAGTCCCGGTGCTGGGGGCCGTCGGGAAGATTAAGCAAGCTATTGCCCAGAGTCACAAGGTGCTGGGCTAACCTGCTGCCGGGGATTGAACTGTGAGTTCCTGTGTTCCGGACTCTGCCACCCCGGCAGTCATGCTTAACAAAAAGAGCCGGGTGGGCGTAGGCTTTCACTGTGCTGCCACAGGCTGCTTCCGGCTTGGATTTGTTGCTGTGATGACCATAGTATGAAGTGTGTCACTGAGATAGTGATACATTATTGTGTTTGGAGCACAGGTTTAAAAACGACCAAATGCTGTGGCCAGGCACGCTTGGGTCTGTCTGGGTTATTAAAAATCTTAAAAACGGGTCCGTAGGAGTATTATGGTCCTAAGACCCTGGTGCCGACATGTTTCAGTCCTGGGCGGCCATAAAGGTCCTGGACTTTTTTCAGGGCAAAGGGATACCCCCCTGTGAGGAACAGTGAGGATGGGAAGTCCCTATCCTATCCGTGGTGCGAGGGCAGAGTAGCTACTCCTCGTGGTGTGTGATATATAATGTATCTGTTATCTGTGAACCTCCATCCAATTCGGGGAAGTTGAAAGTGTCACACAGGACCAGAAGGATACTGTGGGTGGTCTTCAATTAGAGATATCACCCCACTCCTCAAACCTACTAGGGTCCCGGTCCTCGGCTTGTGCACAAGACAGACCCAAGAATAAAGGGAAACCAGGGGTCTTCCTGAGGTTTTTTAATCTTTAACCCCCTGGTCTTCATTTATCTAAAGTGCTCCCAACACTGTGGTTGAGCCCACCCTGACTTTTAGGAGTCGGGGTGACCCGATGATGAAGCATGACACCACTAGGGTGTGTGATGGTAATCAAACAAAAAGTGTTTCTTCCCCACATTCATGGTTGAATTAGGTACAACCTTTCACTAGAGAGGCTCCCCTTCCTCTTTTTCTTCCCCCTTTTTTTCATGCATAGTTAGTCAACAAGCACCATTGACCACAAGTTGGTTAATTGGAGTATTTTTTGTGATTATTATACTGCCTATTGAGGACGTACTTCGATTGGAAAAACCTCTCAAACCCTAACGGTACGGGGATACCCCCCATTGCCTTTTTGTGTAGATGTGGCAAGGCACGGCCTGAAGGGGATACCGTGGATCTGGCGGTGCCTGTTAGTCATAGTAACAGACTAAAACATTAGCAAACAGAAAGTGCTGGCCAGCCTCATGTGGAATTAGTGGCTTGTATTGTTTTCTGTTTATGCGAAGCATGCCAATTCGTCCAGGCGTGAGCTCCAATTATATCAGGGATTGTTTTTACTTCTATGCTGTGCTGGCCTAACCAATCTGATGCTCCGTGCAACCCCTACACAGTGCATTGTGTGGTAGTCAGATGTGCAAGCTGGTGCTGCGCAGTATGTTTTGGAACACCTATTACCTTTCCAGTGATAAGCGTAATCAGAGTGCCTTTTGGACTCCTGGTACTTAAGACCAAAATTTCACAGGTGGCCTTCGCTACCATTGACAAGCGATCCACTACTGTTGATAATTTTCTAATTTTGTGCATATTCAGAGATATTCCCACTGCTGGTATCAATGCTCCAAATATGTCTCCAACAATTTCTGACCAAGATTCTCTTTTTCTACGTGTTAGTTGACTACCTAACCTATGTACACCATCTCTTCCTCTTCCCACATGGAATATCTTTGGGAAAACCAGGCCTATATAACATGTGCCATACCAATGGTCTGGCAAACGATAATATGCTTTGTTCCCACAGATAAAATATAATCCAGGAAAAACTGGATAATTTCCTCCTTTAAGTCCCCATCCACCCATGATTCGATATGTATCATGGCAATCACTCGTACCTACAAAATAATTATCATATGCAGTTTGATTCCTTCTAATACACAACTTTCCTTTCTGAGGCAAATCGAAAGCCATTGTTGGACTAGCTTCTCTGTTCAAATATTTTTCATTTTCAATGTCCCAGACTGTCTTTTCTTCTTTTCCCTCAGGTACTTTCTTTTGCATTTTCAATCTCCTTTCCTTAACCATATCCAAGAAAACTTTCTCCTCCTTCTTTAAGCTGCAAGTTAGATTATTTCTAAATATGGACTCCAATGTTAGTTCTTTAGTTTCTAAGAAAAATTCACCTAATACTTTTGCAGGTTTCACTTTAGTCAATTTGTTAATTACAGGTCCTTGTGAAAATATGTTATCTACATCCGAAAAGTAATATTCTAATTTCCCTATTTTGTAAAACAAACTGGCTATTACACTACATGTTATTCCATTTGTTACTGGGAGGTGATTATAGGTCACTCCCTCTGAAACAGATGCAGGTAACTGCATATAGACGTAGCAGTCCCTCACGTCCATCGTCTTTACGTATTCGTATAGTAATTTTGAAAATACATTGTTAGAGAAATCATTTATAGACCTATCTTTATGTAAGTAATTTCTATCTATTTTAGTCGGGTATACTTTCTGAATCTTTTCTACATTAGTTTTATTCTCACTATATCCTTCTATTGTTCCTAGTGTAATATTGAATGAAACTATTAAAGCCAACACACTCCATAGAAGCATTAGTAATCCTTTACAACAACAACACATTTTAAACCATCTTCTAAGAAATACACATTTAGTTTTTCTACTTTCTGTGTTTGCCATTTCTAAAAATGATCAGTGTCTTTTGACTTAGCCTCTTCTACTTCACAACTAATTTTGTCTCACCCAAGGCTCTAAGCACCTACTTGGTTCTATCAGTTATGTCCTTTTCAGTAATTTATTGTCTTCCCACTTGGGTCACTTTTGGTCTTCTCAGTTTGGCATTTGATCTTCTTTCACTTTTCTTTCATAATCTTGGTACAGAACTTCCTGAACATCCGTCTCTTCTCCAATATCGAACAAGATAACTCTCAGGATTTCCGATTCTTCGTCTTCCTCAGCCAATTCTGGTACAGTCACCTCTGGATCTCCTTGGCTGTCCGCCTCTTCTTTTATTTCAGGCAGTGCCACATATGACCATTCCGGCGACTTATACTTCTGGTTAGGTTTTCTCGTTCTCTTATTTTCTTCCACTGTCACTTTTTCACCTTCTTTCAATTTTTCTTGGCTTGATACTTCATTTACTTGTTCAGCTCTAGATGAATTCACTCTTGTCAATCTGTATCTCAATCTCTTTATTTTATTTGGCCAAATTTCATCTTTTGCTGATCTCTTCAATTTATTTCCCTTTTCATTCTTCTCAGTTCTCCATGCTCTCTTTCTTAGGAGTCGACCTTCTGGTACTTCTTCATCACTGTCTTCCGATTCAGTTTCAACTTGACTTTTTCCTTCAACTGTTCTCCTTTCCACCACTTCTATTTTGTTCCCTACTTCTGTCCCTCCTCGTGATTCTTCCACACAATCTTCCTGCTGACTAACTGTCCCTTCCTCTAACTGGATGTGTGAATTCCCTACAACTCCTCGGGGGTCTTCCGCAAAAATCTTTCCCTCACTCTCTGTATCTGGCACCTTACCATCTAATGTTATTACTTCAGGTGGAATTTCTCTTGCACTCTCACTTGGAATCTCTTTATCAAAGATTTCTTTGACAATCTCTTCACCGTTTATCTTTCTCTTTTCATGTACTCGTACTGGTTCAGTATCCGATTCCGAGCTGGTATCAGAAATCTGCAATTTTCTTCTTAATGGAAAATTTTCTGGGACAACAACTGGATTTGATTCTGATTCCCCCGTTTCAGGAATTTGTCTTGTTCTTGTTTCTTCAGTATCTGATTCAGAACTTGTATCTGATTCTTCAAAGTATTCTCCTTCCTTGTTATCGACTGGGTTTGGAATTCGCAAGGTGTGACTAGCATGAATCCAATTCTTTACTCCTGCACACTTTACTGCTGTTGTTGTGGTCAAGATCACCTGACGTGGATTTCCCCAACGTGGGACCAAACAGTTTCGTCTTCTGTGCACCTTATTTCTCACCCAGTCCCATGGGCTCAAATCATGAGCTGGCTTCTTTTCAAGGGTGGTGGCATCCGATCCAACCTGATGGAACACAGAATGAACGGAATCAGCCAACCCCTTGCAATAATCCAACACCAAGTCATCAGATATAGGCAACAGTTTGTTGACTGGTATGAAACATGTCGCATAGCTCTTCTCATGACAATTTCGTGCGGACTCAGACCTGTATTTCTATCTGGAATAGATCTAATAGTCATGAGTACCAGAGGCAAGACATCAGGCCATTTTAAACCTGTGGCTAAACACATTTTTCCCAATCTGTTTTTAATAGTGCCATTTACTTGTTCCACAACACCAGAAGCCTCTGGGCGATAGGCACAATATAATTTCTGGTGTACATTCAATGCTTCACAAATCAACTTCATGATTTCATTATGAAAATTTTTCCTCCATCTGACTCAATTGTGACTGGAAACCCGAATCTGGGGATAAACTCTCTCAATAGTAGTTTGGCCACTGTAATTCCATCACTTCTTCTTGTGGGGTATGCTTCTACCCATCTAGAAAACAGACAGACCATCACTAAAACATACTTCAACCTGTTACAGGGAGGCATTTCAATGAAGTCAATTTGCATTCTGGTGAAAGGCCCTCCTTCTCGACCTATCGTTCCTAGACTTACCACTGTTTTTCTTCCAGGATTGAACTGCTGACATATAAGACATCTTTGACAAAGGCTTTCAGCTACAAGTCTGAATTTTGCATTATACCATGTTTGCTTGAACAATCTGATCATTGCGTCTCTCCCTACATGTGCTTGTCCATGATACATCCGTGCCATAGCGGACACCAACTGGTCTTCCATCCCGATAGACCCACACATGATCTGTTTCCCTTGGTGCACATCCTGCTTTTACCCACTGACTCATTTCCTCATCTCCTGCTTCCTCTTGTAACTGTCTCACTTCTTCCCATGTATTCACAGTGTTAGTAAACAACAAAGGACATGAATTAATTTCTTTTTTCCTTGCCCGATTTACAGAATTCTGATTGCGTGCGCAATATTGAGCCATATCGTTTGCAAATTGGTTACCAGGTGACACATAGTCATTAAACTTTGGGTGTGCTGCACACTTCACAACTGCCAATTGCCTAGGCAGCTGTATCGCCTCAAGCAATTTTCCAACCACTTCAGCATTCTTTATAGGAGTTCCACTTGATGTCAAAAATCCTCTTTGCGACCAGATCTGGCCAAAATCATGCACTACACCGAAGCCGTATTGACTATCGGTTATCACAGTCACTCTCACATTCTTTCCCAACTTACATGCTCTTGTCAAAGCAAACAGTTCGGCAACTTGGGCTGATTTTACTCCTTTCAGGTATGACGCTTCCAATACTGCTGCTACTGTGCAAACTGCATATGCTGCACTTAGAATTCCCTCATCCGTTCTCAAACATGGTCCATCCACAAACATCACATAGTTACTTTCTGTCAAAGGTACATCTTTTATATCAGGTCGTGGTTTGGTACAGAAGTCAAGCACTTCCAAACAGTCATGATCCACATCATCTCTGACTTCCACATTCTCAGCATCAGGCAATAATGTTGAAGGATTCACATTCAGACATCTCACCAGGCTCACATTTGTTGCACCTAGGATAACTTTCTCATATTTAGTCAGACAAATGTGCATCATGAACTGGGTGCGGCTCCTCGTTAAAAGGATTGCCACATCATGAGGAGCAAACACTCTCACAGGATATCCCATCACAATTCCTTCACTCTGTTCCAAACTTTTGCAAGTGGCTGCTACAGCTTTCAAACAACCTGGCAATGCTACAGCTACGGGATCTAATATAGCTGAGAAATATGCAATTGGCCTTCATAGTTTTCCATGTTTCTTTATTAACACAGAAAGTGCACATCCGTTTCTTTCGCTGCAATAAAGTTTGAATTCTTTTTAATAATCAGGCATACCAAGTGCTGGTGCTTCACATAAACTGTCTCTCAATTGTTTAAAAGCTGTTAATTCCTCTTTGTTTAACTCAATGGGGTCTTTTACATCACTCCTTGTTAAGCGTACCAAAGGTTTCGCAATCAGGGAAAAGTTACTTATCAACTGACGACAGTATCCAACCATTCCAAGAAACATTATTACTTCTCTTTGTGTCATTGGTGCTCTCATTCCTTTTATTATCTTAATTCTGTCTGCAGTTACTTTTCTCAGTCCTTTTTTGATTTTATGGCCTAAATATTGTACTTCTTTCTGACAGAATTGCAATTTTGACAGAGATACTTTAAGTCCTCCATCTGCCAAATGATTTAGCAAAGCTATGGTATCTACCACACAAGCTTCTCAAGTTTTTGATGCCACAAATAGGTCGTCAATATACTGCACCAGTACTGTACTCTCAGGCATCTTTAGATCTTCTAAGGACTTTTTCAATATCTGATTGAATATTGAGGGGCTCTCTGTATACCCCTGTGGGATTCGGCACCATGCCAAAATACGTTCGCCAAACCGGAACACAAAAATCTGTTGACTGTCATGATGCAATGGGATAGAAAAGAAAGCATGACACAGATCGATTATTGTATACCATTCTGCATCATGAGGAATCTGGTACAAAATCACAGATGGATTTGGTACAATGGGACAACATGACACAACAATTTTGTTTATTTTTCTCAGGTCTTGCACTATTCTAAATGTTCCATTAGGATTTTTCAGACCCATAATTGGTGAATGGCATGGACTGCTCATTAGTTCTCTCAAAATACCTTGTTTAATAATTTTCTCTATTATGGGGGTAACTCCAGTAATTATCTCGGGTGCCAATTTATACTGTGGAATATTTGGGTAACTTACTCCTTCTTTTACAGCAATTTTTACGGGATCTACATTTTTCATCAAACCCACATTTTCTCCAGTAAAATCCCATACCTCTGTTTTCACTGTCTTTTTCAATTCTTGAAGCAATTCCTCAGGATCAAATACAGCAAATGCCTCAGTAATTTCTGTTTCCATGTTAGCCATTGTCATTTTATACATTACATCTTCATCTGGAGTCTCAAATGCTATACCATCTGGAGTACAAAATATTGTGCAATTCATTTTGCACAGCAAATCTCTCCCTAACAAATTTACAGGGCTTGAATCGCACACAACAAAGCGGTGCATTTCAGAAAATGTCCCTATTTTAACTTTGACTGGATCGGTGAGATAAGTTTTTATCTGTCTGTTGGACACTCCAACTACTTGGATTGTTTCGTCCGAGAGAGGAAGATTTTTAACATCAGCTGACCTAACAGTTGAACGAGTAGCACCAGTATCTACTAGGAAAGTAAAATTTTCATCATTAACCTTTCCATCGACAAAAGGGCCTGTCTGGTCTACTTCTAGAGTTGCGCCAAGCACGCACTCTTCTTCCTCCCTTCGGCACCGTCAATAGTTTTCGTCTGACTCACTCTCATCGCGTTGTAGCCAATACTGTGAAACAGCACTAGCACGCGGCAGCTTAGTTGCCTGTTCTTCATTGTAGAATCCTGTCTCATTACTGTATTTCTGATGATTTACGCTCTGTGGAAAAGGCGGTTTTGGCGCCTGATTCGGCTGGGCAACAACCTGCTGCTGTCGCTGTGGTTGACAACTCACCTCTTTCTGCACCTGTGAATTCAATGATGCATTATCATCATTAGCACTCGGGGGAAATTTGCACTCGGATTTCCAATGCCCTATTCTTCAGCAATTATTACTTGGCCATTTCTTTTTGGCTTCATCTATATTAAATTGTCCCTTCCCTTTTCCAATATAAAATTTTGTTTTCATACCTGCACCATTTGCCTGTTCACTTATTTGAGCTTCCTGTCTTTCTGCCACTTTTACCTGTGCCCACATAGCTTTTTCTTTTAATTTACGTTGTTTTGCTTCAATTTCATCACTAAAATATTTTGCATGTCTCAGTACTTCATCTATTTTCTTATTTTGCCAGTCCACTGTATGCTGTTTAATCATTTCACTTATTTCTGGTTGTAGCCCATATACAAATCGATATACAAAATGACTCAAATCCTTTTCACTCAAATTTTCATCACCACTAAACTGCTTAAAGGCAAGAATTAACCTTTCGGAATAGGCATGTACCGATTCCTTTGCTTCTTGATGAGTTCGGTCAATTTTTACCCAATCAGTTTTTATAGGGGCTACTTTGTTTTTCAGAAAAGTAGTTACCTGTTCATATTTTTTCATTACTTCAGGATGAGGGGCACCTGTTTTTGGGTCTCTAGGGTACTCCTGTGTAGGCCAGCTAATCATTATTTTACATTCTGTCCATAAGTCTGCTGGTACTATTATGTTAAAAAGACTGTTTAAATCAATCCATAGAACTTTTGATAATTTCACAAACCTATCTACCTGCCTATACCACTCGACTGGCTTTTCGCGCAATCGAGTGAAATCATTTGTGAATGACAAAATGTCTTGTCTAGTCCAAGGTACATGTACATATCCTCCACCTGGAATTTCTCTCATGGGACATTCTGTTACTACCTTTTCCTTTTCTCTTACTGGGAAAGCTGCAAACGTTTTGTCTGAGATATCGTCTCGCTTCTGAAACCACCTACTTTTCCATTTATCTACATCCCCCCCATTTTCTTAACAAAATGATTAAGTCTTTAATCTGGGTTGTTCGTCCTGTAGTGTTCAGATTTTCAATATCCTTTTCAGAAAAATCTACTCGGTATGGTTTTTGCAAAGACTTTACCCTTTCAAAGTCTATACCCATTTTTATTCGCTACTTCTTCTAATCTTTCATGTAGATTCCTTGCTCTCCATGTTATACTTTTGCATAAAAATAATAACTCTTCATCTTGATAAGCTCTTAACTTCTCTGTGGGGATAGTCCCTACTATTAATTCTCCCAACACAATTTTCATCTTGGCCACATCTATAGGTTCTGTATCTTTCCGCTGTAAGCTCCTCAACCATTCGCTTAATTCTTCTGTAGTGGGTCCTACTGAACTTTTCTCGCTACTAGGTTGTTCTGAACCCTTTGGTGATCCTGGAACTGATTCTGTTGTCATTATTATTCTGTCCACTAAACTTCGATTCACCGTCAAGTTTTTAGGCGTACTTTGTTCTGAAATACTTACTGTTTGTCTCCATGGATTCTCATCGGAACTCTTTCTTGGCCTCTCGGTTTGTTTATTACTGTTATAAGGAATCGTCAGACAATGCTCACTATCCTTCTGTTTATCAAAAATAGGCATTACAGGTCCTATAGTTACAGGAACGGTTACAGCTTCTACATTTTTGGTCAATTCCCTAATCCTTTCAGTTAACTCTAAGGTAGTTTTTGCTAATTCAGCTGAATTTTCATTACCTGTTTTACCATGTTGTTCTTTCTCTATTTCTCTGAAAGGATTATTTCTTCCTACCTCTTGTGATACTGATTCAAATTTTATATTTCGTGGTGTCTCTTTCATTGGGGCACTTGGTGTCAATAATGTGGAGTCTGATTCATACGGGGGTGTATTTTTGTAAAACATGTCATCAAGAACATCATCCTCCGATTCATGCTCACCATACCCTCCTGACTCTATATTATTTCTCTTTTCCATACATTTCCTACTGCTAACCTCTTCAGTATGTCTCACAGGAAACAAACCATCAGTCGTATTTGCGCTTCGCCATCTCCTCATTGTGTCATCATGATTCTCCTGTCCATATGATCTACCAAACATATACTTATACCTTCCGCCACTCCTCTGTCTTTCTCTGTCATGCGTTTCGTCTTCCCATTCTGTCAATGCTTCAAACTGAGTTGGTCTAGGTCTCGGTTCTAAATTCATCATTCTTTCTCTTAAATTTCTCAAAACCGCTAAATTAAATGAACCATGTTCCGGGAATGCTAAAACTCCATCATCTTTGGTATACTTTGCCCAATTGTCCAACCAAATACATGTATGATATAGGTATTTCGCAACCATAAAGGATGCGGGCGATTTTGGTGGAGGAAGCAACTGTCCCTCTCTAGTCACAATCAGTTTGTCCTTTTTAAATAGACCTTTGATTTTCCAAACCTGGACTTTCTCTCCTTTTCTGGTGGATCGTAATACATCATTTTGTCTTTTCAGTACCGCTAGATTTTCCCTACGACTATGCTGTTGTTTAACCAGTCGTAGCGCGGCTTACACTAACGCACCAATCCAGAGTGTTTATGTCACTTCTGTAATTCTCCAATCTCAGCGCGACTCACACTAACGCACCAATCCGGAGCGGCTACTTCACCCTGCAATTCTCCAATCCTAGCGCGCGGTACACTAACACGCCAATCAGGAGCGTCTACGTTGTTTTACAGCTGGCCAATCCCAGCGCGGTTTTTCTGACGTCAGTTTTTCTCGCTACTCCTGCTTCTGCTGACCCCTCCTTTACAAAATTTATCTGCAAACTTTCTTACGTTCTTTCTGACTTACAAATCTGTTAGTAACGACATAAAAACGCCACCATTATCTGTTTTGCTAACAAAAGTATAGTTAATGACCTTTCTCACAAGAATTCCGTCTTTCACGAGAGCAGCGCTTACCTCTGCCCTACTACGGAATCGTTTCTTCCGTTGATAAAGTAGCACATCCCTCTACCTTACCCTTCTAACAAGCATTAGCTAACCGTTTCTCTAGAATTAAGACACTTGTTTGAGACCCACTGCTCCTGAGAAATAAAACCAGAGTTTCACAATTAACCCGAATGCTATATCATTCACGCACTTTCATACGGAAAATGTAGTTCATTCACACAGAATTCTGTATGCCCGAGAGCAGCGCTTACCTCTGCCCTACTACAGAATTATGACACTCGTTAACAAAGTAGCACTTCCCTATTCTTTATCCTTCTAACAAGCTTAGGGAACACCTATTACTTTTCCAGTGATAAGCGTAATCAGAGTGCCTTTTGGACTCCTGGTACTTAAGACCAAAATTTCACAGGTGGCCTTCGCTACCATACATTTCTCTGTCATTTCTCTACCAAAATGTCCCTAGCGGCAACACACGACGATGTTACCAATCGAACCCAGACAATGCGTTGTGCAACTTCAATCGTCACACGTTTTCCCCATGTACCTACAGGGCAACAACAACAATTCCGTCTTTCCCGAGAACCGCGCTTACCTCTCCTCTACTACGGAATCGTTTCAAACTTCTGACTTCCTTCATCCCAGAAACCGTAAAACAACATAAAACTCAACACAACTCAACATAGAGTGTTAATACATAAACCAATACTCATCCAAACATCCGCAATCAATAACCAATAAGCAAAATTGAGAAATCAATAAGCAATAATCAGATCAATAAGCAATAATCACCAAACCAAAACAATAAAACCATCATCCTGCTACCAGAAAAACTGATCCATCGCAAAAGCCGGGGGAAAGAGTGAGAGCACAACCGTCCTCCCTGCGTCGCAGACCGCCGTCACACTAACTCATTTACACACGCATTCATTGGTGGGGCCCATAACACTGTGGAAATATGGATTTTTCTGGTCAGTTATGTCCCCTATCTTGGACCCCAACGGTTCTATGTGCATGTTACAAGTACATGTATGTTCCCTCCAGTTCCAGTTATGAAGACGCAAACACATGTGCGTCCACCGTCAACATGTCCTCTGTCAGATCCGCCATGAATAGGCCGGATATTCCATTCCTAAGTACGAAAGGCCACCGCCTTTATATGGTTTACCTATGCCATTTTACAGTCCAGGCAAGTAGGCCCTGATTCTGTCATCGAACTCTTCTTGCCTTCTGCCTCTGAAAACTCCAGTCTGAGCCTGCATCTGTGACCATGAACTTTGTCTCATTCTCTGCGCGGCTCACGAAGCCTGACATCAGCCTATTCTCTGCCAAGAACTGTATTTCACCTTCGAGTTATCTGCTTCACCCCTCAGCCGATGCATTCCTGTCTAGTAGTTTAAGTAAACATTCCTTCCAGCTACCGAGCAATGGCTCGGCTTCTCTGTCTTTATGCAAGTAATTCATAGTCCTGTTACCATGGAATATTCCTACCCCCTTGCATTTAGTGTAGACACTTAGACGCTTGTACACGCACGCACAGTCAGTATAGAATAGATTCTGTCCGAGAGTCCTTCTTTTGTGGATAACATAGTTCTTTAAACATAGGATGTTAGATATGATTTGGGATTAGGTTGACTTGACCCCCCAGACTTTTCGTCTCCACATGTAGAGCTAAATGTCAAGTCCCCTTCACCCCCTAGTTGCACGTCAATCACACGTCATGCTGCTGCGCGCGCATCTATGCCAAGTATTATCTTATAGATCCACCTATATATGACATCATAACCAATTATGTTCCTTTTTACTCCTTATTACACCCATTTTCGGTTACGCATATGAATCGTCATTTTCCTTATCAATTGTTACGCCTACTGTATTCGCTTCATTGTAATGTATGTACTATAAAAGTCATTTCTTGTCAATAATGTATGTACTTCACTTCCTGAACCTCCGTGGTGATGGAACTTGGAGCAACCGATTATAATCGTTCATTGGAATAAAGCCCATTCCGAACCTCTGATACCACGGATTCTGCCTCTCATTTTACTGAGCTATATTTATTATATTTCCGTATCAAATTAAGTCCCGGTAAAGAATTTTATTTACCACATGAATGGCGCCCGAATAGGGACACTTTCTCATCTCACGCGCCGGCGGTGAGTTGCAGGCCCGGTCTCCTGCCACAGCTGGACGGACAATAACGCGTACCAGCAGGATTTCCTGTATCTCCCTCCGGTCAAGCGGGGGCGACTGAGGCTGCGATCAACACCCAGACGAGGCGGTGAGAAGTGCGAAGTATCCCGACCAGAGCCTAGCTGAGAGAGCAAGATCCGAGGTATACAGAGGCCCACCAGTTTCCGAAGTCCCAAGTCGAGTCCAGTTTCCGACGAGTCGAGTCGAGTCCAGTCCGGTCCAAGTCCAGTTTCCGAGGCCTTCAGTTTCCGAAGCTACCCGGTGAGTACCATTACAGGGGAGGCATTTCTGACGTGCACATAGGTTGTGCCGGTCAAGACGGGTTTGGGTACACAAATCCGGTCTGCACTGTTTTAGCAGTGTATATGTACTGTTTAGCAGTATATCAAGTATTCCGAAGTATCTAGTTATTGTCAAAGAATTATGCTTGGTGATTAGTTATGCAGACGATCATCATTGTTGGTTATTTTAAAGGTTAAAAAATGTTTAATGTTTAATGTTTAATGTGTTAAACGTCCGGCATATTGTGGTATGAATGGTTGTTCATTATTGTGCTTTTGTACTAAGTGTGTTCAAAATCAAGTATCAGATCAGTTCTCAATATGCCGCTCTTTTCGAAACTAAGACAGATCACTACAAGAAAAGGGGTACTCGAAGAAGCCGTTCCTATTCCTCCTAGGGACACTCCAGGGTACTTCATGTATCATAAACATGGCTTAGACGCTATATTATTTCTTGATTTATGGGTAGACTACACCAAGGAATTACCAGAAAGTCAGAGGTGGCCCACAGCGGGAACCTGGGATGCAGAGTGCATCATGAAAGTAGAGGAAGAATTATGGAAAAAGAAAGCTAGACAATCACAGAAAGACGCCATTGAGTTATGGCGTAAAGAATCACATAGACGAACAGAAAAAGCACGTAGACAGGAGGAGAAGAGTAAAGAGAATTCCAATAAAGTTCGAGAAAATCTATTAATTGAGGAAGGTATCCGAGTGAAATCAGAACAAGTAGACAGACAAAGAAATGCCCTTATGAATGGTATGTATCCCCTTCTGGCCGAAGGATTACCTAAAGCTACTCCAGAAACACCGAAAGACTTGCCACCCCCATTATTTCCAATAAAGGTACATCCTAAGGGGCATCCTAGAACCGCAGAAGATGTTTTTCTTTCCTCATATTTAGATGACGCAGCTCCCGAGTATGCTAATTCTGCCCCACATAGACCGCATACCAGGGAGGTTCAACGCCAAGATCCAGTACCCGTATCCCTACAGCAACAGATCGTGTCACAAGTTCCGACAAGCACATCTGTTTCTACATCTGTTCCTACAGCTGCTTCTATAGCTGTGTCCACACCTATAGTTGCTGTGTCACGTTCGACGAATCCTTTCACACCCGACACCCCAGATGGGGCTACGGGAGGTGCTAGTAACATTTTTTCTACGCCACCCAGAATAAATAAACTTACGTTTCAAGAGTCAGCACATTCACGTACCCCCAAACTCATTAATGCCCGTACGCTTAAGGAACTTCTTATAGATTGTAGATATGACCCTGTGCCCGGAAAAGAGGACGAAATGACCCTAGCATCATTACGTATCAGACGAGCCGCAGTGTATTTAGGGAAATTACCAGGAATGACTGCGCATCTAGATAAAATATACCATTTTGTCCAAACAGGGCGAGATTCTGAATGTATTAACAGAGCTATGGAATACCAGAAAGTGGAAATACAGGGGGAACTGTTACGTTTCCTCATAAATTGTGTGATCAGAAATGAAGACCGACCGGGGGTAGACCCGGAAACAATGCAAATTCTTACCAGATGGAGCCAGAATATATCAGAAGGTAGACATGATAAACAAAATTGTATAATAGCCATGTGCCGAAAGATCCGTAAAGAAATAGAACGCCTACACGAAGAAAGATTAGCGGTAGACGAGTTCGAACAAAACGAGGAGGAAGGGTCAGGACTGCCCGCAGGACAGTCAGACACCATAGCCTATGTAGGTAAAGGAAGATCTTGTAATAGTAATAGATGTCTTATTGACCCGATACGTCCGATATGTCCAGACAATAACAGGGGTTTCCCAACACCCATAGTCCATATAAGGTCTAACGAGCATTCGTTCCAAGCAGCTGACAAACTACTCCGAGAACGAAGGGGTTATCATTTTCTCGATTCTATGGATGAACAAGAATTAGCCAGGTCAGCTGTCCATTGGGTTGACAGTCCCGGAAAATATAGTGATGATACAGTAGCACGCACATTTTTGAATCTCACCCCAGATGAACAGCGTTTAGCTGGGATTTATATGATTCAACAACTCATTATACTATATCAGAGTCAGCATTCGGACCCTGGTCCCTTACCTGACATATTGACTGAATTGCTTATGAATAGATGGAGAGGTTCAGGTACTAAATTAATTAAAGAAATTCTAGAATCAAGAAAGCAGTATATTCTTTTTGTTTGTTCAGACCGTGTCTCATTGCCCATCAAGGAAAGAACCACGTATTACATGGATAGACAGAATCCCTTACGAGAAGTGCACCCAATAAAGGGCGAGGACAACGAGTTTAAGCGCGTATTTGTATATACGCCCATATCAAAAATAGAATTGTTAGAAATGAAGAAAGTGGTACCCAGTCATGACAAAGATCCAGCGGGTTTTCACCGAGAAATTAAAGACATGTTACTCATGGGAGAGTATACCTATCCCGACATTATGACAATATTAAAGGTATTGATGCCTGCTGGCATTTATGAGAAACTCAGGGAAAAAGAGTGGGAGGTAGGAGACCAAAAGATAGAATGGTCAGTATTAGAAGCAGAAGAAAAGGCCCGAACTGCAGGAGCAGGACTTGGGGATAAAACTAAAGCACTACCAGGTTTATTAGTACAGGTACTGCCACGTTTATTAACTACGAAAAAGGAAGATTGGGGTACAATTTCAGCCTGTAAACAGAAGCAAGATGAAGACACTAGTGATTACTATGCCCGATTTGAAAAATGTTTTGGTATAAATAGTGGCATAAAAGCAAGTAGCGAATCATACCCACATCTGTTTGTAACAAAATTAGTAGAAAATGCCCTGCCCCAAGTAAAGAATAGAGTATTAAAATTCGAGAGTACCTGGCAAGGTAACACTCCATCACAAATGTTACAAATGTTACAGTACCATCACAATAGAATTAGAGAGGAACAAGAACATGAACACAGACGCATGAAAGACACGAAAATGAAAATGTTAGTTTCTCAGACAGTTCCAGCTGAAGGACATAAAAAGGGTATGACACATTCCGGTGATTCAGCAGGACCTGTAAAAGGGACATGCAATTATTGTAAAAAGCCAGGTCATTACGTACACGATTGTCCAGTTTTGAAACATAATATCGCCATAGGTAAAACACAAGAAAGACCACGACCACCTAGACAGGATCAGAATGAACAAGGAGCTCCGCAGCATGCACAGGCCATGCCAGCTTCACAACAGTCTATACAGTTTGTGCCAGCTGCACCAGCGCTGCCTGTTGCTGCCACACAAACCACGACACGACAACTGTACCAGACCGCACAGTACGACTATCCTGATTATCAACGATACGCATGAACAAGCCTAGAGAGGGAAGTTGACTTACCCCTTATCGAGATCCCTGTAGATCAAGAAGGACCTTATGTACATAGTGAATTATTAGGCCAAGACAGAAAATTTTTACTCGATACAGGGGCAAGTCGGACAACCATAAAACGTAGTGAAGTTCCAGGGGCACCCCTCTCAGGCTCACAGAATATTTCCCTTGGTTTTTCAGGAAAACCTATTGTTAATGAAGTGTCACAACCTCTTCCACTTACGATAGGACCTTTGACCCGAACTACAGATTTATTGCTTACTAAATCATGTCCAGAAAATCTGTTAGGAATAAAAACACTGAAAGCTCTAGGAGCTATAATATGTTGTTCTCCGGAAGGAGTAAGGTTGTTTTTACGTGATTTTAAAGGTCATTATGTGTCTAGAGACATGGATCCCCGACTGCAGACTTTACCTACACATCTATGGGCACAAGGCCCTACTGATGTTGGTTGCATGAATATTACACCATATCGAGTCACATTAAAGGCAGGAGTGGTGCTACCACGAATGCGACAATACAAGTTACCACCAGATGCTGTAGTGGCTTTACTACAAATCATTGACGAGCTCATTTCCCAAGGAGTAGTTGTAGAAACAGACTCCAATGTATGTAATTCACCGATAATTCCGATTCTTAAACGAACAGATCCAAAGGCCCCGCCAGTATATCGATTGGTTATTGATCTGCGCGAATTAAACAAATGCATTGTGCCACAATTTCCTGTGGTCCCAGATATCTCATCATTACTGACAGCGATTGATTCCGAAGCGACATTCTTTACTGTAATCGATCTCAAGAATGCCTTTTTCAGCGTCCCAATAGATCCGGAAAGCCAATATTTGTTCGGATTTAGTTTAAATGGACGTAGCTTTAAATTCTCACGCGCACCTCAAGGATTTACAGAAAGCCCCAGCATCTATAGCCAAGCACTGAAACGAGAACTTGACAGTATCCACATGCCAGTTAACACTGCCTTGCTTCAATACGTCGATGATCTGTTGATCACCGCGAGAAGTGAACCGGAATGTGAAAAAGCATCACTGACAGTTTTACAATTTCTAGCCGAAAAGGGGCACAAGGTGTCCCCTTCTAAGCTGCAATTCTGTGTCCAGCGAGTTATTTATCTTGGACACTCGCTGTCCAAGGAGGGAAGGCAGCTTACACCCGACCGCATTCAGTTAATAGCTAACATGCCAATACCCAAGACACAAAAGGAGGTGCGGGCTTTCATAGGCCTCACGTCATATTGCAGGCAGTGGATCCCTCAGTACGCATTTCTAGCAAAACCACTCATTCAGTTGACAACACAGGAGGCAGCCGCATCGACTGTCCTCCCTTGGACTCAGGAACATACACAAGCTTTTGAAAGCCTAAAGAAAGCTTTATGTCAAGCACCTGTTTTAGCAACGCCATGTTACAGAAAGCATTTTACACTCTTTGTTACAGAACGCGAAGGTACTGCCTTGTCAGTACTCACACAGGAACAAGCAGGAGCACACAAACCATGTGCTTATTTTTCTAGTACATTAGATCCCGTAGCTCAGGCTTTGCCTGCATGCCTAAAATCAGTGGCAGCGACAGCTTTAGCAATCAGACAAAGCGATGCCATAGTGTTAGGACATCCATTGACAGTTCAAGTACCACATGCAGTAGAGGTTCTTGTAAATAGAACGCAAACACAACACTTGACTATAGCGCGACTTACAGGGTACGAACTTACATTGTTTCAGCCACACATAGAAATCAGACGCTGTAACACATTGAATCCTGCCACACTTTTGCCAGTAACCGGAACAGACCCACTAGCCCATGACTGTATTGAAGTTATTACAATAACGACGAAACCTAGACAAGACTTAACCGATGTCCCATTGTCAGACCCAGACCTGACATTGTATGTAGATGGTTCATGTATGAGAACAAATACAGGAGAGTTAGTGGCTGCTTACGCAGTCACAACAGATACTGAAGTCATTGAAACAAATCATATAAATACTTTGTCAGCTCAAGCCGCAGAGCTTATTGCTCTGACACAAGCCTGTATTCAAGCCACAAATAAAAAAGTCAACATATATACTGATTCACGTTATGCATTCGGAGTTGTACATGACTTCGGCGTGCTATGGCGAGAGAGAGGTTATTTAACTTCCCACGGTGCCCACATTCAGCACGGACCCCTCATTCATGCCTTATTAGATGCAATACATCTACCTACTGCAATATCCATTATGAAATGTAAGGCTCATACGAAGGTTACTGATATCATTTCTCAAGGCAATGATCTAGCCGACAGAACAGCTAAACAGACTGCTCAAACCCAAACATCCGACATGACAAAGACAATAGTCCCGATGCCGACACATTGTATGACAGTTAAAGATCCTACCCTTGACGTAATTGACATACAGACACATGCTACACCAGACGAAATAAAGAAATGGACTGAATTAGGAGGGATCCAAACGGACCAAGGATGGATGATGAAGGAAAAGTCTGTGTGGTTCCTTCCTGATTCAATGGTCCAAGTTATAATTAACACTATACATAGTCCAGCACATCTAGGAGAAAAAGCTATGCTAGATAGCATTCAACACATTTGGTTCAATAAACATTTACGAGCAGCAGCCAAACAAAAGGTCCGTACCTGTATGATCTGTTGCCAGTTCAACCCAGGAAAAAGTGTTCCCGTAGAACAAGGTGGATTTCATCCTCCTAATCACCCTTTTGAAGTCCTCCAGATGGATTATATCCAGATGGAACGATGTCGAGGATTCAAATATGTTCTCGTAGTTGTCTGCGCTCTGTCCCGCTGGACGGAGGCATACCCGGTTTCAGATTACACTGCCCCGACTACTGCCAAACAGTTAGTTCGAGAATTCTTCCCACGATACGGTTTACCACGTGTTGTTCACTCAGATAACGGCCAGCCGTTCTCATCCGAATTAATGAAACATGTTTCACTTCTGTTAGGTTATCAGTGGAAATTCCACTGTGTCCGACACCCCGAAGCAGCAGGTCTCGTAGAAAGACATAATCAGACCCTGAAAATTAGATTGTCCAAAATATGCAGGGAGAAAGGTGTCGACTGGGTAGTAGCACTACCAGTTGCACTTTTTTTCACAAGAATGGTAGCACACTCTCGAACAGGGCTATCCCCGTATGAGGTGATCTTCGGCAGACCACCAAATATGTGGGGGACGCCTATACCACGCAAAATAACTGATATTGACTGTAATATGCTGACAGATTACTTGGCTTCCTTGATGTCTGCACTACAATCTTGTCGTTCACAGGTAGCTGCAGCCTTTCCCGACAACACTGAGGTGAAACCCCATGACGTAATTCCGGGGGACCTCGTCCTTGTGAGGAATTTCGACCGAAAGACTCAGCTGGAGCCCAGGTGGAAGACACCCAAGTTGGTCTTGCTGACCACAAGGACAGCCGTGAAGATTGAAGGCAGGAAAGGATGGATTCATTCAAGTCATATCAAGAAATTTCATGGACTAAAATCAGATGTGAATACCTCACCTTGTGTGTCTTCACCCATTGACTCAAAACTTCCTTTTGTGGAAAAAAGTGACTCTGAACACTATAAACTAAAGCTTAGGCCCAATCAGTCGAGCAATTTGATTGTTTAAGTCCTCTCCAAGGTGAAGCGGTTGAATTGTCTCTGACATGTATCCCTTGGACCTGAATAGAGAATACACCCGAAAAATGTTGAAACGACAGGCGTACTGTAAAACACTGCGTAGCCATTGCATAGTGACATTATTAATCTTGTTTTTCTTAAGTCTTTTAATAATTACTGCAAGTATATTGTTGCACATATATTACCCTATTGCCAGAAATGTTTACAATGTTACTGCTGAACATTCTTTTAGTGACTTACCCCCGCATGAATTGTCTTATAGACTTGCGCTGCGCAATAACACTTTCATTAGTATGTTACATCATTCCCATCAGACTAGTAATGCAACTAATTGTTGGGTGTGTGGCCGACTCCCTCCCTATCAGAATTATGAAGGAGTCCTGCCTTTCTTTCCACATCCGTTTACACATAATGGCTCCTGTGGAGCATGGTTTAGTTTAATCAATTCCATAGACTCAGATACAGCCGTTTACCAAGACCAGTGGGTATGGGGAAATCTGAACCTAGTTTTATTCAAAGTCTGTTACCCTGACAAGGAGGGTCGCCCCAAAGGAACAGGAACTGATCTAGAAAATGAAGTATATGGATTAGGTAACTTCACACCTAATCTCATGATTCTAAATGTCGAATCCGAAGTTGAACTAGTTTTACCAACCATGTCAGTATTCCCAGCGAAAGGTGAATTGTGTGTAAGAAAAGTTGGTTCCATACATATGGGCCATAGTAAATGCACTACTACAGTAGAATTCAGTGATCAAGGCAAATCTTCATTTAGAGCTTGTCGCCACTCCTACTTTATATGTGGTCAGACTGCATATATGCGTCTACCCCTAGATTGGGATGGTACCTGCTACATTGCATTCCTTTTGCCACCTGTTTTCCTAGCTCCTCCTGATTATTATAGAAATATTCATTTAGTACACAACAGAGAGCGGAGAGATCTCCCAATTGTCGATTACACTGAAACAGCATGGGAAAAATACACAGATTTCAATAAAGGCATCTTTCCCTATATAGGTACTGTTACTAATAGTAAGCTGATACGTAGATTAACTAGAACCCTTGAAGCAGTAGTGAATGAAACTACTTCCGCCTTAGGCAATTTAACAGAAGAGCAGTCTGCTATGCGGATTGTTGTGCTTCAAAATCGTCTTGTCCTTGACGTCATCCTGGCTGATAGGGGCGGAGCTTGTAGGGTCATCGGATCAAGCTGTTGTATTTTCATACCAGAAAATTCGCCATCTGTATATAAGGCCATAACCCGCCTTCATAAGATTGTAAGCCAGATACACCAGAACCCAGGCACATGGACTTGGTCCGGTTGGTTTTGGAGTATAATATCTACCTTTGGATGGAAAGTTCTATCCTTCCTAGGTATTGGCCTTCTCATACTATTCAGTTGCTGTCTATGTCTACAATGTGGACCAGCGATCTGTGGTCTGTGTGCCACATCGTGCATTCCACATCAAGATTTTCATTCAAGATCCCGGAAGAAGAAAGAAGAACAAATGATGCTATATGAACAGATCAATGGATTAATGAAGATTGATATCTCTTGACGGGCAAGTAGGGGACAAGGAGGGAATGTGGAAATATGGATTTTTCTGGTCAGTTATGTCCCCTATCTTGGACCCCAACGGTTCTATGTGCATGTTACAAGTACATGTATGTTCCCTCCAGTTCCAGTTATGAAGACGCAAACACATGTGCGTCCACCGTCAACATGTCCTCTGTCAGATCCGCCATGAATAGGCCGGATATTCCATTCCTAAGAACGAAAGGCCACCGCCTTTATATGGTTTACCTATGCCATTTTACAGTCCAGGCAAGTAGGCCCTGATTCTGTCATCGAACTCTTCTTGCCTTCTGCCTCTGAAAACTCCAGTCTGAGCCTGCATCTGTGACCATGAACTTTGTCTCATTCTCTGCGCGGCTCACGAAGCCTGACATCAGCCTATTCTCTGCCAAGAACTGTATTTCACCTTCGAGTTATCTGCTTCACCCCTCAGCCGATGCATTCCTGTCTAGTAGTTTAAGTAAACATTCCTTCCAGCTACCGAGCAATGGCTCGGCTTCTCTGTCTTTATGCAAGTAATTCATAGTCCTGTTACCATGGAATATTCCTACCCCCTCGCATTTAGTGTAGACACTTAGACGCTTGTACACGCACGCACAGTCAGTATAGAATAGATTCTGTCCGAGAGTCCTTCTTTTGTGGATAACATAGTTCTTTAAACATAGGATGTTAGATATGATTTGGGATTAGGTTGACTTGACCCCCCAGACTTTTCGTCTCCACATGTAGAGCTAAATGTCAAGTCCCCTTCACCCCCTAGTTGCACGTCAATCACACGTCATGCTGCTGCGCGCGCATCTATGCCAAGTATTATCTTATAGATCCACCTATATATGACATCATAACCAATTATGTTCCTTTTTACTCCTTATTACACCCATTTTCGGTTACGCATATGAATCGTCATTTTCCTTATCAATTGTTACGCCTACTGTATTCGCTTCATTGTAATGTATGTACTATAAAAGTCATTTCTTGTCAATAATGTATGTACTTCACTTCCTGAACCTCCGTGGTGATGGAACTTGGAGCAACCGATTATAATCGTTCATTGGAATAAAGCCCATTCCGAACCTCTGATACCACGGATTCTGCCTCTCATTTTACTGAGCTATATTTATTATATTTCCGTATCAAATTAAGTCCCGGTAAAGAATTTTATTTACCACAACACCAACACTCATACGTCTCTCTCTCACGAGTCTGCACACAGGAGGGATGATATAATTCTTACGCTGGACATGTGGGGGGAACACCTTATAACCTATAGGGAGAGAAAAGTTATTTTACAAATATACATTAGCATTCGTCACCTATAGATCCCTAATCCTAAACATCAAGGCACTCCACCCACTTGGTCGACGGACCAATTAGGTGGATTGGTTGATGGTGATTTAGAACCAGCTAAAACACATTTAAGACTCAGGATCCTTATTTTCCTTAATGAAAAACCACAAACTCATAATTTCCTGTTAATCAATATTTGTTTATCTATATTTTCATAATGATTTATATTTTCATTTGTTTCGTCAAAAGTTTAGAATTTCTAGATCAATTTAAGTAAATCACAGAACATCATATTGACCTAATCTGTCTATCTGGGGTCCTCTAATTTATTGGCTCTGCATAACCAAATTTGTCGTAAATTGTCCGATTAAAGCAGGCCAAGGCTCAAAGTTCAAAGTCATCTGCTCAGCACCTTACAGTCCCCAATTTTATCAAAGGACCAGAAATCGTGCAAGCATCTATCATAGCCCGTGGATTTTGAAAAAGCTTGCAGTCATCAAGCGGTCGGGCAGCATCTGGACCATCAGGAAAAAGAGTCGCTTCGCGTGCCCTCTCTATTCTACTACGCTTTTTATGATAAAATCAGGTTAAGAAGATACATTTTTAGGCCTAGAACCGTGGTGATTGGCTGGTTGGGATCGTTCGATTCTTACTCCCAGCGCCTCAGTTCAGTCTGAGTTGTGAGGTCACTAGTATCGGCTTGTTCCGGTCTGTTGTATGCTTGATTGTTCCCTTATTTTGGCAGACCACCAAACTGTTATCCTTGACCAGGGACATGATGTATAAAGGTTGCTAAGAAGTTCACGATTCCATCCGGACATGCGTAGTTGACTCCACGCTTCATGAGACGGTGGCCACTTCTGAGTACGGAGTCAGCGGCCATTTTGGATTAGGCCCAGATGTCAACTTAAGCGAAACAAACACAAAAGAATAATTAATATATAGAAATTATGATTCTAATGTTAACCCCTTACTAATCCCTTTATGTGTTTGTATTTATCTAGCATATAGCGACATTTAAAGCAATCATATTCACCTTTTCGATCCTCCACGAAGGTGCAAACGTTAAAAAAGCAACATAAAGCATGCAATATCTAATTATCACATATACTACTGTTAATATGTGTACAGATTTTAGTTACATGAGTTATTTAGCCATGCAAATAGCAGTCTCCCACGTGTAATTTGGTTTTAATAATGTTGAATCAATATACATGCAGCACTTATAATATTATAATTAATAGATTATCTAATTACTATTTTCATGCAAAATAGAGGAGGTATACAAAACTTTTGCACTACCTGCTCCATCACTCCATGCAATCCCTACACAGTGCATTGTGTGGTAGTCGGATGTGCAAGCTGGTGCTGCGCAATATGTTTTGCCACCTGGGAGAGAGATTGAATTACATGGCTCTCCCTGCTCGCTCCTGAGCTAGTCAGACTGCTATTGAGACAACTTGTACCCAACTTGGGTACGTGTTCTGGGGTTTCTCCCTGTCCTGCCTAGCTTGAGGGCTGAGTACACTCTTAAAGCACCAGCACTCTAGCCACACAACTAAGCTCTTTGACAGCTTCTGCCTCCCTCCGACGGCAGGAAATACTCCAATGCAAGACCGCGCATAACCAGATAATCACTAGTTGGCCAGTCCAACTCTGAGGCTGATCACAGTTGGTGCAGCGTAATTTTGGCACCACCATTACATGTCACAAATACTTAACATAAACATGCGCTTGTTTCTTGTGTGGTCTAACAACATTAATGTAAGTGTTGCACTTGACATCATTATTAAAGTGCATTTAGTGTAGGATTAGAGAATGTATTCCTACTGTGTGCCTCAACCGTATTAAATGATATATTCTTTAGAGACGTGATAAATAAACCATCCTGATCTATTAAGTGTGCTTACTTTAGAAACAATAATGATTTATAATTGATATAATCAATTAACCAGCTCTATGGGTCTCTGGACGTTGAGGGTGCTGTGTCTCTGTCGAAAAGCCTGGTCTTGAGTTTCTTTCTGAAGTCCGCCAGGGAGGGTGCTGTTTGCAGATGGAGGGGCAAGTCGTTCCAGGTCTTGGTGGCGATGAACACGAATCAGGGGCCTCTGCTGCGACTGCGAAGGATAAGGGGCCTGTGTGCGAGGGCGAGGGAGATAGAGTGCAGGTGTCTTGCGGGCAGATGCAAGTTTAGTCGATGGTTGATATATGAGGGTCCTTGATCGTGGAGAGCTTTGTATGCGTGCATGAGGATCTTAAACTGGCATCTCTTCTGGATGGGAAGCCAGTAGAAGTTTATGAGGTGAGGGTTGATGTGAGTTCATTTGGGGAGGTGCGGGATGAGTTTGGCCACAGTGTTCTGTATGGTCTGAAGTCTTATGAGGAGCTGGGTGAAGATTCTTGCATAGATAGCATTGCCATAGTTGAGGCGGCTGGTAACAAGGTTTTGCATGATGGTCTCTCTGGTGTCGATGGGGATCCATCTGAAGAGTCTGCAGAGCACTCGGAGGTAACTGCGTTGACTTGTGGTTTCATGGTAAGTTGGTTGTCTAGGATGATGCTGAGGTTGCGTGCATGGTCTGTTGGGGTGGGTGTTGGTCCGAATTCTGCCAGCCACCATCTGTGGTCCCATATGGAGGTTTCTCTTCTGAAGAACAGTACCTCTGTTTTGTCAGAGTTTTGTTTGTGGCAGCACTTGCCCATCCATTTTGCCACATTGGTCATGGCATTGCAAAAGTTGGTTTTGGTGTAAGATGGGTCCTCAAAGAATGAGAGGATTGGTTGACTGTCGTCGCCATAGGAGATTATGTTGAGTCTGTGGGATCTGACGATGTCTGCGAGGGGCGTCATGTAGATGTTGAAAAAGGCCTGGGGTACACTGCAAATGATGTTCTTGGATGCAGAGGTGAAGGGGCAGTTGGATGCTCTGGGTGCATCCTTAAAGGAAGGAAGCGACCCACTGCAGGGTGTTCTGCTGTATGCCGATGTTGTGGAGTCTGTAGATGACGATGTCGTAAGAGACGGTGTTGAACACAGCAGAGAGGTCGAGAAGGATCAGGGCCACTGTTTCTCTGCGATCAAGGAGAATTCTGATGTTGTCTGTGGCTGCGATCAGTGCACTCTCGGTGCTGTGGTTGGCACGGAATTCTGATTGAGAGGCATCAAGTAGGTAGTTTTGATCCAGGTACTTACTGAGCTGTTGGTTGATGGCTTTTTCAAGTACTTTGGCTGGGTATGGGATCAGGGAGATCGGTCGGTAGTTTTTGTGGTCGCTGTGGTCAGCAGAGGGCTTCTTTAGGAGGGGTCTGACCGCTGCTTATTTCGATAGATCTAGAAAGGTTGCTGTGGAGGTGTTGAGGTTGCTGTGGAGTTCCGCGCTGATTTGGTTGGCTCTGAGGGTTAAAAGGTGGTGGGTGCAGGGATCGTTGGCCACCCCAGAATAAAGGGATAACATGATGGTTACAGCAGTCTAGGCGGTGACCAGGTAAATATCGTTCGGCTGGTGTTTGCTGGTTGGTCGAGGTTGTCGAGGCTGAGAGTGGGAGGATGGGTGTTGAAGTTGTTGTAGATATTGGGAATTTTGCTGAGGAAGTTATCTGAGAGAGAGTCGCAGAGTTCTTAAGAGGAGTGGATGGTGTTCTCTGTGGCTGTCTGGTTGGAGTATTCTTTGACGATTTTGAAGAGCTCCTTCATGTGGTTGACTGCGGAGTAGATCAGGGCGATGGCTGGTTTCTTTTATGTGCATGTGATAGTTGTGGAGGGCTGCTTTGTAGGCGTCTCTGTCTGAGGGGTCCTTAGTGGCGCACCAGCGCTTATCGAGTCTGTAGCAGTTGACCTTGTTGCACATTAATATGTGCACTAATACTTCATATATTGAATTAAATTGTAGTTTTTAGACATAAATATTTTACTGTAGGCCACATGTAATATGTACTAACAATTTACATTAATTTGTGTTTATTGTGCACACGGATATTAAATGTGCACTATTGATTTAATACTTTAAATTGACTTGACTAGGCCTGTTTTCCATGAATGAATAATGGATACTTCTATAGTGCAGCTACTCATCAGTGTCCCGGCGCTGTTTTAGGCATCGAGGAGTGAATCGAGTCTGAGGGCCACCATAATCCTAACGGCCCCTAAAGTCTGAATAGGAGAGTTCTCAACTCGTTTTAAAATTTTATTTCATCTGAGATGAGACTCAGCTGTTCAGACACCTGATTCCACATTTCAGCTGCTCTAACAGTGAAGGAAAAACCTCCCTGTGATCAGGGCACTGCGGGAGACGCATATCCCGTGCCCTTCAAGACGGCAGCGGCAGAGGCCCATCCGGGGGAGGGAAGCGCTCTAGTTCTCCCGGCCGGCGCGGAGCTGACGTCACGCGCCGGAACAGGAGAAAGAGGGACGGACGAGACGAGAGAAGCAGCGAGGGAAGGAGAAGAACGCGGAGCAGACACAGGAGGCCCAGGAGGAGTCCAGGCTAGCAGGCAGCCACGAGGGAACACTGGAGAGGAAGAACAGGGACGCCGTGGGCTTTCAGCAGACACCGCTCTAGTGTCCAGTCGTCCCAGGGAGAACCAGAACGCCGAGACACCTCATGCTGCAGTCCTGGAGGACTGTAGCTCCAGGTCAGTGCCTTTCCTAAATTACTTGAAACGCTTAGCGGGGAGGGGGAAAATCAGGGGAACACCAGAAACGGGGCACTAGCCAGGACCAACCTGTCCCTCACGACTTTCCCCACCCTCACAAATCGTGGTGATAGAAAAGCAGGTGGAGGGTTTTCACATCTAAGGAAAGACCTATCACTGAGGTTGTTCTTTTGTTTCCTTTGCCTCCCGGGACGCCACCTTTCCCCGAGAATCCCTAAGAAGCTGAAGTAAAGCGACCAGGAGAGGGACCAGAGGAAGTGACCACCGGACCGGGCACACCGTTCATTTACCGTCCTGGAGGACTTTAGTTTTCGGTTCCTTTATTAATTTACTTCTGACTAGAGGTCTTCAGCAGACTCTGTTCGGACCTTGTCTACGCTACCCCTTTAATAAACTACGCTCAAATACCATTAGTGGCTCCTACAGTACGTCCTTAACTGCTAGAAACAAGGGTCAGTTACAAACCCTGGGAGTGGGCCAGATTACACTCCCCTTCATTGCCTTTTGAAGTGTGGGACTTTATTGAAGCACAGGGGTCTCCTAGGTCAATATTCTTTAATTTTATTGTTAAAGTACATAGGCCCCTTACTGTGGAGGGCTTGGTGTGTCAGGGTCAGTGTTTTGTACATCATATGTTGTTTAACTGGCAGCCAGTGATGTCTCCCCTGACACAGATAAGTGCTTCAGTATTCTGTACAATAGGCAGCTTGCCGTATTCTGCATGAATTGAAGCTGCTGGGTCAGATACTCTTGAAGGCACAGGTACAGAACATTGGTATAATGCAGCCTGGACAAAACCAGATGCCTGACGGCTATGACTTGAGCATCCTGCGGAAGTAGATGGAGAAAAGTCTTCAGCATGCGAAAAATCCAGAAGCACGCTTTCAGCACTGCTGACACCTGTGCTCCGAATGACGGTTGGGCGGCAAACAGAATGCCCACGTTCTTGGCCACCGCCATTGGAGGGGGCGGGAGCACCCTGTCAGACCTGCTCCAATCCACCCTGGAAGAACATTCTGCCCAAACAGAAGAAATTCTGTTTTATTGGGATTGCACTGCAGTTTGTTACTGCCTAGATATATAGCTTCAACCATACCACTTGCTCACGTTTATCAAGAAATAAATGTAGCCAACTTAAAGCAGAACCCCTCACACCCAGATGATCCAGCCTATACAGCAAAATAATACAATCCACCGTATCAAATATGGCTGATAGGTCCAACAGCACAAGAGCCACGTTAAGGCCAAAGTCCAAGCTGGTTTTAACGGACTCTAAAACCTCTAGTAGTGTGGTCTCGGTGCTGTGACGGGCTTTAATTCCTGATTGTGAGGGATGAAGCAAGTTGTTTTCTGTCAAAAAGGTGGTGAGTTGTTGGTTCACCCACTTTTCCAAAACCTTTTAAATTCTGCATGGAATACTGTTATCCATTTTCTGCTTACATGACGTATTCTGCTTACATGACATTTCCTTGCAGGTGCAATTCACATTGGATTCTTATTTGAGACTAGATATAATACTGTACTAGGGATAGAGGGAGAGCCTGAGAAGAAGATCTTGGCGGAAGAACATGGAGAGACAGAGGATTAACTGAAGGGCATAGTCAACATTTTCAGAACATGGCCTGAGAGAACAAGAGCAATGTTGTTCCCATGTCCAGTGTGGGATATTTTGTAAATGCTGCAGCTTACAACGTTAGATTGGAAAAAGACAATGGAACCCCTGATGATGCGAACAGAGAGGTGTTACTCCTAAATATCCTTGTGGAAATAACTGATGTTGGGAATGTCTGAGGTTACCGGACTTTCCTTTGGTCTTTTAGAGGTTTAGACCCTTATGCTTTCCCTGGATTCTCTGCTAATTATGGTTTAGGCTAACACCTATTCCCCTGACCCAAGAAGACACCTGACTGAGCTTCTGAAATGCTGACACCTTCTCATTCTTTCAATTCCTGCCCTGTTCTATTTTTCCCCTTCACTGAATTTCCCTAGCTTTTGAGATTTTTCTTTGTAGATACCACCATTCTTTTTAGTTCGGACTTTAACTTATAGGATTTTAGATTCACTCATGTATAGACGAGGGAACCAGAAACTCTTCTCTGAACACCAGAACTTATTGTTCATCTTTTGTATTGCTGTGACTGAACTTCATGTTTGCTTAATACTCGTGCACCCAAACTTCTTTAGGAGGCTGGGGTTCCCAGTTGTTATTTTGTATCTTTATTGCATAGTGCTGAGATTTGTGTACCTTAACCTGACTACTAACTTGTAATAAATCTTCTTAACTATAGTCACTGATTTCAGATTCTTATTGTGTTGCATAAGGGGTTACACTGTTAATTGAAATTTGATCAATCTAATGTTAACTTTCATCACCTCTTAGGGGGGAAAGAAAAGATTAATCGTAGGACAAATGGTAAAAGAGTTGTCCCAGAGCACTGGATCAACTTGATAGCATGTCAGATGGTTTCCCACTGACATTGGGGAGTTAGGGTGACCCATTCAGAAATTGCCCAAGCCCAGTCAAAACCCCTAAAGCCCAAGGTTTGCTCGAAGGATTGATGGAGTTCCAGCAATTCGGGAACAAGTCGTAGCAGCTTGTTGTGAGTTTTAGTAGGGTTGCGTGTTGCAATTGCTTATGCTTAGATTGTAGTTTTGCAGTGATTGTGTGGTGTTCTGCAGAGGTGTTTTAAGTTAATGTGTGAATTTGGTGCTTAATGCAGAGAAGGTGAAGTGGTCATCGGGTCCATCATTGCCTAAGATCCCAGGATAGATACATACCTATATGGTAGTACGTTGTCAGTGTAGAAGCCACTGGTTGTAGTTGTCTTTTGTGTTGTGGTGCTGCTTGTGAGACGTCAACAGCATTATTGAGATTGGGACTTTATCTTTGTGTGGTGGTGAGGTGTGGTTGGTATAGTGGATCTCAGTGCACAGGGAAGAACTGTATCAATCTGAGTGAGATCCTGCTGGTCAAGGTTTCATTTGAAGTAAATGTCAGGATAGGTCAGACTATCTCTTGTGTGTATGAATAATCTTTAATTTGATTAGAGGAACAAATAGAGTTACTTGTTGAAATCGCTTGCATTTGTTTTGTGAATAAATTGCTGGGAGAATGCGCTCGTGAGATTTGTAAAGGAGGGTGAGCTGCTACATGGAGTGAGATTGACGTCACAGTGGCCACGCTGGCATTAGTCGGTTGGTGCAGAGCCGCACTGGTATTGATTGGATACATCATAGAGAGTTGCGCTGGAATTGTGATCACCAAACAAAGAATTGTGGGCGAAAATTCATTTCCTGGTTTAAATGAACGAAAAGTCATCTGTGAATTTTGCATATTTTGATCGAAAATGAAATACTTTAAAGCACAACAAAGCCTAATGAAGGAAGATGTGACTGTGCCTGTTAGAAAGGAGGAAGAGGAACCACCCGAGGGTACACCAGGTCATAATATGGCAATATATGTGGGTCTTCTCAAACAGTGGCATAAGATCACTGAGAAAGATGGACCTTTGAGAATTCCTCTTTAGGGTACATTTATTTTGAGAATTATTGAGCATTTATGAAGGACGCTGTATGACAGGAAACTGCCTTGTAAACCTACACAATATGAATCACTTAATGTCAGGGAACATACAGCTCAACTAAGGAAGAGAGAGAGATTTCAAGGAAGGGTCCAAAAGCCATACAGGCTTGTGCAGATTCTAGATGGGATGCAGAACAGAAAACATGTAGAAGTGACACGATTGAGGGAGCTAGATTATACCCGGCATTAACGAGTGAGGAAGAAGGGAAAGCTAAATGCAAGTACAAGAAAAAGAAAAAAGAGACAGAAAACACAGAGAATATAATTAAGGACAGTAATATTGATTCAAATGAGGATTTTATAACCAAATTATTGTTGAACTGTCCACCTCTATAAAATGTAACCCACACTGGCGGAGTGACTAATGTACCGATTGGTGAGACTTTTGATGTGCTTACAGCACCAGTAAATATACATTCTAACTCAATGGGAGAGAATTCAGGAATGACAGCCCTTTCAAATTCACTTGCTCTAAATACACCAGCTGTATTGACCGTTCCTGTTACAATTGCTCCTGTAGTTCCTTTGTATAAACCTGGATTGACAGGAAAGACTACTCATTCTTTGGCTTTTCCTACTTGGATGAATATTTTAGCTACTAACTCAGTGGGCTCGACAATAATAGGTGGGTGTTGGGGGAAGGAGCACATTGGTGCATTTTTTGCCACAGTATACACAAACAATTGGCCCAAAAGTTATATTCTTTATGATGCAGTTCTTAAGTGGTGCTTGTTAAATATTCCTATAAGGCACTGTAAAACTGCATGGAGTCACAACCAAATACTGCCTCAAGCAAAACCAAATTCATGCACATTTTAAATTGGGCTGTGTTTATAACCTACCTCACAGTCCTGACAGAAAGGCATACACATTTCGACAGAAAACTGAAAGCAGACATAACTTACAAAATGAATTCCCTTGTAGATCTGGTGGCCTACTAAGTGCATCCCCTTACCCCGGTACATGATGTAATGATTTCCAATAAATTATAACTTTTGATGGGGGTTGACGAGCTCAGGGACCATTGAAATGGATGGAACTCTATCACCTATATTAACCATTTATAAAGGTTGGCTTTAGCAGTCTGGTGACCTTGACTTGCCCAATTGCTGGTGCATCATCGGTCACTGTTAGTAGGTATGTTAAATACATTTAGGCGGACATCATCCACACTGTCTCATCGGTAGGAAAACAATAAAACATGAGGTGAAGGAAACACCTGCCAGGTCGACTCAGCGGTATAAGGGAGTTTATGTATTACATTTCTAGTTAAAGTGCCCGCCCTGAAATAATAAAAATACATTAAATATGTACTTGTCGACGCTTCTTCATCCTCTGCTCTTGGCTGACCCATTACCAGGCTGTGCTCCAGAGTCCCGGTGTCGGTAATACACAGATCAATTATTATGAGTAATGCAGCAGCGCTGCTCTGCTCGTCACTCAAACACGTATTAACATAACACCATCAAAATAGCATGAAAGATGTGGGACGAGTATAAAACACTGGAAAACCAATCCCAAGGCAAAAGCCACATAGCCCATCTGACATGCAATGCGATTTTACATTAAATTAACAGTGAGAGTATCACAGTCATTTTTCTTCGTCATATTGATTTGCCCGGGACAGGGTCATGCCAAAGGGCAGGAACCCCTGGCCAGAGGGCATGCCCCAAATGTGAGTATAATTTACTTAAATGAGCCTAATTGCACAGATGTAGACATGCTTGAGAGCCGACCGGTTTGCACTTTTCTTCCCGCTCAATCAGAGCTGGGCCTCGGCATCCCCCACCTCCCCGGACTGTGGGCACATCTCCTAGTTTGTCTGCATTTTCAAGGAAGTGCCTGGGCATTGCCAAGCCCTCAAAACTTTACACCGCAGGAGAACCCTTAAGAAAGCTGCCCGGTCCCCTTGCGCCACACCCCTCGGCAGTGAACATGGGGAAGAACCGACCAGTTTGCACTTCTTCCCGCTCAATCAGAGCTAGGCATCCCCCACCCCCACCTCCCCGGAGTGTGGCCACAACTCCTACCTTACAGTTCCTCATTCTCCATATCGTCCACAGTATCCTCGTCCTCATCCCCAAGGGCCCGTGCATGCTTCGGGCACAGCCGAGAAGTCTCCCCCCAGGGGCTCCATTGTATTTGCTATCCGAAGCTTCACAACGTTAAACCTTGGTGTGCCTGGCGGCGCTGCAGGAGCTGCGTAGACAAACTCTTCCCCAGCCCACTCCCCCAGCTTCCATAGCCCAATCAGGAAGCACAAACATGAAGGGAGTGCTTCAGTTGTTACCACCCACTTCACTTCGTCCCTGTAGGCCAGCCCTGCTCCTTACCATTTAGTTCAATGGCGCTCTGATGAAAACGCCTGGGCCACGGCATAAGCGCCCCATTTAAAAGTAAATCATTGCCGCTTCCTCCGGCCACTCCCATCATGCTTTCATCACCCTCCTGGTGTGTGCCACGAGGGCGAGAAATAGCCGTCGCCCCAGGCCAGCACATGCGCAGGAGGACTGTCTCACTCTCTAGTCTCTACTCTGACCGCACCCCTTCCTTAAAGAAAAAAAAAAACTAGAATTTGTATTGAAATTAGACATAGCACGAAGCAGTGACTGAGCGCTTAATTTAAAGCTGCTCCACGTGTACACATTCTCTCTCGTCTTTTCCCGGATGCTAGTGGGGCAACGCCCTTTTTGCCCATTAATACCAGCTGCCACTGGTCCAGGCAACGCTGTGGAAGACCAGGAGCCATTCATGAGCTGTCCCACGTCGGGAGTCAAGAACCAGGGGGATCGGTGTCCGGCGGGAGCACCAACTATCCTTGGCATCAGCAACAGACATGGAAAAATCAAATGTGCAGCGTTGGGATCAGTAAGGTCCGAGGGACTCACCAAGTGCCGGCCCCGAGCAAGCAGGGGAGCCCACTGCAGCCAAAGAAGACCCACAGGCTAAAGGAACAGGAGTCACAAGAGGACCTCAAGCTGCTCACCAAAGATGTAGGCCCACGGTGCAGATGATGTGATTAGAATGAAGATCTTGCCAGGAAGAGATACTGGAGCTTCTTGTAGCCCACAGATCTCTGGAAAACAGAGTCAACAAGCTTTGGCAACAGCAAGTCAATGTGTTGCACAGGGGTTCTGTTGCAGTGGTTATGACAAGGGATACTGGCATCAAACTTGCTGGGAAGACAGTGCAGGCCACGAGGAAGTTGCAGTGCCACCACCTGTGTTGCTGAGCCTTTCGGAGTACGTAGGACGTCAAGAGCAGCAGTCTGGCCTGCTTTGTTGCAGTGCCTGCAGATGCAGGGGAGTGACTCCTTCACTCCAAGGGAGATTACTTTGGGTGTCATTGATGCCCACAGGCCTGGAAAAGAACCTGGAGGAAGCACATATGACTGGGGACTGGCAGGACAACGTGACCAGGTGCAACAGGAGTCTTCCTTGATGTAGTCTAAGTTCCAGGCGAAGTCCAAGGTCCCCAGACAGTTGAAATTGGAGTTGTTTCGGATCTGAATCTTGTCCAACGATGAATCTGAAGAGCCACCCACAGGTAAGCCATTAAGTACCCTTGGGAAAGGGTTGGGACGATTCAAGGATTCCTCCCAGAGAAGGGCCTGGACAGAGGAAAGGCTACTCACATGTCCTATGTCCAGTTTCACACCAGAGTGGGTGCAAACTGGAGTATGCAAGGAGGGCTCCAAATGTGCCCTTCAAAGTAGTCTGGTGGCACTGGCAAGTGCCCCCACCACCAACCCAATACACTAAGTCCTGTCTGGGAGGTGCTCAGCTCTGCAGAAGGAGGGCAGAATCGTGTCTGTGGTCGGCAGCAGCACTAACTTGCTGTGAGACCCTTAAAGACTGGTACTGGGAATACAGAGGCGGTCCCCAGAGGAGCCCACCAGTACATGGAATCCTACATCCCACACTGGAATCGGTGTTGCCATAGGATTCCAAAATGTACCAGGGTGGGCGGTCCCTGGTGCTGATATCGCCTGGGAGGGATGGACCATGCAAACTCCTCCCTATTTTCAGGTTCAGCTGGGCCCTGGGGGATAGGGTCCCCAGGGCTGAAATCAGCCCAGGTGCTGATACGTGTGCCTCTCTGCCCATTTTCACATGCGGCCAGGACCTAAAGGATCGGGTCCCTAGAGCCGTAATCAGCATGGGAAGGGGGCCTCATGCTCCCCCCTTCCCCTAATATATAAATGGAATTTCCTTGGGACTTGGCCAACCCAAGGTAAAAAGACAGCAAGCGTGGGTACAATTTCCCATAGATCCTCCGCCGGTTTCCGGGAAAATTAAAAACAATGTTTTAGCCTCTGGCAGGGTCTCTGTGGGACCCCACCACCAGTCCTAGGGAGTCAGAGTATTCCTACCCTGCCCTCCTCGGTTTTCTTTCCGATTTCTTGGGACTCTGCTGAGTAGGAGTCCCAATATGGCTACCACCACTTCCCCAGGGCAGTAATCGGCATGGGAAGGGGGCCTTATGTGCCCCCTCCCCCTAATATATAAATGGAATTTCCTTGGGACTTGGCCCACCCAAGTTAGAAAAACAGGAAGCATGGGTACAATTTCCCATAGATCCTCCGCAAGTTTCTGGGAAAATTAAAAACAATGTTTTAGCCTCTGGCAGGGTCCCTGTGGGACCCCGCCACCGGTCCTAGGGAGTCAGGGTATTCCTACCCTGCCCTCCTCTGTTGTTTCTTTCCTATTTCTTGGGACTCAGCTGAGTACGAGTCCCAATATGGCTACCACCACTTTCTGGTTAAAGTGGAGCCAATCAGATCTCATCAGAGATCTGTTAGATCCTCGGAGGCTTGGCGTCTCTAGATATACATACATCTTTTTTCTTTAATAACTCTAAAAACTACTAAACAGATTTACACTAAACCACAAAAACAGATCTTTATGGACCAAGATCTAGCTTTCTGCCAAATTCGGTGTAATTACATTCAGTGGTTCGTGCTGTAGTCATGTCTAAAATCCCTGTGGGAATTTGCATGCGTAAAATGTGTTTTGGGACAACCTTTTTTCTCAGCCCCAGCTTGACGAATCACCCTAAAACTTTCCAGACTGCATCTGAAGTGATTGGCATGCTAGTTTTGAAACTATTGTTAAGATTCATCAAACAGCCCCAGAGTTATTAGCAAAACAAAAACCACTTTTGTCTATGGAAACTAGGTGCTAGCTATAACTACCTACTGGCGACCGCTAGTAGGTAACATTCATACATATATAAAACCCAGTATTACCTATAAAAGAGCACCCTCGATGTACAGTTGCCTAGTCTCTAGCAGACCAGAATCATCTAAAACAAGTAACTGGTTGACTATTCCCAATGGTTTTTTCTAAATGTAAGACATCCAAGGCATGTCAATATGGCAAGAACAAAAATAGCTATCATACTGCTTTTTGCAACAAGGAGATTAAAATCAATAAACCTCTCCACTGCAAAACAGAATATGCCATATACATACTAGAATGTACATGCCAACTCAGGTACGTAGGCAGCACAAAGCTGCCTGTCAGCAAAATAATTTTGCAACACATTAAGGCTATAAACAACTGTGACCCTACCTACCCAGTCGCCAGGCATTTTCGAGAAATTCACAAAAATTATTTGAATGATTTTTCATATTTTGTTATCGATGCCATACCTAAAACCAAAAATGGGGGCGACAGGGATTACCATCTTAGAAAACTTGAGACGCGTTACATTCTCAATCTAGATAGTAAATCACCAGGAGGATTAAATAATATGGAAGATTTATACACTTGTTTGTAATCATATCCTGCCCAACCTGTAACTTTGCGCAACCTTTTTTCACGACATATACTATATATCATTAGTCCTAGAGATATATATATAATATTTGTTTAGATCAGAAACTTATTTAATTAACCTTCTTTAGCCTTCCCATATTTGTATTAAAACCTATTGCCTTTTAACAAAATGAACTGAGCTTAACAACCTTAAAAGGCAACAGACGGGAACAATATTTACAAGTTTACTGGAGGCTGCCAAACCACTCTAACCAGTTAATATTCTGTTTTTTTAACTAGCTATATTTATTGCACTTTATCAATTTATACTTACTTTTATTCATCTAAAATAAATAAGAAGATGGGGATATTTTAACACATTTTAGGTAGCACTTGGCACTTTTTTCTATGGAACTGAATCTTGTATTATTTTTATCCAGTCTATGAGATATTAATCATTATTAATATGTCCAAATGGGGGATTGATCCCAGTATTGTTTACATGTTAATAGAGTCACATTATTCCTCTCAGAAAAATATGCCTTTTTTCTTTTAAGAAACCTTTTAAATTTTGAAGAGTATTTAATATTCGTTACTTCTCTTATTATGATTGCATATATTTATTATGTATTTAACAACTAATGTTTTCTATAGGCTTATTTTAACCTTAATTATCCATTAAATTATTTAAGGATTTTACATGGGGTTGTTTTAGCTGAGAGAGATGGCAGTCTATGCCATAAATTTACTAATTGCAACAGTATTTCTTTTAATGTGACCTAGACTGTGGCATATGCTTCACTAAACTGAGAAGTATTTTTTCTTGTTCCATTGTATTTCACCCATCACGTGGCAAAATGTAGCACTTGAAATGGTCTGTGAATACTCTCAGCGTTGTCAAGTGATCAAGGTCCGCTTCGGACTGAAACGCGTAATGGCTGTCATTAAAATACGATCTTAAGGCACAATACTCCGGGTCGGTGTCTGCTTTGCTGAAAGAGAACTTCACGAAGGCGAGAAGCAGCTGTTTCTTATATATATATATATACATATATATATATATATATATATATATATCTATGTATGTATGTATGTATATTTTTCTCCTCCTGGCTCGGGTTACAGCCGCCGCAGCTCCAGATCAGAGGGTGCGTCGTCGGAAACGGACCACCCCTGCAAGGTCCGATAAAATTTGCAAAGCACCTCATAAACAAGGGATGACGATGCTGTGTTCTGGCCAAAATACTGGTAGGACACGTTTCGCCTGTCCAGCAGACTTGTTCACCAACAACTTAACCGCTTTGAAACAGCCATTTTTAACTAAAGTGCTTACGTCATGTCACATGACATGACTACCAAGATAGTGTGTTAAACGAAAGACTGGTAGTTTTTTCGCAACATTGCAGCGTGGAGGAGATGTCTTTACAATCCAATTTCATGATAAAATGCAAGAATTCAAAATGCATGCTCTAATTGTGCACAATTATATATACAGGTTAAAAAACACATTATTTTGTTCTTTACTTCCTTACACTGATGTTTGATTAAATATAAACATCAAAGTCACTCAAGCACACGATCCTTTCCTAATACGTGTAGATCGTGGAGTTGCGTGTTATGTATATATATATATATATTCACACCAATAGTCACATATACTAGTTTAAAACATATGTAGTTACTCATAAAGACACTACTGAGACAGTCATTCACTCACTAACACACCCATACACACACTCATCCACCCATACAGTCCTGCACACATGCTGTGTTCAACACATACAAACAGTGAGTCACTCATTCATGCACCTATGCACTACGTAATACCCCCCACCGAACCATGCAGACACTCAGACTGATACTCAAAAAACCAACTAATAACCTATATAGACACCCATGTAGCTACTCACCAACCCATGCAGCCACTTATACACAAAGTGAGAGACTGATACAGATATTTACATATTTAAACATTACTCACTAAGCCATGTATTCACTATGATACACTTAATCAGTCAGTTACACAATCAATTTTTCAAAAACAAATCATCCATTTAGACACTTATATACCCATTTATTCTTCCATCGACCTTGAGATATACATATATAAAACATATTTAATTTTCAGAAAAACACACATTCACTGGATGATGTCATCAGTGATGTCATCAGTGATGTCATTTGAGATGTCATCAGTGATGTCATGAGTGATGTCACGGACCATGTCATGAGTGATGTGACGTCATCAGCAGTGCATTGCGGGCGCCCGAGTTATAGTTAGCTGAACTAACTATAACGGGGGAATTTCAATGGTTTTGTACAAGTGAAAAGTCCAGCTAACTATAACACCCCTGAAACCAAGGATTTTTTCAGTGAATTTCTGAGGTTTTTTAAATGCTAATTCCTAACTATAACGTGCCTGAAACCTATGGTTTTTTCTGTGAATTTCAAAGGTTTTTTAAATGCTAATTTCTAACTATGCCTACAGAGATAGGACATGTGAAGAAAGAAGAAAAAATGCACAGAAAGAAACAAAAGAAGTGCAGAAAGAAGCAACAGAAGTCCTCAAATACGAAGATAAGTGCAGGAAGAAGGATAACGTGCAGAAAGAACAAAAAGAAGAGCAGAAAGAAGCCTTGTTGCAAAATCATCCTGTACCCTCAACTTTTTCAGACGGATACTGGTGGTAACTGAGCCTGACTAACCAGTCCTAGAGCCAGTGCTATGTTAAAAGACACTTAGAATACAGTGAAAACACCTACATACACTAGGGAACATTATGCGTTGGGGTCCCCCTGTGATTAGCATGACCTCCTCTGTAAGCCCCTAGTATATAAGAGGGCATGGGGATTAAAACTACCTCTTAAAACAGGCCACAGGGCGTTTTTGCACACGTTAACTCAGGCCCCGTCCCCTCCCTTCACCACTGTGTAAACACGCCCTGTGTCCATTTTTAGTTGGGAGATTAAGTTCATTTGAATCCTGAGGGTCCCTGGGGTCCAACTAGCCCACTAGGTACCTCCAGTAAGTGCCACAGAGCTGCGTTGCAGAGAGGTGTAAAAAGTGGCACGGCCTGGACCACCTCTCTGCAATGCAGCTCAGTGGCGCTTACTGGAAGCACTTGGTGGGCTAGTTAGCCCCCAGGGGCCCTCAGTATTGAAGGGAAATTATATCCCCAATTTAAAACGTGCCATAGTGCGTGTTTGCACACGTCACCTCAGGCCCCGTCCCCTCCCTTCACCACTGTGTAAACGCGCCCTGTGGCTGTTCTAAGTTGAGAGATTAAGTCCCCTTGAATCCTAAGGGTCCCTAGGGTCAAACTAGACCACTAGGTACCTCCAGTAAGCGCCACAGAGCTGCGTTGCAGAGAGGTGTAAAAAGGGGCTTGGCCTCAGAACACCTGGCTGCAGCGCAGCTCCCTGGCGCATACTGGAGATACCTGTTGGGGGCGCGTTTGCAGAGTGCTGCACGGAGGGGGCATGGCCTCCTGCACGATGCCAGTCTTTTATTTATTTTAGTTTTTTAAGAAGGGGGGCTGTTTGGTTCCCCTTCTTATTCTAATTTATTGGCCCTGATGACCCCATCCCCCAGGGCCAGTCTCCTAATTATATTTTTTTGACCCCAATCCCCAGGGCCGGCCACTGTTTTTTATTATTTTTAAAAAATATATATTTATAGACACACCTAGGACATGCTGGACAAACCGTACGTACCTATCACCATGACGATTTGCGTGATATTCATTAAAAGGCGACTATGCATGCAATGAATCCACGTGGAATGTATTTACACCACTAGTGAAGCTCTGACATGTCTGATGCCCTACCGTGCCTAATCCCGGTAGACACCCTTGTCGTTTATTTATACAAACTTGGGTAGCTATTGACGGGCACATTTAATACACATGCACACCAAGCCATTCAAAGGGGATTCGACAAAAATTCGAACAAAACTATGCAAGAAACCCCCCTCACGGTTAATAAAACACACATCCACTGCCGGATGTGTAATACTTTTTATTTTACTCTCTGGAAAGGGGACGAACATCACTTGAGAGTCACAGCGCGCTCCTGACAGAGCCCAATGCTGTGTTACACCCACCATTGCCTGCCGTGTGCCACACACCTCTGTGTTGTATTCCACTAGCTAGTGCATATGCTATGACACTCTCTAGCCCATGTGCACTGTAACACCACCCCGTGAATATGTCATGCCACACTTGTCTTCGCACGGGTTATATTGCCCCATCTAACGTGCCTTTCTCGATGCCTATGTTATAACGCACAGTGCTATGCCATACATATTACAATCTGGGATCCATATCTTTGTCACAGTGCATATGCAACCTTACACTCCCCAGCACATATTTTATATTACAACTTTAGAGACTAGTTAGGTTACACAACACTGCCCTGTGCATATTACACTCCAAGGCGCATATCGCATAGCACGCGCTAGTGCCTGTGCTATCTCGCGCTCTCCAATGAATCTGTCATTGCGCACAATGTATTGCATATTATATTTCACGCCCGGTTCATCTTATATCACACTTTTTGGTGCATAGTTTATACCATACACTATATCTAGTTTTCATTTTCAATCGTGCTCTCAGGACTATGTTCTATATAACACTGTGTTCACCTACCCTTTTCACGGGCATTACATTTTGCGATAGGGGGTGGAGGGTCAGGGGGTGTTTCTGCCAAGTGAGCCCGGAGTCACAGTCACAAACGTCCTCTTCTTCCTGAATAAAAGTGAGATTATGCTGCATACTTGTTCATATTTTAAGTAGTTCGCACAGACACAATGTTTTAAAAACAATAAAGTTCCTAATACCCGCCTTCTCTGAACAGTTAGCTTGCTGCCCCATCCCCTTCCTCCCTATCCTCTGTTGTGTGAATCCATGGACTAGCCTCCTCCCTCCTGCCATGCATGGTCTGATGTGCTGCCACTGCCCTCAGTATGATGCACCAGTCCACTCCTCCTGCCCTCCATTGCCCAATTCTATGCCCCATCATTGACCTCCTGCTTAAACTCTGTGCTTAGCTTGCTGCCCCTATTCTCCTTCCCCCTGCCCTCCGATGTCTTTGTGCATGCCCCTGCTCCATCCTTTTTGCCCACCATGTCCCATGGACCTGCCACTCCTATCTACTCTGAGTGTTCTGTTGAGCTGCCACTCCCCTCCCACCTGCCTAGCATTGTCAGATGACTGTAACCTGTCCCTGTCACCTCCACCCTGCCTGTCCACATGCCATGCCCCTATCCTCTTCCTCCTGTCCTACATGGTCCATTGTACTGCCACATCCTTCTGCCCTCCCTGGTCTGTTGTGCTGCAGCTGCTCCTCCTGCCTGCCCCGTGTGGTCTGTTGTGAGGTCCCTTCCCCTGAACTTCCTTGTCTGTGCACAGGTCCTGACCCTCCCTTCTATCCTCCATCGTCCTTTGTGCATGCCCCTCCACCCTCCTTCTTGCCCATCATAGCCATTGTGCTGCCACTAACCCTCCCACTTGCCATGCATGGTCTTCTGTGCTGCCATGGCCCCTCCCACCTTCCCTGTGTGGTCAGTTAGCTGCCCCTGACCCCCTCCCAATCTTCCCTCCATGGTCTGTGTGTATGCCATCACAGTCTCACTGTTGCTCTTCATGGTGTGTCTTGCTTCTAGTGCCCATCCTGCCTGACCTCCATGGCTATCTTGCTGCTCCTGCCCTGCCCCCTTGCCCCCAGCCCTACTCCCTCCCTCCTGGCTTGTCTGTTCCATTGTAATGCCCCTGATCCGTCCCTCCTGCCCTTTATGGTCTGTTATGCTGCAGCTTTCTCTCCTGTCTGTCCATTATGGTCAGCTAGCTACCATTGCCTCTTGCCCCTCTGTTCTCTGTTGTCCATGTGCATAGTCCTGTCCCCTCCCTCTTGCTTTCTATGGATTGTTGTGCTGCACTCCCGTGTGGTGTATTGTGCTGCTGCAAACCCCGATGCCTGCCCTGCAGGGTCAGTTTGGTGCACCTCTCCATGTCCCTCCTGTCCTCTGTTATCCAAGTCCATGTCCCTATCCCATTTCCTTCCATGATCCAATGTACCATACTTGCGAACATTTTGAACTTGGTAAGAGGGAGATTTTGAAAAAAAACTGGGGTATTGATTTTCCCCTTTGAGTTACATTGAAAAAGAGGATATTGTAGACAGGAGACAGATCAAATAAAGCCCATTTGAGCTTAAAAACATTGGACGTTTCCTGGCTGAATCGGGTCTGTTGGCATGTATGGTTGTACTACCATTGCCTCTTCCTTCTGCCCACAATGGTCTATTACATTGCCACAGGCTTGAAGGAGGGTAGATTTTGTATCACAGGGGGCCCCTGGCCCGTTCTGTCCACACCTGAAGTATGAGACCCTTGTCCTTGCCCTGCCAGCTGCATTTGTAGGCCGTATTAAATTGACCAGCGGGTCCTGTGTTGCTATATAATTATCCTGAGACATCCTTACCACTCAGCCAGTATAAAACCCCTGTGTAGGCCCTTCTGTTCAATATGTAGGCCTCTTTGTTAAATTGACCATAGCTCTGCAATTTTAGTGTATAGCAGTCTGAAGGCAGGTCTGCGAGGCCTTCTGCTCCAAACCAGTAGCCCCCCACCCTACCCGAGTGCTCCGTGCTCGGTATCAAAGTTCAACATCCCCCTGAAGCTGTCGACATACAGTAGGCTGCATCCTGGACTGGTACTTGCTTCCTGGGCAGGTTTCCCGCTTTTAAGGAAGTGGCAACCGCAGAGCGTCAAGTTAGGAGAACTGAGGAGATTTTATACATGAATATATTGAATTCCCGTACAATACCCATTATTTTCTGCTTGCTCTATGGAACTTACGATAAGCGATTGGCCTGAGAGACTGACCTTTTCACCCAGTCCATTGTCAGCATTAAGTGGGTAAATGACGAAATGTCTAGTAAAATCTGCAGACGAAGCTTTTGGGTAGCATACGTAGGTAGATGGAGCCCACAAAATGATATAAAAAGGGAGCACCCACAGATATCGACGGACTACCTCGCCGTCTGTATGTAGGTTAACAGGCAGTGCAGGTTTTCCCCAAGAGCTGGGAGCTCTTGTCTTCCTTTGCTTAAAATGTCTTGCTCTGCTTTGCTTGAAGTATCTTATTCTATTTTACCTATATGAAATGTCATGTTATGTTTAACCATTGTTCTCTTTACTTTTGCATTTAAAAGATTTTGTATTGTAATTGCAGGAATGCTTGCTCTAAGAGTAAACGTGAGTGTTCCTAGGTAACATTTTCCTTGGTGTAACTTGTTTCTCATGATGCATTTATAGATGTGTTTTCTCTCTCTCTCTGTCAGTACATTAATTGAGATACAGAGAATATCATGACAGCTGTATGATTATCTGGATTCTGTATTTTGTACTTTATGTCTCTATTCTGCGGTTTCTTTGAAGTTGCATCTTCTCATTAAACTGCCATTGTATTCTGCCTCCAATTCCATGTCTCATATGTCTGTTTTCTTCATTTTTGGAGCAAGCGTTCCTAGGCACCCCGGCTCAAATTAAGGTGCCCCTTTTGTCCCTGACTCACTCTCCTGCTCAGTTCTGTGGTGGCTCCCGGGGATCTGGGGACCGCCCCTAGCTTCCTTGACCCGTAATAGATCTTGCCTCCAACAGCCTCTCTTGCAAGTCCTGTATTGTTGGTTTGTTGCCCCTGCCCCCCTTTCCACTGCCCTCCATAGTCTGTTGTGCTTCCACGGCCCTTCCTGCCTGCTCAGTGTGGTTAAATTGTTGCCTTTGCACCCTCCTACCTGCCTTCAATTTTCAGAGTCCGTGCCCCTGGCCTCTGCCTCTCAACAGTATCCTAATGAACAACTAGATTGCTAACATTCTATATTTATCACAAAAGTGTGGAACGCCTGACATCATCTTGATGTAATCAAAACTGTAATACCTAGAGCATTTCCTTTAGAAATTACATATATGAGAGGGTCTTATTGGCATCAAAATTATGGTTAGTGCTCTAAAAGGCTAAAATAAGGACATATTTTCTGAGTTTTCAAATAGCGACAAAGCACTTTTAAATTATTTGTTATCTTTATGTTTTTTTATCCAGTTGACCACTTGATTAAATGTTGCACTTAGGGGAGATGATGTGGTGTTACTTCCAGAACTGCAGACTTTGCAACTGGGGAACCAGGTTGAAGTTTCTGCTTCAGCTCGACATTCTGTGATTCTGGTCAAATCACTTAGTTTCCCCATGTCTACAACCAAAATGAATGTGTTCTTGTGTGATGTAACCAATGCTCATGTAAAGCACTCCAATACCTGACAAGTCTGCACTATATAACACTGCAAAAACACAAAATAATAAGTGTTTTGCACACTTCTGTCATTGGGCTATATTTGGGCTACATCTGGGTGATTTTGGGCTACATTTGGGCTCTTTTGTCTCCGGTGGCCATCTTGGGAGATTTATTTGTTATGAAGTTTCCTAATTTCCTCATGTACTGCAGTCTCCTCAGTAGGAAATGCTTTCAGTTTTTTACTTTGATTCCATCATGAAGGTATTCAGATATGTCACACATTTGCCATAAATTCTGAATGTTAGCACTCTAGTTGCTGATTAGATCATTGTAGTAAAACTACTGCACCATGGAAGTCTGCTCCTGGTATTAAAAGTGCATGTTTCAGTCTGCATGTCAGAATTTTTTTAATGAAATAGAAGAGGATTTGAGAAGTCACTCAAAATGTGCCCTCATTTTCTTTCTTCAGCATTAATCATAATTTCTATGGCAAAATGAACCTCCTCATTGTGTTCCTTTTTAAATTAAATGTTTTAAGTGTTACCAGTTTATTCCAATCAAGATGGCTTCAGGTGTGCCATACTTTTGTCATAATGAAGACAGTAAGCGCTCTAGTTGTTTTTAAGAACATTCTGGGACATTCTGTCATTGGGCTATACTTGGGCTACATCTGGGTGATATTTGGGCTACATTTGGGCTCTTTTGTCTCTGGTGGCCATCTTGGGAGACTTATTTGTTATGAAGTTTCCTAATTTCCTCATTTACTGCAGTCTCCTCAGTAGGAAATACTTTCAGTTTTTTACTTTGATTCCATCAAGAAGGCATTCAGATGTGTCACACATTTGCCATAAATTCAGAATGTTAGCACTCTTTTTGCTCATTAGATCACTGTAGTAAAGCTACTGCTCACCAGGGAAAACTGCTGCTGGTATTGAAAGTGCATGTTTCAGTCTGCATGTCAGAATTTTTTAATGAAATAGAAGAGGATTTGAGAAGTCACTCAAAATGTGCCCTAATTTTTCTTTCTGCAGCACTAATCATACTTTTTATTGAAAAATGAACCCCCTCATTTTGTTCCTTTTTAAATTAAATGTTTTAAGAGTTACCACTTTAATCCAAGCAAGATGGCTTCAGGTGTGCCATACGTTTATCATACGTAGGACTGTTAGCGCTCTAGTAGTTCTTTGGAACACTCTGGGAAGCTGCAGTAGAACACAAAGGAATCAACTGACAGTCTCTGCCCTTGTTGGATGTACATGTTTTACTGAGAATGTCAGACTTCTCAGTAAAAGTGCACGCGTATAGATATTGATATGCGTTTAAATGCTATTTTCTCAGGAAATACTGAACAGATTTACACCAGACCTGCAAAAGGCACTTCCTTGACCTTATGGCTACCTCTCTGCCAAATTTCACGTAATTCTGTTCAGCCGTTCGGGCTGTAGCTGCGACTAAAGGTCCTATGGAAAAATGCATGGGGAAAACGTGTTTTGGGACCCCCCTTTTTCTCGGCCCCCGCTTGACGAATCACCCCGAGACTTTCAGAGTAGGAGCTGAGCGGAGCGCCCCATTTGTTTTGAAAATTTCGCGAGGATTCGTCAACCGGCGCCAAAGTTATTCAAAATAGAATTTTTAGATTTCCTATGGAAACTAGGTTGTAACTGTAACTATCTACTGGCGACCGCCAGTAGATAATATATATATATATATATATATATATGTATATATATATATATATATATATACAAATATATATATAAATATATATAGATATATCCAAAAACAAAATCGGCACCAGAAATAAGACAACTCCAGTGCAAAAGTTAACTCAAAGCACTTTATTTCAACCTTGGAGACAGGCAGGCAGTCCACCATAAAGCACTTGCTTTTCAGCTTTCCCTCAAGCCTTGGTCACAGGTAGGCATTTCATCAAACAGGGGTCACATGCTTATTAAGCATAGGTCAGACTGCCAGATTGGTTGTAGTCCACCAATTACTGTGTCCGTTTCTGATGAGCACATTTTGAAACTTTAAAAGTATTTCCTTTAACTGCATTCATTTTAAATCGTTTTCAATGTTTCTTAACTGCAGTTCATAATGTTTTCAATCATGTGATAAAATGTGCATAAATAAATCAGTGCCATAAACTTGCCTCGTGCAATTTCACTCTCCACGTGCGTGCTTGAGTCCCTTTAACACCAGCAAGCAGAATGAAATATTCTGCAAGCATCCCTTGCCCGTCTCCTTTTGAAATTTCTCTTGGGCACAATCCCGTGTTTTTTTGTAGAAGGGGTCAGGCGTGTCAGGCTCCTCTCCATAAATCCACCAAAAATATCCTCGTTAACAGAGCCCAAGACGGCGAGGATGAGCTTAGTGCGCATCCAAGATGGTCGCGTGAGCACAGGGCTCCCCGGACCCTCGCCGCTCCTCGCAAATTATCCTGATGATATCCTGATTTCTTGGACAGGCTTTCGAAGGCGAACCTAGACTGAGTCCGTAACTCTTTCCAGAATTTGAATCGGACTTGGGCGACCGAAATTACGGCATTTTGAACTTTTGAGGCCCACCTTGAGGCCGTGCCGGGGACTTGGTGATCTGTGGAGCCGGGGCGTAGTTGAACAACAACGGCATTGGGACCTCCTCAGTGGCCGTGTCCCCACTTTCGGTTTCGCTTTCGGTTTCTGGCGTGGTCTGATTGAGGGCCTGTTTCGCTCGGCCGGGGACCAATCCAGCCTTCTTCTGTTGTCATCGCTGCCTTCTCATCACAGCGTACTGGGTCAAGTCGCGCCTCTCTCCGGACCCCACGAGCCAGCTTCTTGGCCGGCTGGTGCCCGACCTGCCGGCGGCCATTTTCACTCGGTCTTGTGGGCCCCTCTGGGGTGCATCTTCCACCATGGCGGGCAGGGGTGAACCCGAGAAGCGGAAGAGCAAGACGTCTCTCCGTGGGGGACAGTTCCAGACAAATGTTATGGACCGCTATACTCAAGCCAAAGGATCCCACGGGCCTTCCAGCAGTACCCCGGAGGACGCCAGAGAAGACCTATCTGCCCCTACTGACTTGTCCCTGCAGGACATTATGGGCGCCATCACCGGCATGAAGGAGACCATCGGCCAGCAGTATGAGGCCCTGGCTCGTAAAATTGACACGGCCGCCATTGACGTCACTCTAATCAGGGCTGACCTGTCCAAAACTAACGAGAAGGTGAAGTCGTTGGATTTGCAGACCTCCAGCCTCACGGCCGATGTGTCGGAACTTCTAACAAACCTTGGCGCCCTGAAATCAGCCAACGACTTGATGTCCCATCGGCTGGACGATTTTGAGAACAGGGCAAGACGCAACAACATCCGTGTCATAGGTGTTCCGGAGAATCCCGAGACTCGTTCTGTTGACCTCCTGGTTGAAGATCTAATCCTTACTCATCTTGCCCCTTCTGGACTCAGCAAGTTCTTCGCTGTGGAGCGTGCACATCGTGTTCCGGGCGGCAAGCCCAAGCCTGGCGCTCCCCCGAGGCCTATCATTGCTAAACTTTTTCATTTCAGGGACCGTGATGCGATTTTGCAGGCCTCGAGGGTGCACGGCCCGGTGAAATTTGAAAACTCCTCTGTCAATTTTTTCCCGGACTTCACTCAACTTGTGCAGAGACAGAGGATGGGCTTTCAGGGGGTTAAGCGACGTCTTCGGGACCTGGGCTTGAAGTATGCCATGCTTTTCCCTACCAGGCTTCGAGTGGAACATGAGGAACGGACCTTCTTTTTTTGAACGACCGGACAATGTGAGTGACTGGTTGGATTCCCTGCCTGGCCGGGGCGATCGAACGGGGCGTCCTGGCGGTGCCGAGGGTGGTGAGCCTCCACAGAAGTGACTTTTCGGTCCCTAACCTTGATAATCGGACATTGCTCAGTTGGGTTCTACCTCTTTTGTATATTTTGTCTGATAAGTAGTTCGCGTCTGGGTGGCGGGTGGAGACGGGCCTCTCTCCTCCTCCGGGGTCTTTTTGTAGAATGGGATTGTTAGGGCGACAGGCACACTGCATTTTGGGGTGGTTTTGTTGTTTGCAGGGGTGCAGGGAGGGTGGAGTTGTAATGGGTTTTGGTTGGGGGGTTTGTGTTTGTGTTTTCTTTTCTCAAGGCGGCATATTTGTTCTTTCTTTGCTTCTGGTGTCCTGCTCGCTGTGGGGAGACTCCTGCTACTTTTGTGGGGATGGGGGGTAGTGGGTTGAGGTTGATATCTTGGAACGTCAATGGATTGGGGGATTGTATCAAACGGGGTGTTGTATTGCAATATTTGCGTCGTTTGACTCCTGATGTCGTACTCCTGCAGGAGACGCATTTGGTTGGCAATGTGTGTCATGCTATGAACAGGTGGGGATACCGATTGGTTGCACACTCTGGGTTCACCACTGGTTCCAGAGGGGTTGGTATTCTTGTCCGGTCTTCCCTCCCACTGGAGATTGATAATGTCATCCTTGACGACAGAGGGCGCTATGCTGCCCTAACTGGAAGGTGGGAGGGCAGGACCCTTTCCTTGGTTATGATATATGTTCCCCCAGGCCTCCAGACCTCTACTTTCTCTGATGTTGACCGGATGTTGTTGGAACTCCCCGATAGTCTTCTCCTCCTGGGTGGGGACTTTAACTCGGTGCTATCCGGCGATCTCGATCGTCACCCCCCCAGGGCCCTTCCCGTTTCCCAATCATGGCTCGGTGGGTTCTTGGACACCTTCGGTCTGGTGGACTGCTGGAGGTTAATGCACCCGACGCAATGTCAATACACCTTCCACTCCGGGGCTCATGGGAGTCTTTCTAGGCTTGATTACTTCCTCATGTCCGCGGCCCAGTCCACCCACGTTGGGGAAGTTCGGCACTTGGCCCGGGGCATTTCAGACCACTCCCCTGTGTGGCTGCTTTTTGGCACGGGGACGCAAGCTGCGGGGCGGATACCCCCTATTAACCCTTGGTATCTGCGCAACCCCAGTACTCGCGACAGCCTCATTAAGTCGCTCGACCACTACTTCCTGGAGAACGAGGGGTCTGTCCTGTCCTCAGTGTCCCTGTGGGAAGCTTTCAAAAACTATTATTCGTGGACAGGCCCTCTCTTTAATAGCTGCTACCAAGAAAGCTAAGAATGGGGAGGTCGTGAGGCTGGAGGCTGAAATACTGGTGTTGGAGGTTGAGCTAGACTCGGGTCTCACCCAGGATAGGCTCCACGCCCTTGGCTTGAAACAGTTCGAATACAAATCCCTTGTTACTGATGCTGCCAAGACACTGTACAGGGAACAGCAAGGTAGACTGTATGATGTTGGGGATAAGGCGGGTAAACTGATTGCGTGGCTCGATAAAAAGGAGAGAGTGAACCGCGTGGTCCCTGTGCTTCAGGATTCCGGCGGTGTGCGTGTGACTGACCCTGGTGAGATTGTGGAGTGCTTTGCTGATTATTTTCATGTGGTTTACTCCCCGGTGTCCGACAGAGATGAGGTTGACTCTTGTTCCTTGTTGAGGGATATCGCGCTACCTTGCCTGTCTGAAGAGGATGAGAGTGCATGGAGGCATCGTTGTCAGCCGACGAGATTGCTATCGCGATTCGTTCCCTTCGTACTGGTAAGGCTATGAGCCCCAATGGATTGCCCATTGAATTGTACAAATTGTGTCCGGATAAAGTCGCGCCTTTTCTCCGTGATATGTTTTTCGAGTCACGTGAGCTTGGTTCCCTCCCTAGTGACCAGCGTCTGGCCACCATAGTTGTGATTCCCAAGGAGGGCAAGCCTCGTGATCGTTGTGTCTCATACAGACCCATCTCCCTACTGAATGCTGAGCCAAAGATCCTCGCCAAGGTCCTCGCTAATCGCCTACTCGCTGTTATCTGTGACCTGATTCATCCAGATCAATCTGGTTTCATCCCGCACCGGAACACCGCTCTCAATCTGCGGCGTTTGCATGGCGTTCTCGCCAGGGCGGAGTTTCTTTCCGAGCCGGCCATCTTGGCTTCCTTGGACGCCACGATGGCCTTTGATACTATAGAATGGCCATATCTCTGGGCCACACTGGTTTCGGGCCGGGATTTATTAGTTGGGTCAGACTTTTATATACGGATCCGCTGGCTCAGGTTGTTGTCAATGGGAGGGTGTCCCAGCCCTTCGCTCTCGGGAGGGGTACTAGGCAGGGGTGTCCGCTGTCCCCCCTGCTCTTTGCTCTTGCTTTAGAACCGCTTGCAGCCTGGCTCCGATGGGAACCGTCGATAAAGGGCATTCAGTGGGCCCCTGGCTTTGAGGACCGAGTCTCGTTGTACGCCGACGATATTCTTTTGTACCTCACCTCCCCGCGTGAATCCCTTAATGTCCTTTTTGACGTCCTCACTTCTTTCGCGAAAAACTCCGGGCTGATCATTAACTGGTCCAAATCCTGTGTGTATGTTATTTCCGGTGACCTTCCCCCCTTGCCGAATAGGTTCTACGTATCGCTGGACCCGGCGGTCCGCCATGAACATAATCTCCTTCCCTCTCTCCGGCGATTGAAGGTGGACCTGGCTCGCTGGCGTAGGTTGCCGTTGTCGCCACTCGGTCGAGCGGCACTTTTTAAAATGATGTCCCTGCCCCGATTTCTCTACGCACTCCAGAACTCCTTTGATAGTATTCCGGCGGCCTACTTCCGGGAGGGGGAGGGTCTACAGAGGAGACTTATTTGGGATGGTCGCACTCGTATCGCGCTTGCAAAGCTGACTCTTCCCTGGTATGACGGGGGCATTGCGCTCCTGGACATCAGGAGGTACTATTGGGCCTCCCAGCTGTCCGCCGTCAACCATGCTACGTATGCACCCGGCCCAAATCCGGCTTTCGAGATGGATAAATATCAGTTGCCTGCTGGCAACTTCAATAGAGCGCTCTATTCTCGGACGGCGGGGAGGAACCTAACGGGACCCACTAAGATTGCAGTGCGTGCGTGGAAGGATGCCAATGTGGCCATGCGTTGGAATGATCGACGGACACGAGCGACCCCCCTGTTTGCGTCGGACGGATTGGGATGCCTCTGGACGACGAAAGGTTTTGAGAACTGGGATATGATTGGCATTAGCAGAGTGGGTGATCTCTGGGTGAAAGGTTCTGTCAAGTCCTTTGCGGCGCTTCAGAGTGAGTATGAGCTGAGTGAGAGGGAGTTCTTCAGGTACGCACAGGTTCGCCACGCTTTGCTGTCGGTTTTCAAGGCCGGTGCCACGATCCCCGCAGCTTCACCACTCGAGGACCGCATACTTGATGGTCATCTGCCCGATAGTACGATTTCTTTGATTTACAAGAAGTTAATCAACAGTCGGGCGGACCTCCTTGTCCATCTTCGGGAGGCCTGGACCGGAGACGGGTTGGAGTTGGATGACGAGGACTGGCAGTCTGCATTGTCTTCCCCGAAAGAGGTCGCCATTCCTGCCCGACTCCGTCTTGTCCAGCTTAAAATTCTTCACCGTGTGTATGTGACGGGTCCTCGTTTGGTTGCGATGGGTTTTTCTTCTGATGGGCTGTGTAAGCGCGGCTGTGGTACGAGTGCCACCTTCCTTCATATCCTTTGGGAGTGTCGCGAGGTTGCGGCTTATTGGCGCCGTGTGCATGCGGTAATGGAGTGTGTCACTGGGGTTGCTCTGTTGCCTGAGGCTCGTCGATGTTTGCTGAATGTATGGGAGCCGAATGATTACAACGTTGCTCAGGCCCGGTGGGCGGCACTTGGGAACATGATTGCAAAGAGGGATATTGCGCAGCTTTGGGGCTCCCGGCGGCCTCCCGCCGTGTCAGTGTGGAAGGAGAACATGGACTGGTGTATGTTCAGGGAGAAGACGGTATATCTGGTTCGGGGCAAGCCTGGGGCGTGGGGTAGAATTTGGGGTCAGTGGAACGCCTACCGAGGTAACATTTGTACGCCCCCTTTTGAAGACACTTCTGATATTTCCCTGTCCCCCTGATCCTGGGGTTCCTTGAATACTGTACTCTTTACGCTGATTGTTCTGGCTTCCCCGCTGCCTCCCCCTCCCCCCCCGGTCATCTTTACTGACCTCCTGCTTCTTTACCTGGCTGGGTGGGGTCCCCTCGTCGGCGCTTGACACTGTCTAGACTGTTTCTCGCCTTGAGTTTTTTGTTTTTCTTTTTTGTTCGTTTTCTTATCTTCAAAATTTAAAATGTCGGTATTCTGTCTAACCTCTGAGTTGCCGAGCATAACTTTTGTATTCCCTGCTGCGCCTCTGGGGACCAGTCGCTGCTTTGTGACGTCACGTAATTGGCATGCATGTGCTAGCGGCCGGCCCTGGTGGTTGTAGGCCCATGTTTGTACTGCTGGTTTTCTGCACAATAAAGTTTTTTCAAAAAAAAAAACAGAGCCCAAGACCCTGTCAGGGCGGCTTTGTCGAGCAGGAATGAGGAGTCCTACTTTTGTGATGTCGCTGACCATGTCATGAATGATGTAATATGGGACGTCATCAGCAGTGCATTGCCGGGGCGCTAGTTATAGTTAGCTGAACTAACTATAACGACCACATTTCTCTGGTTTTGTATGAGTGAAATGTCCAACTAACTATAACGTCCCTGAAACCTGTGTTTTTTTCAGTGAATTTCTAAGGTTTTTTGAATTCTAATTTCTAACTATAACGTGCCTGAAACCTATGGTTTTTTCAGTGAATTTCAAAGGTTTTTTAAAACCTAATTTCTAATTATAATGTTATTAAACCTATGGTTTTCTCAGTAATTTTGAAATAATTTTTAGTGATATTTTGTAACTTTAATATCCTAAAAATTGTTTTTGTAATTTTTTGTGTTTGTTATTAAAAGTATATAATGTCTCCTTTTTTATTAAATACTAAAATATTGGGGGTTTTTGGAGAAAAAATTGGAGTCGCGCACCCATCGTGTACCTATCTCGGTGGGTGCGCGGATTCAAACCGCCATATTGGTGAAGTCGTGAAGCATGCATGTTTCAGCCAGCCAACTCCGCTTACGCTTACAGGGAAGGAACGACAATGCTACATGTCCCAGGTCATCCCTGTAGTGATCTGCTGATCACAGGTCTAGTTGTCAGCATGCCACAGCCACTCACTACTTGCTAGTTTACACCCACACCACACCCATACAGCACAGGTGTCACAGGACATGTAACCCTGCCAATAAAAAGGGGGCACGTGCTGGAGGCCATTTCTATTCTCTCCCATGACTTGAATACCACTGAGTTAGTGCCGCCAGAGCTCAGCGGGTGTACAACCTGCGATGATGCGTAGGCCTCGATACACCATCCTGGTAATCAAGACCTGATTTGAATTGTGAGCTCAGCTGGACCGCATGTACGCCACACAGAGATTACTCCTCGGCGCGGTGCAGCAGAATGTGCTTGGGGCCTGTGCCGCGGTATCCAGTGATGGCTGAGGACATTGTTCCAGCATGTGATGGGCCCTCTTGGAGACACGCCGGCGGCGGCAAGTGAGCATTGAGATCTGGGTGCGCAGGGTCAGGAGCTCATTGCTAGGCGGCGGACTGGTTTTCGGAAGGTCCGCTGTCCTGTTCTGCGCTGCCTTGGTGGTAGTAGGGGGGAGGGTGGTCCGGGAGAGGCCTGGGGCTGGTGGCCTTCTTGGGTGTCGGAGCTGCATGATCAGTAGCTCTATGACATGTGTTGGTCTTCAGATGTGGCTCTGGGCTAGGCTCCCTTTCATACTGTAGGTAGTCGTTCTGCTTTACACCAATAAAAGGCAGATGTTAAATTCCTACTGCTAACGCGGCTTAAGGCCTGTTTTTGGATCGCATCGCAGATTTGGCTGGTAGTTAAAGATATCAGGAAGTGGTGTTTTCGTGTTTTTTTTGTACAGGAACGCCTACTCTGTATATCATTAGCGTTAGTTGTTGCTCTCATCCGTGGCGATGTTTTATTGCAAAAGCTATCACAGGAAAACTGGTGATATCGGCAGTTTGCACCAGGTTGAAGATGGGATGATAATTCTTTTGCCACTTTTGCTGCGCTAAAGTATCGATAACTCGCCGATAAATCCTTGAGAATACAAACCCTTGGGTTTTTTTTAATTTTTTCGTCCGGATTCGCGCACCCAGCCACTTTTTATTAAAAAGAAAAATATATTCATTTTTTGGCCTTGGGGGTTTTTGTGGGATCTCCTGAGCAGGCCTAGGGGGTCAGGGTGTTTGTACCCTGCCCACTTTTCTTGTTTTTAATCTTTTTTCTTGTGATTTGCATGTAGTTACAACAAAGTCCTAATAAACACAAGGGCTCATTTTAGAGTCAACTTATAACCCAACAGTGGGGACTTATCGGCAAGTTAGCGGCACTTTAGCGCAGCAAAAGTAGCGAAAGAATTATCGCCCCCATCCTCAAGTTGGTGCACACTGCCACATTGCCCACAGGCTGACGGTACTAACACAGCTGGTCTGGGGAGGATGCTTGCGAAAGATGTAGGAATCATGCACACTGCCTGAGAAGTTTGCGACGACATTAGTGTAGAGGCACCGGTGGTCCAGTTTTGCCTGCTCATAGTTAGAATGCGTGTGGTTTCTGTTGCGGTGATTGTGTACAGTGTCGACAGCGAGCACAAGAAGTACATGTGTGCAGTCAATTGCCCCCAACACGTGTACGAAGCCTGCTATGGCGTGGTTACCTTGCTTGGTCTCCAACTGTTCCTGAGCAGTGTGCGTGAAATGAAGATGCAGGTGTATCAAGCTGAAACGAACCGTGATACTTACAGGTATCATAAATCCTGCATAATGAGACTGTAACAGAAGTTTGTGTGGTTTTAACGATCATTTTCTTTCCGACGAAAGTTACGACCACACGAACTTCTGTTACAGTCATTTTGTGCAGGATCGATCATACCTGTAAGCATTCCGGTTTGTCCAAGTGCAATACATTGTACCATATTACGATTGTAACCATACTAATGCTTGACCATTCTCACCATTTGTCCAACAGGTTTCTGAATGTGGAGTATGGGATATTCCATGACGATCTGCAGTTATTTGTATCCGCAAGTTGCCCTTTTGATATTCCCCGTTGGGAATGTCACTCGTTGTTTGATGTTTTTGTGTTGTTAATTCAGGTTTTTATAATAAAGTTTTGTTTTTCTACTACTGTTGACTACTGGACTTTATGACCTGGTGCAACCCCATTTCAGTGACTACAATCTTGGATCAGGAGCACAGAGTCGTCAAGCAACGGCTGGGGTTGGGTTTGGTTGTGCAGGAATACTACGAATGGGTGGTGGGTGGTGCGGATACAGGGGCCCTACATTGCTTTTGTGGACATGCATCCAAGACGTGTGAGGAAGTTTAATAGGGCTGGCTGTGAGACTCCTCCGTCATGTAAGAGCTGCACTCAAACGGCAAGGCATAAATTAGAGCGTTATGGTTTTTTCCCCAGTCTTTTATTATCCTAATGTTGCAAAAAGGGTTAATCTGGGTAGAAATCAATTCTGATTATTAAAGAGAACGGCCAACCATGGAATTACGTTTTGAATTCTGAGTTTGTGTTTCTTCAGACCAATAACTATTAAACTCTGGCAGTTGTTACTTAGGAGGTACCAGAAGGCCGCAGGTGCAGCACAGCCAGCAGCTTTGTCTGCGGAATTATGTTAATTGTCCGCTGTGTTAGTACCGTCAGCCTGTGGGCAATGTGGCAGTGTGCACCAACTTGAGGATGGGGGCGATAATTTTTTCGCTACTTTTGCTGCGCTAAAGTGCCGCTAACTTGGCGATAAGTCCCCACTGTTGGGTTACAAGTTGACTCTAAAGTGAGCCCTTGTGTTTATTAGGACTTTGTTGTAACTACATGCAAATCACATGAAAAAAGATGAAAAACAAGAAAAGTGGGCATGGTACAAACACTCTGACCCCCTAGGCCTGCTCAGGAGATCCCACAAAAACCCCAAAGGCCAAAAAATTAATATATTTTTCTTTTTAATAAAAAGTGTCTGGGTGCGCGAATCCGGACGAAAAAAACCCAAAATACTATGGGGTGTATTCTCAAGCATTTATCGCCGCGTTATCGGCACTTTAGCGCAGCAAAAGTGGCAAAAGAATTATCATCCCATCTTCAACCTGGTGCAAACTGCCGATATCACCAGTTTTTCTGTGATAGCTTTCGCAATAAAACATCGCCACGGATGAGAGCAACAACTAACGCTAATGATATGCAGAGTAGGCGTTCCTGTACAAAAAAAACACGAAAACACCACTTCCTGATATCTTTAACTACTAGCCAAATCTGCGATGCGATCCAAAAACAGGCCTTAAGCCTTTTATTGGTGTAAAGCAGAACGACTACCTACAGTATGAAAGGGAGCCTAGCCCAGAGCCACATCTGAAGACCAACACATGTCATAGAGCTACTGATCATGCATCTCCGACACCCAAGAAGGCCACCAGCCCCAGGCCTTCCCCCGGACCACCCTCCCCCCCTACTACCACCAAGGCAGCGCAGAACAGGACAGCGGACCTTCCGAAAACGGCATGGCCCCTCAGCCCTCAATACCTGAATGTTGGGAGAGGTGGGAACAAAGTATGTGTGAAAGAGGCAAGTCACCCATCAATAAGAATGCACACAATGGCAAGTGTAGCGGTGATGTGCTGGACAGACCTCACTATGCAGAGCACAGACCTCTCCATTGTACATATACTGCTGGTGCTTGTAGTGTTGTGGACAGTGCACGCAACCATGTTACCTCAGGCAGTGGGGAAGATCTTGGTTATGTAGCTCTGTCGTCCCCTCCTGTAAGCGGAAGTGGAGTGGGCTGGTCCAACGCACGCCACTCCATCGTAGGAGTGTGAATAAATAGGCCGGGCCAGGGGCATAACACAGGCCCCCGCGGTGTGGAGGGGCCCCTGTGCTCCAGGGGCCCCTCCGCAGCCGTCAGCTTCTCTTTCTTCTCGCTCCTCATCATTTAGTGAAAACCAAGACTTCAAGAAACAGGTATTACCTTCTTTTTCCTCCTTTCGTTTATTTGCTCCTCTGTGAAATGGATCTAAAAAAGAAAAACAGTTTTGCTAGAAACAGTGTCTTTTACTGACATTTTTCAATTTCTACGTGCAGCCTCGGGGTAGAGAGAAATAAAACATTCCGAATATGAAAAATAAACAGCTAACTAACGAAAGCAAGACAGAGTGGTTGCAAGGTGGCCACATTTATTTTTTCACACTTAACCCCTTGCATGCCCGCCCCTTTCCCCGCCCAGTGCCGCGCTTTGCATTAGCGGGCGGAGTCCATGACGAGCTGGACTCGTCATGGGCACAGCGCCACCGCAGCCCATGACGAGTCCAGCTCGTCATGGGCACTGAAGGGGTTAAACATATTAGCGCCACTTTACAGTGTATGCCAGAGAAGCACTAATTTTGTTTTCTCCTCTCTTTGAACAACATTCTTTTCCCTGGGTGGGAAACTGCACCTTTCCTGGAGGTACTGAAATACCTGCTTGATGTGTGAACTGGAAAAAAATGTGTACAGCGGCTGTGTGTTCACAAATATGGTCTTTTCAAACCAGACTGCCTATGTTTTGTAAGGATATAAAAAATGGACACTGAAACGGGTCCTTTCCGAGCCCTTTAGTCATTGCCTTAACTTATTAGGCAAAAGCACTCACTAATTTCTGAATAATGAGTGTAAAAGGAAAAAGGTATCCATGTTGTTCCTGCTGACATTTCACATGCTTGACTTAATCTTGCATTCCCTATGAGTGTTTGCTTTTTCTAGGATGTTGTTAATTTTTTTTAGGCAGCATATTGCTCTTGTCTATTGCGTAATTTTAATTGAGTCACATCCAGGTGTTTATAGCGGGTCAGTGCAGTGCAAGTTTCTCTCAGTATGATGTTCAGTGGGGGAGAGGATGTGGCGCTATGGTCAGAGCTTCTGAATTTGGAACTGGGAAACCAGGTTCAGCCTTTATGACCAGTCTCCCAGACCACTCTCCTGAGGGAGCACATTCCCATGCTAGACCTTAGAAGGCCCGCAAGACATTAGAAGCCCTGGTGTCTTAGCACCAGCAGGTGAACCCTAGCAGTGGCAAGTGCGAGTTAACCTTCTAAGCCTGTCCACCACGATCCAAGAAGTTCACCTCCAGTCTTGGGGACAGGCCTATGAAGACGCACACCCTAGAGTGACAGTGACTCTGTCACTGAGGTCACAGGACCCTGGAGCAGGGTGGCTCTAGGGCAGTGCGACCGCACCGGGCACTGACTTCGGGTGGGGGCGTCGTGTTTATAAGTATAATATGGTTTTTAAAGCACTTGCTGCCTCCTTCCTGGCCTCCAACAATTTTAGGCAACAATAAAGATTTCATGATAACTCCAGTGATTAATGTTCTTTGTAGAGAGAGATGGTGTTTTGTTGAGTGGAAGTTTTGACTCATAAAAAGGAAGCGCAGAGGGTTAATGTGCCTGCTGCTAAGAACATGTGCCATGTAGACCACAAAGTGCACATAATGTAAATAGGTCAGTGGGTTACTGCTTTGTCAGAGAGGCCCTATTGTTACTTGCAGTTAATAAGTTAAAATCCTAACATAGAACCTTGAGCTATTAACTGTCATGTAAGAGCTGCACGCAAACTGCAAGGTATAAATCAGAGCGTTATGGGTTTTTCCCCAGTCTTTGATTATCCTAATGTTGCAAAAAAGGGTTCATTTGGGTAGAAATCAATTCTGATTATTAAAGAGAACGCCCAACCATGGAATTACGTTTTGAATTCTGAGTTTGTGTTTCTTCAGACCAATCACTATTAAACTATGCTGCCTACTAGTATGGTTGTCATGTGACTCCTACACCTTGTAGTCCTTTGTGGTATGTAACATTTTCTATACAGTGATTTACACACGTATGAATGATTGTCTCTGTGTAATATGTATGATGAAAGTGCTCGGACACCCTACACTGGTATTAGTGGTGCTGTACATTTTCTGATACTTTGTTATTTTGACGTTTTTACACATGCTAACAGTCTCTGCAAAGATTTTTCCTTATTAGTACCAGTGGAACATACAACTGCAGCAGTGAGAAAGGTGATCAGTCAACCTTTGCAAAGGGCCCTCCACTTCACAGCAGCACAAGTCACATTTTTTAGTAACCTTTGATCCGTTTGAGCTATAAACAATTTATTAGTTAACTCATCAGATTATGCAGCAGATGATGTATTATGTGGCAAATATGGCAGAGCCGTAATTATGAGGAAAACATTTGCATAGTAGGATATTTTGCCATTCATGTTTGAAGTGCTCTTGTGGAAAAAGGGAGGAGAAGTGCTGATGACAAAAACTCCATGGCTGGGAGAGAAATGGCTTGTAATTCCACTTTTAAGGATATTTGGGACATTCTGTGATTGGAAACATATCCCACTTTGTGAATGTATTTTAATGTCAATAACTCATATTAAACCTTAAATAAACATGTGTATCTATTGGTTCGATTAAGTAACATAATAAGCTGTAACCGCTTAGTGAAATGGGAAACAAATACTAAAAATTGGGATATTTTGCTCTTTCTGCCACACCTCTGACTCCGCCCACTGACCCAATCTATGCGTTACTCCCGCCCTCTGATTCTCCGCCCACAGGTCCCCTACTCTCCCCCCGCCAATTTGAACACTGATTCCATTGTATTTCCTATTACGGGAGGGGGCGCTAGCTCGTTCTTGTAAAATGGAGTGCGCGGGGATCTGCTCATTTCTGGAATGGTACAAGCTCATTAACATGGCGCCAGGTGCCACGCAGATGAGAGAACCCCTCATAGGCTCAGGCAGAGGCGCAACTAGAGAGAGCCACATTTCGGGGGGGGGAGGCTACCATCAACTTCGAGGGGGGAGGGCTAATTCTTCCAGTGATAGCCAGAGTGGAGATGCAGGGGCTCTAAGAAGGGGTGAGAGAACATCAAAGCCTCGTTAGCAAGTAAATGGTCTTTTAAAGACTTGTGAAGTACTCGGGTGAGGCTGTGTGTGTGCCCGGGAAGTCGTCTCAACCCGGGCTGACACACATGACTGGGGGTGTGTGGGGGTTTGGGGGGGTGAGATTTGAAGCCCTTTCAGCCCAATGGGGGTTGCACACATGGGCTCAGGTGCATGTTTTCATTGTGTGTAGGGGTCAATGCAGGAGAGGGAGCTTTAGGAAGATGAAAGTGCAGGGTGGAGCTGCGGTTGAGTGGGGGGTGGTGCCATTGGGGGCTATGGTGACTGAGGCAGGTGGGAAGCAGCAATATTTAGATGTAGGGGACACTCATCTGATACCGCTGTAACTTGGAGGTCAGTCACACTGTGAGACATAAGCACTGCCCATGAGGTGGAACATTGTTTTACTCCTTGTGGAGGTGGGCAGCGTAGAAGGGAGGTGGGCTCCTACAAAGCGTTTGTAGCATAAATTGTGGAAACATGTTTTGCACTTTAATTTCCAGCCTCTGTGATGCCTCTCTTCACCTTCACCCCACCCTTCCTTCTCCCAGTCCCACTGGCAACCATTAACCTATTCAGAGTTGTCACTAGCTCGGGCAGGAAGCACACTGGGTGCATTCAGTTGCGGCACACTAGACACTCCATTCCAATAATTTTAGGCCATGCTACAGAGAGTCCTTGCTGATAGCTAAGGTTCACGTCACCAATAAACAAAATCCACAGAGTGGGCTTTGGATCAGCTGCCTCCAGCCACTGAATTGTTTGGGTCGGCCCCCTTCAGCATTGCTTACTTAAAGAGTATTTCCAATTTGTATAAAGCCATATGTGTAGTGCGCTGCTTTACATTTTGGAGTGATGATTGGAAAATAGTCTATCTCCACCATCTCATATGTACAGTTAATGTAACTTCTTATAACCATATTTTCTCTCTGTATTCAATTACTTTGCACTTCAAAATGGTACCACCCTCTTGCTGACTTTGTGCCTAGAGTGATTTTGCACCTAAATGATTTTCTACCCCAAAACAATTTTTTGTCTTAATTTTATTTTTCACCCGAAAGCGTCTCAGCTCTTTTTTCATCCAAATCTGATTTTGCAACTAAATTCAATTTTGTTGAAATGTGTATTTGCTCCTAAAAGGGATTTGTACTCCTAAATGTGTTTCCACACGCCTGCTAAATTTGCACTCCGTGTATTTTTGCACCCATAAGATTTAGATCCAAAAGGTGATAGTGCACCCTGCATCATTTACACAGAGAGTGAATTTACTCATAGATGTGATGCTGCACATTTGTGTTTATAAACGTTTTGCAAACCTATGCTATTGTTGCACCAATGGTGCTTTTTCACGTGAATGAGCTGCCATCCTATCACGTTCATGCACACCAATTACCCTCATGTGACAACTTTCTACAGCAATATCTGTCTTTTTGGAGCGATTTTGCAACTTCATATTACACTATTGCCACACTACTATGATAACCAGATCGTGCGATCCAAAAACTGGGATATTTCGCAAAAACAGAGGAAGGACTACAAATTTACAACAATAAAGTGGCAAAGAATGACAGCCCTCATCCCCATAGACACACACAGAAGAGGCACTAAGAAAATAAATAAAATGTAATTTTTAAAACCAGTATCATACCTGTTAATTAAATTGCTTATCTCATAACAGCTGCTTACCAGCCATGCTTTGGAACACCTAAAAAAGAGCCTCACACTGTTTCCAGTTTACCCTCTCAAAAACTCGGGAGAGGAGGCACTTTTACCGCAATCTACCTGGACAACTGTTGAAAAACCGGGACCAACTGGGCAAATCCGGGACATCTGGTCACCCTAGTGTCACACTACTCCTGTTTATGTTGTACCAAATGTGATTTTGCACCTCATTGAATGGGCGTAACATAGGCCCCACAGCTACTGCGGTGAGGGGAAGCCCCCAAGCTCCAGAGGGCCCCCTCAGCACAGCACCCAGAGCTCCTGATTGAGTCCGAGGGGTCCTCCACGTACAAGTTTCGTTACGCCACTGGCCGGGGCGTGGTAAACTCAAAATGAATGCGGAGTAATGAGGCTGCCTTGGTATCCAAAAACTCATTACTGTCAGAAGGCATCTGACAGACGAAGACAAGACTCGCAATGAATAGCGTGGTTCACTTCTGGGAAGGCCAACGCGTCGGCCCTCACCCTGCCACAAGTCCGCCGCCGTGATCGCTGGCCTCCTCGACACAGGCCCCCTGCGAACCCAGTGGCATAGTACAACAGAGTTATATCTGCACAGACTACTGCCTCCGAAGTACACTGCGGACAGCAGGGCTCACAATCCAGATCGAGTCGCGATTGCAGATGACGCAGCCCAGTAGGCAACAGACATTGCTACCAGTGTGGCCCGTCTGCACCACGCATCATCGCTGGCTGCGTACACGCTGAGTGCTTCAGGTACCACTAACTCTGTGCAGCTCAAGTCAACGCCACATGGCTGCGGGCCCTTGCTGACCGCTGCCTCCGACCTAAACTGCCGTCAGCAGGGCTCACAATTCAAGATTAGTACCGATGCAAATTGTGTAAGAGAGTATAATCGGTTAAGAAGACCAAATGCTCCCAATCTGTGCACCTCAAGTTAACGCCACATGCTGTGGGCCCTTGTTGGCCACTGCCTCCGGCCTACACTGCGGTCATCAAGGCTCACAATTAAAATTGAGTCTTGATTCTTTAATTGCAGAGTCAAGTAGGCAACAGACATTGCTCCCAGTGCAGCCAGCCCGGACCACGTATCATCGCTGGCTATGCACACGTTGAGTGCTTCAGGTACCAATAACTGTGCAGTACAAGTCAACGCCACGTGGCTGTGGGCCCTTCCTGACTGCTGCCTCTGGCCTACACTGCGGTCAGCAGGGCTCACAATTCAAATTCAATCTTCATTCATTAATTTCACAGTCCAGTAGGCAGCTAACTATAACGTAATCTATGTACAAAAGGGAAGGTGCACCAAAATCTAAATCAATGTCCTCCAAGTGTATCCAAACAATATCCTTTTACTATTCTTGCTTCAAGAACTGGTTTTATAGTTTTAGTTCAATGACCAAATTCATCCTGCAAGTCCAAAGGAACTCTGAATGGCAGTCTACACTGCGGACAGCAGAACTCACAATTCAAATTCAGTTTTGATTTATTAATTGCAGAATGAACTGTACTCTATGTCCTCGGATTTTGTCAAGAGGAAGTGACAAAAAGCATTCCTCGATGTCTGTGCTGACTACTGCCTTCGATCTACACAGCGGAAAGCAGGGCTCACAAATCAGATCGAGTCACGATTGCAGATGAAGCAGTCCAGTAGGCAAGAGACATTGCTCCCAGTGCGGCCTGCCCGCACCACGCATTATCGCTGGCTGCGCACACGGCGAATGCTTCTGATGCCCCTACTTCAGTGCACCACAACTCATGGACCCTTTATGATAGAATCTTTTGTGTATGATTTCAGATCTGGTGCCCCTACCTCAGCGCACCACAAGCTATGTACCCTTTATGCTTGAATCTCTGTGTGTGATCCGATGATTACTGTTGTACTTTTGCCAGCACCAACCATTCCCTGAGGGCTGGCTTACACTCACCTCACACGCATCCAGCACAGATGTCACAGGACATGTGACCCTGGTAATAAAAAGGGGCCTAGCGTGTCTGTACCCAGTTCCACTATCTATCTAACTGTGTCCGCGTGTTCATTATGTATGCATGATGACCCTGGACCCTACCACATTACATTGTGCTGTGGACAGCGCACGCAACCATGTTACCTCGGACAGTGGGGAAGACTTTGGTTATGTAACTTTGTCTTGGTCATTGTATAAGTACATGTGTAGAGAATGGATCATTAGAGTACTGCAAGGAGAGTGTATAGTGAATTTATAAGTGCTTGGGGATTGGCGGAGTGATTGGATAAGTACATATGTTGGCGGAGCCTAACCCCGGAGCATGATCTTTGCTCTAATTGGCTACCCTCCATGTGCCAAAAACTGAAATTTGGGCTTTGCATGTCCCTGTATTGCAACAGCTGCAACACTCCACTGAATGTGCAATAAACATTCATATCCACACAGATGTGTCATGTCCACGATCTTTCATGTGTGGAAGTATAGATGAATGTAGGGTCAGTGACTTCCATGTTGGCCATGTTGTGGGACTTGGGTCACAGGGTGACACATTGGCGCTTGCGGCTCGGGTGGCGGCAGTACTACAACAGGGACACCCGCATCAGTTCATTCCTCATACAGCCCTGGAAGGAACCACGCCCAGAGCTCCGGAGTCATTTTTCACAGCCTCACGCAGGACTGGCATAAGCCAGGCCAGCCCGCTCCGCTTACGCTTACAAGGAGGAACGACAACGCTACATCGACCAGGTTTTCATTGTGGTGATCTGTTGATCACAGGTCTAGTTGTCAGTATGCCACAGCCACTCCCTCACGGCTGTTTACACCCACACCACTTTCGTCACACTCGCGCACGGAGGCGCTTAAATCTGCACCCAGCCCCGGCAGAGCGGGCGACTTCAGAACTTTGTGGTATCCTACCACCAACTTTGTTCCACCACATACCTGGTCCCGGTGCTGCTGCTGGCCACCTACACAGCCTTCCTGCCGCCGCCGCAGTTACACACCATCGCGGCCGCAGAGCGCAGGACTACAGCCCCCAGGAGTCTTAGCGGCGGAAGTCCGCTTTCGTCACACTCGCGCTCGGAGGCGCTTAAATCTGCACCCAGCCCCCGCGTCGCGGGACGCGCGCGGGCAGCGCCGGGCAGCGCCGGGCTAAGCCCGGGCAAAGGGCGGGCCGTCTGAGGCCGTCCGGGGCTGGACAAGGCTGGGCTGGGCCACCCCCTTTGCGTTTGATATACACTACGAAGGTACTGTGCCAAGCGATCGATCTGTCCCCCGAGTCCCCTCTGAACTCTTGTTCCTATTGACGTAATATATATTTCTAAGGTTCTATGCTACTTGTGTACTAACATTAGTATAGTATAGCAATTAGTTGGTAGCTTTGGTATACCCTGTCATTAGCCTTTTTCAGTATACGCATATGGCAAAAAGGAAGAGCATGGAGGGTGGTGGGGATAGCACGAACAAAAAGGGGAAAAAGGCAAAGAAACTTACTCATGCAGCTGGTAATTGTGTGCTGGAAAGGATAGAAATGATAGTTAATGATTGCCAAGTGATTCTGGAGGGCACTAGGCCACCCTCAGCTGCCGTAGCGGAAACAGTAGTAGAACCCATGACGAGTAGCCAGAACTGCATGATTCCAACTATGTTAAAAAAAAAATGCTAGCCAAGTTACTTCTAAAATACCTTCTTGTTTATCTCAGAATGGTCAAACTGAGGCGAGTCAGGGAGCCAATCAGGATTCTATAACGTTACTACCGGTCATCGAAATACCACCATGTTCTGCTACTCTTGGGCTCTCCTGTTCAAATAGGTTTTCAATTTTGGACGGCTTAGATGAGAAACTCCACTCTCTGCCGGAATGTCAGGATTCTGGACCAACATACCATAAAGCAGTACAAACACACCATATACAGGGAGCGACCCTTGAGCACAAAATTGATCATCTATTGAAAGAGGTAGAGCTATTGAAAAATATAATTATGGAATTAAGCAAGAGGGCCCCATTAATACCGATGTCCAGGGACGCCTTAAGCAACCCTGGAAATTTGACATCACCAACACCCCCACCATCTGTTCCGATCAGTTCACAGCCAACCTCACAAAGGGGGACATGTTTATCTTGTAATAAGATTGAACCCACACGTAAGCCGACATTGACCTCTGTTAGTAGCAGTAAATTCTTGTATACGGACATCGTGAAACGCCCAATAACCCACAATGATCCTTTTACTACTTCACATATGTCCAAATCTGATGGGCATTCGAGATTTAGTTACCAAGAGGCCCAGGCCCATTACAAAGATAATTCTGCATTAAACCCAACTCTAGGTCACTCCCCGTCCAATGCTAAAACAGCCTATATGGTCAAAGTACCTAGACTTGCTGCTACCCAAACCCACGAAAATGAGGAATCTGTAAAGAATAAAGCCATTCATTGGCTTAGGCATGTCAGAGGTTGCAGGTCGATCATTCGCGATGATATTGTTAAGGCACGAAGAATCTCATCCTATACTAACCAGTTCGATTGCATTGAGCTCATATTCACTAACACCACCCTGGCTGAGAATCTGTTGCTTTTGAAATATCGCACATCCTCGCCTGATTACTCCTCTATACAGATAAGGCGCTCTCCACTCTGCGTTCCCTTAGGCCAGGAGCCTCAGGGAAGAGCAAGGGTTCTGAGTAATGATTTAATTTTGAATAGGGTAGATTGACTGGCCCATGACCCACTACAGGGATGCAATATGGAGATAGATTCAAACCCTGCTGACCCTAGTAAAGTGTCCCTCTATGGCTTATCACCCTTTTTACAGCCTTTACCCCCTTGCGGGACGTCCCCACCAACCCAGGTAAATATAACTGCCAAAACTCCTGTGGAAACTTTAAATATTGTCTCATGGAACATTGCTGGACACCCAAAAAAAACTTTTAATTTCGGAATGGCAGGAATTCATTGGTACATTTGATATTTGTCTATTCCAGGAAACATGGAGCGCAAAACCCCTTTACAAAACTGGGTATACCACGTATTATACACTAGCCACAAGTATAGGGAAAGGTCGTCCTTCTGGGGGGCTGTTAGTGTGGGTAAATATTACGAACAACTGGAAGGTGGAGGCTCATAATAGCAACTCCCCCGATCTTTTACATTTGACTATAAAAGGCCCACACGGGGGACCGACGCTAGAATTATTTAATATCTATGCCAGAGGGACTGCGGGTGGACAAGCTTCCCAGGTAGTGTCTGCCCTGGAACGTGAACTAACTCTCATTGATCCCCATTCTAGTACCATCGTCTGTGGCGATTTTAATTGCACTTTCGAACCCTTATGCTTGGAAGATCTAATGGGGACCAGTGAGGCTGATCTCAAATGGGGCATTCCTCCTTTAGAGCTACCTCCTATTAAGAAATGGTCCCAGAGGGCAATTCAAATGAATGCTTTCACCCAGGAGTTTAATCTGCGAGCAGTGAATGGTTGATCCAAATCAGATACAAGCGGGGCCTATACATTTAATAGGCTAACTACCCCATCCCGCATAGATTACATCCTTGTCGACATCCATTTCTGGGGGAATGTTGTGGATATGGTCGTAGAAAATACCATCGACAGCGACCATAACCCTCTGTGCCTACAAATTATAGATGTCTGGCTGAACCCGGGACATGCACTTATCAAACCACCTATGATGTCAACGAAAGAAGTATCGTTGGCAGGCTGTAACAGACGTCTTAAATGGCACGGAATCTCACAACATGAGGGGAAGCTTGAAAGTATCAAAGAAATATTAGCTAGGAAAAATGCTGAGCTCAGTGAGATCCCTAATAAAACGGAAGGCCCCCAACTCATATCTTCACTCTACCGTGATACCACATACAAGATTGGGGAACTTTTCAGCTTGGCAGGAAACCCTCCCCGCAAAGGGACACCTGCACAAGGTTCGAACCCTTGGTACTCCAAAGACTGCAGAGCGAAAAGAATGACTTTATCAAAAGCCCTTAAGAATCAAGACACTAACCTGATTAGAAGGGCAAGACAGGACTATTCTAGATCCCTGGTAGTCGCAAAAAGAGATTGGGAGGAAACTCATTGGCAGGAGCTAAAAGAGGCAGCATTGAATCGAAAGCCCACTGTATTCTGGGACTTCCTAAATAGAGGGAAGCGAGCAAAAACAACAAGCATCCCAAATCATATAACAGAGCTGCAATGGTTCAACCATTTCTCTGCTATATATGCGGGAGAGACTGCTCCTGTAGTGCAGGAGGAGGAGTATCTTCTCCCCTCGGCCATAAGTTTCCCACCCGATACTAACTTCGGGACTCAGGAAGTTACTTTGGCAATCAAAAGTATTGCACCCGGCAAAGCGGCAGGCCCAGATGGTCTCCCAGGAGATCTACTTCTGCATGATCCAACTCCCTGGGCATCGTTCATTTCTACTATAATGAACGCCATAGCCAGGGGCTCTATAATACCTGAGTCATGGAAGGCTGCAGTGGTGATTCCCATATATAAAAAGGGTAATAAGGAGGACCCTGCCAACTACAGACCTATCAGCTTAATTGATGTGATTCAGAAGGTGGTTGGCAGGGTTCTCCTTATGAGATTGAGGCTGTGGATTGAGGACATGAACATTTTATCTCATTTTCAAGCAGGTTTTAGGCAAAAGGTAGGCACTATGGATCAAGTTTTTAGATTTTTTATGATCTACTGGAAAGTGGTAGTTTTACGTAAAGGCTCTTTATACTTGGCTTTTATTGATCTTAAGTCTGCGTTTGACTTAATTCCTCGTCAAAGATTATGGCAGGTCCTACTTCAATTAGGTGTCCCCCATGAGATCCTTGCCTTTTTAATGCTCCTTCATGAGGATAACCATGCTAATATTAGATGGGGTGCCCAGGGCCAGCTCACTGGGAGTGTCGCGGTGAACAGGGGGGTTCGCCAGGGCTGCGTACTAGCTCCCACCCTGTTTTCTCTTTATATCAACGGGGTGGTGGACCTCCTTAGAGATGATCCAGCTGATGCTCCAGTCCTGGCTGGTGAAAAAGTCCCTACCCTCCTGTTCGCCGACGACACTCTCCTGATCTCCAAATCCCCCGCCGGCTTACAAATTTTTTTAAATAGGGTTGACTCCTTCTGCAAGTCCCATGGCCTTATCATAAACACGGAGAAAACCAAATTAATGGTAATAAACCCTCCTAGGCGCTTTAGATATGCTTTTAGTCTGGATGGCACCATGCTTGACATTGTGAATTCTTTCGATTATTTAGGCATCCGCATTGGGAAAGGGATGAAGTGGAGCCCCCACTTAACCAAGATGCTCTTATGCCACAAGAGGGCTACTGGTGCCATAATTAGAGAACAACATCTCTCTATAAGTAGACCTGTGGCACCGGCCCTCGTGGTATACGAGGCAAAAGCACTATCCTGCACCCTGTATGGAGCCGAAATTTGGGGCAACGAAAACATTCATGATTTGGTCAAGTCTGAAAACAAATTTATGAGGGATCTCGTCTCTGTTCCTACATCATCTCCATTAAAACCATTGTTTTATGATCTAGGCAGACATTCAATTCAGGACATTGCACGACTTCGGCCTTTACTATTCTGGGCAAGATTACGGAGGACCCCAGAACTTGCCAAATATGCTGCAGGCCTAAGTGAACTTATACTAGCCGACACTGGGAGGAGGATAAAATGGATCTCCCATGTAAGTGAACTGTTGAGAGCCATTGGTTATGAAGACTGTTGGGAATCTCAGTCTCCCCCTTCGAAATTGGACCTTAAGAAGGCCTACTGGAGCTGGGTCAACACTAGAGAGTTGAGCAATGATAATGTGGGGAAGCTGAGTGAGGCTTTTTTTGAGCACAAGTCCTTTTGCAAACTGGAACCCTACCTTGACTTCATTCAGTCCCCACTGGACAGATCATTGTATGTCCGATTTAGACTAGGAACTTTACCTCTCAACTCCGTTACTGCGAGCTGGAAGGGCCATGCACATATATCTACTGGTTGCCCGAGTTGTACAGCTCCGAAGGAGACTATTCCCCATTTCCTCTTCGCATGTTTTACCTATAGAAGAGTGAGATCCAAGTGGCTGAGACCGATTTGTAAAATGCTGGGTAGCCGTGATTTTGTCACTGTGCTGCGTATTTTAAAAACAGATACTTCGTCTCTCATCATTGTATGTGGAGTGGCCAAGTTTTTGGGTCGTGCATGGCTCCTGAGGAAAAAAAAACTTGCCACTCTTATGCATTGAATTGTTTTAGTGGTCTGTTTTTACCCTCTGTTATCTATACCTCCATAATGAAATTTTGTGGCACTTTCCTCTTTGTATTTTGCACATTGTGTTTTATCTGGTGATGTAGTTCACTTTTAGTTATATTCTACTTGATCATTTTTAATTTCATTGTATGTTGTGCTTTTATGATATTTTTATCGAATAAAGCTCTACCTACCTACCACCCACACCACACCCATCAAACACAGGCGTCACAGTACACATGACCCTGCCAATAAAAAGGCCTGGGCACACGTGCAGGACGCCATTTCCACTCTCTGTCTGGGTGTGTCCCTGTGTGTCACATATATGCATTTGGGCCTAGGGCACTACCACCTCACAGTCACAGGCACACCGTCACGGGTCAGTGACTTTCGGTGCACTGAGGTAGGGGCACAATCAGTGCTGAGCGGGTGTGCAGCCTGCGACAATGCCCCGGCCTGGCGGTCCGGACTGGTAAGGCTTTGTCTGAGCCCTGCTGGACTACAGTGTGGCAGGCAGCGTGCGCCTACCGCCACGTGGCATTGGCTCGCGGGTCACAGGGTTAGCTGTACCTTAAGGGCTGAGCGGGTGTGCAGCCTGCGATGATGCCCTGTGCATTGTTATGTTCTCTGCCATTGCGATATCAAGACCCAGAATCAAATGTGTGACCTTCTGGCTGTCAAGGACGCAGGCTGCGGCCTCGGAACTCGCTTCAGCACGTAGTGGGTCCTCTTGGACACACGCCAATGGCGTAAGGTGAGCAGAGAGGCTTGTTTGCGCAGCGGCGGGCAGTCAGTTCTGGGCAGTGGGAGTGAATGGTGTGCAGCAGCCTGGGTCCGCAGGGGCAGGCAGACACCTCTGGGCAGTGGGAGTGGATGGTGTGCAGCAGCCTGGGTGCGCAGGAGCGGGACAGCGATGAAGGCGTGTGCAGTTGTATGTACTCTGCCATTACTGATTCTATACTGTGTTTCAGATGAGTGACCTTGAGGGCTGCAGTATGTCCCGGCACGTGGTTGGAGACACACCGGTGGCGGAAAGGTGAGCAGTGAGGCCTGGGTGTGCAGGGGCGGACAGTCACCTCTGGGCGGTGGGAGTGGATTGTGTGCAGCAGCTTGGGTGCGCAGGGGCTGGCAGACACCTCTGGGCGATGGGAGTGGATGGTGTGCAGCAGCCTGGGTCGCAGGGGCAGGCAGTCACCTCTCTGCAGTGGGAGTGGATGGTGTGCAGCAGCCTGGGTGTGCAGGGGTGGGCAGACACCTCTGGGCGGTGGGAGTGGATGGTGTACAGCAGCCTGGGTTCGCAGGGGCACGCAGACACCTCTGGGCAGCGGGAGTGGATAGGGTGCAGCAGCCTGTGTGCGCAGGGGTGGGACAGCGATAAAAACGTGTGCAGTTGTATGTACTCTGCCATTACTGATTCTATACTATGTTTCAGATGAGTGTGCTTGAGGGCTGCAGTATGTCCCGGCACGTGGTTGGAGACACACCAGTGACGGAAAATTGAGCTGTGAGGGTTTTGTCCGCAGTGTTGGCACTCACTCTCCCTCTCTTCCTTTCTCTCTCTCACACTCTTTCTCTCTGTCTTCCTCTCTCTCTCTCTCTCTCTCTCTCTCTCTCTCTCTCTCTCTCCTTTGATGGGCGCATAATACACAATCTTATCTTACTTTTGTCTTGCAGGCTGTGATTCACAGATTGTCGAGCGATGACACGCCATGGCTGTACCTACTTTTATTTTGTTCCTTTGTCTAAAGAAAATATTTTATATGTAACTCCACAGATAACTGTGATTCTCATTTGTCCAACCTCACATGCATCTTGATTGTTATAATTGTGCGACATCAGCCGATTTGTTACGTTCCACATTTCGGAAGGTTGGTGTCACATTTGTTTGTCGGGGGGGGGGGGTCGCGACTCCAAACTATTATTTTTTTTAAAACGTGTTTTTTCATTAATTTTCATTAATCTTTTTTTTTAATGGGAAGTGGGCCTCCCAGGCCACTTCTTGCCCCGGGGACCCCATCCCCTGAGGCCTGGCCTCTCTGTTGGGGACTGTGGGGGGAGCCCCAATGCCCCCACGGTCCCGCTGGCTCCCCGACTCCTGCGGCGGCCGGCATTGCTTTTGGGCAAAGGGAGCTGCTAACATGCAGCTTCCCTTGCCCAAAAGCAATTCTCCTTTCCTTTATTGAAGCAAGAGGAGGTTTTCCTCCTCTCGCTTCAACAAAGGAAACCAGGGTTTGCTATCACAGGGTGCAAGCCATGCTCCCGGCCTGTCATAGCAAACGGCAATGTCCCGGGGGTGCACACTTTGGGAAATTGCAGGAGCCGGCCCTGGGGGGTGGCGGTCCCCAGGGCCATTAAGCGCTCTAGGAGGGGGACCGCGTGACCCCCCTCCCTCTATTTTCAAAGCCCCAGGGAGGAGGTGGTCCCCGGAGCTTCGGGGAGCCCGCGAGGCCCACCCTGCATATTTAATTAAAGCCCTGGGGGGGAGGGGGTGGCGATCCCCGGGACTTGGGGTGGCCTTGGAAGCCCCCCCAACAATGCCAAAACAAACTCCGGGGAGGTGGCGATCCCCGGGGCTGCGGGATGGCCGTGTGCCATCCTGCACCTAACTTACATGGGAGGTGGCGGTCCCCGGGGCTGCAGAGGCCCCGCAGGCCCTCGCAATATAATTAATTATAGGATTGCCCCAGAAACTGGCCCACCCGGGGGCTCATTTAAATGAAGTGGGCAGCCCCCGCTTAATTTTTGTTTTTTAAAAATTTTGTCTGGATCCGCGCACCCAGCGCGCATTCTGACTTTTTTTTTTTTTAAATACAAGAAAAAAATTAGGCCTGGGGGTCCTTTTGGGCCTGCGTGAGCGGGACTAGGGGGTCAGGGTGTTTCTACCCTGCCCCCTTTTCTTCTCCTTTAATCTTTTTTCGACTGTTTCCTTGTAACTCGGTTCTACTGAGTCACAAGATGGCTGCCAACACTTCCTGGTTTGGAGTGTTGGCAGCCAGTCACAGTGAAGCTCATGGTCGTGGCACCCAATCACAGTGAAGTGCGTGGTCGGGAGGGTGCGCGAACCCACCGCTGCCCCAGATATCGAAACATTTATTTTTTTAATTTCTCAGCAACTACTGAACGGATTTACATTATTTAAAAATAAAGTAGCTTTCTGAATCAAGCTCTACCGTTTTGCCAAATTTGGTGTAATTCCGTTCAGCAGTTCGGGCTCTAGCCTTGCCTAAAGTTTCCTATGGGAAAATTATTTTTTGACTTTTATTTTTTGAATTTCTAAGCAACTACTGAATGGATTTACACCATTTAAAAAAAAGGTCGCTTTCTGAACCAAGCTCTACCTTTTTGCCAAATTTGATGTAATTCTGTTCAGTTTTTATTGAACGTTTATCAAAATACAGTACGAAAATGACAAAACAAATTAGGAATGAAGATCAGCATCCTCTGGTCAATATTCACCTCTAGGATCCCCCGAGCTACAGCAGCACCAGGTATGCGTATGGGAGAAGCCCCCACATGCAAGGGGGTAATAACCAGGGAAAGCACAAGCGCTTAGCACTAATGGAGTCTCTACGTTTTGGGGAGTAAAGCTGGTGAATTCAAGCCGGGTAAGATATGTAAGTAAGGGCAAGCTAGATAAGCAAGAACCTGGCAGCAGTGTGGCCCAGGTTGTGCGAGAGTTGTTCCATTGCCATCCCATGCCAGAGGCAATGACACCACAGAGTGGCCGGGATGCCACGGTCTTCTTTCAGGCCAGTGCTATGAGCTGACGTGCAGCGTTTAGCATCTGACGAATAAGTCTCCAGTTTGCATGAGTCATGGTTTCCAACGAGAGTGGCTCAGTATGAGAGTGGTATAGGTATGAAGAATCGGGGACCCCAATACTTCCTTGATATGCCCCAAAATCTCCTTCCATTAGGTAGCTAGAAGAGAACAGTACCACCAAATGTGTTCGAAGTCTCCTCTCCCCATTCCGCACCTCCAGCAAAGGGGAGATGTAAAAGGATATATAGTGTGTAGGTGGGCCGGTGTGTAGTACCACTGAACCATAAGCTTACTCACTGTTTCGCTTTAGGGGATGCTTCAGTAGATCTTGGGGATGTCACACCACAGCATCTCCCACTGCATGGCCGAGATGACCTCCGAGGTGCTATTCTGCCAACTACCTTGGTAGGTGTCTGTGAAAAGGGGTGTAGTATGTTGCAGTACTCAGTATGTTTTAGAGATCAGGCCCATAGAGCCGTTATAGGCCCTAACAAGCTTTTCAAAGAGTGTAATCCAGTGTGGCCCCTTGAAGATAGGGTGGGGTGTGGTGCTCAGTGTTGCAATTAATATTACTGAAGCTGCATCGATTCAGGGGGGGTTAAAGTCTGTCTTGCATTGTTCAAAGGGCTTGATAGTACCACCCACAAATAGATCCCTTAGGATCCTTTATTTCCCTGTCTCCCAACTAGGAAAGGTATAGCGTGCCGGGGTAAACTCTGGATTGTGTCGCAGATCGTCCAATATGGACCGCAAAGGTTCGACCAATTCGCTTGTATCCAAATAGCCAAGTGAGGGGTGAGATTAAGACCCAAATATTTATTCCTGCTTGGAGCCCACTGAAACAGCACTAAATCCTGTAGCTCAAGAAGAGCCTGCCGGTGTATGGTGATTTTGAGCGCAAAGGATTTAGTCATATTTACTTTATGGTTTAACTCTCTTTATTAATTTCTCACATAAAGCTTAAAGGAAAGAAATCAGATCTCGACTCCTGAGTACAATATAGAACAGACACAAGTGCCGCTACTATTCACATTACCAAGGTAAAGCATGGAGCGAGGTTACAAAAAAAAGCAAAGTAAGAAATAGAGTATTGAAAGATAAATAACTTTCAAGAACAATATTCAAAAAGTTCCCTAAACATGTCCACCCTCCGCCCCCACCCCCCTCTCGTCCATCCACTATAAACCCACGAAAAGGAAAAGGAGAGCCCAAAACCGCTGTGGATCATCTCTGTCTGGTAGATCTGCTTGGGAGGGCCTTCTGCGGGATCTGAGTATCATCCAGATGCAGCAATCTGAGATAGCGGGGGCATGTTAGTTCCCTAAATTCAGTTCTGAGGAGAGCGAGGAAGGGACGCCAGAGCTCTGGGAATTCAGAGCCCCTGCATGCAAGAATAAGAGTGAGCTTCTCCATCCCCAGTACCATCCACAATCTATGCAGCCAACCCAAGCAGGGTGGGGGCGAGGGAGAGCGCCAGTGCGCCTGTATGTTCTGTGTGGCCGCTCCCAAGGCTATAGCGATCAGGCGCCCCCGTCGGGACTTAAGAGGATACATCAGTGGATTTGGTAAGCCCAACAGTATATAGGCAAGGAAACGTGGGAGCTGCGTGTCCATATGATCATCTATTTCATCCAGGATTTGGGCCCAGTACGGCCAAATATGTGTACAACTCCACAGTAAGTGTTCTAACGTACCCACCTTCCCACAGCCCCTCCAACAGAAAGCACTCTGGCGAGGGTCAAAACGGTGAAAGCGCTCCGGCGTGTAGTACCAGTAGGTGACTACCTTGGTCATCGTCTCGGTAAGGCCTGCGTGGTGTGCTGAATGCCGGGCCCTGTAGTATATGTCATCCCATTCCTTGTGGGTAAGAGATCTGCCAATCTCGCGTTCCCAGCGTGTCCGACCCGCGTTATATGTGTGTGTGGTAGTAGTCAGAGATAAGCTTTTTATCTGACGATCTAGTGATGAGCCATTTCTCAAAAGCAGTGAGGGAGCGCTGGGCGCCGGGTTTCACCTGAGGTTGCAGGACACAGTGTCTGAGCTGGTGGTAAGGAAGCCTCTCGGTCTCAGGGAGGCCATAGTCCATACGAATCTGTGGGAAGGGGAGAATGCCGTCCGTGTCGAACAGATGTCCGAGGCATCTACATTGTGCGAAGGCCTTATTTGCCATGCCTAGTTGGAAGTCTGGGTTGTTAAAGAGTGGTGTTAAGGGGGAGGGAAATGTCGTCAGAGCATGCGTGACAGCGGTACGGTCCCACGCCTCCAAAGTCGTACCCGTAATATAAGAAGCATAGAGATTCGGTGGTCTATGTGTTCTACGTAGGAAGGGGATCCCCTGCAGGGTCGTGGCCGCAACCGCTTGGTCTTGGAACAGCCAATGCTTCTCAGACTCCAAACGACTCCACTCCACAAGGTAACGGAGCTGCGAGGCGTAGAAGTAAAGCTGCAGATCTGGGACCCCCACTCCTCCCCGTTCGGGCGGTAGTATTGCTATAGCATGATTAAATCTGGGTTTGCGGCCCTGCCAGATAAACTGCGCCAGATCTGCCTGAGTTTGCTCGATCCAGCCAGCCGGAGGGCGGAGAGGAAGCGTCTGAAAAAGATATAGGATCTGGGGAAGAATGGTCATTTTGGTGGCCGCGATTCTACCTAGTCAAGAGAGAGTATGATGCTTCCATTGTCCCAGTTCCCTGCGGATGTGCGCGTGGAGCCGATCATAATTAGCGGTGACTGTGTCTCGGATGGTAGGGCCTAGCAGCGCTCCCAGGTAGGGGACCGTGGAGTCCGCCCACTGTATCGAGTGCTCCTCTTGTAGCCTAGCCAACGTGTGTTGGGTAAGGGAGATATTAAGCGCCATTGACTTCCCCATGTTAATTTTAAAGCCGGAAGCCTGCCCAAAACAATGAAGAGCGCTCGAAGCGACTGGACCGGATCGGTGAGAAACAAAACAATATCGTCTGCGTATAGGCTGATGGTATGTACATCTCCGCCAAACTTAATGCCCTTTACAAGGAGATGATGCCTGATCCGGTGAGCTAACGGTTCCATATATAACGCAAAGAGGAGGGGGGAAAGGGGACATCCCTGTCTCATGCCTTTGCTAATGGGAAACCGGGAGGAAGTCTGTCTGTTTACCCGGACCGTGGCCATGGGCAACCGGTAACAGTTCAGGATCCGTGTGCGCAGTTTCTCCCCCAGTCCAAACCTTTGCATGACCTGTTCGAGATATGGCCAGTCCACCCTGTCAAAGGCCTTCTCGGCGTCTATGGCTAATAACATGTATTCTCCGTCTGTGCGTGACGCTTTTTCAATGAGGTGGAGGACTCTCTTGGTATTGTCACTCGTCTGCCTCTGCGATATGAACCCTGCCTGATCCGGTTCCATGAGTTGGGGGATATATGGGGCCAGTCGAGTTGCGAGGATACTCGTATATAGTTTAAGATCAATATTGAGCAGGGAGATCGGCCTGTACGCACCACATACTGTTGCGTCCTTCCCGGGCTTGGGAATGACCACGACCGATGCCTCCAACATCTCCGCAGGGATGGCGCCATCCTGGGAGAAGGTGTTAAACAGGTCTCTCAGCAAGGGAGCCACCTGCGCGCAAAAGGTTTTGTAAAAGGCTGCCGAATAACCATCCGGACCAGGTGATTTGCCTAATTTTAGACGCGAGATTGCCGCAATGACCTCCTCCGTCCCTATATCGCGATCAAGGTGGCCAGCCTGTTCCAGGGTAAGAGCCGGTATCTGCGCGGCATCTAGGTAGGCAGAGCAGAGGGATGGGTCCAAGGAGTCGCCTGCATATAGAGTCGCATAGAAGTCCCGAAATGCCTCCGCAATTTCACCGTCATCCGACGTAAGGACACCCCCCGGACCTCGACGGATGGACCGCATTCCCTGATGCTGCCTGGCCGCTCGCAACTTGTGGGCCAGGAGACGGCCGCATTTATCGCCGCCAACGTAGAAGAACTGGCGCAGCCGTAGGGCCGCATATTCAGCTCTGTCCTGGTCTAGGGCCGCTAGCTGCTTTCGCTCCACACATAACCGCCGCCAGACTCTGGCGGCGCCCGTGCGCTGGTGCATCTGCTCCAACTTCGCCACCCTCTGGGTGAGCTCTGCCCGTTTGCGGCTGCGTTCCCTGTTACTGGCCGTCGAGATAGCTATGAAATCCCCTCTTAGGACGGCTTTAAGGGCCGTCCATTGTGTCGCTAGAGACGTATCCGAGTTCGCGTTAAGGGTGAGGTAGTTGGCAATAGCTGTCTTGATTTGCTCGACAGTAGCCGCATGGTGGAGCAGCGTGTCGCTTAGTCGCCAGTGCCGCACCGGCTGTTGGACTCGGGGGAGCTGGAAGGTGGCCACAACCGGGGAATGATCTGAGAGTGATGCAGTGAGGATCTCGGAGCCCATCCCGAGCGCCTGCAACGGTAGGGACCTAATGAAATAATCAAGTCTGGCATATGTTTTATGTGCTCCCGAGAAGTGTGTGTAAGCTCGGCTGCGGGGGTGAAAGTGTCGCCACAGGTCAACCAGTCCAAGCTCGTCGAGGCGGGCCCTGCCCGACTGGGAGAGAGCTCCCACCTGGGACGTCCGCTGAGCCGAGCGATCGCACACATTGTCGAAAACTAAATTCAGATCCCCTCCCAACAACAGGCGTCGTTCTGTGTTGGCTGTGGCCTCAGTGAGAGCAGTGTGGAAGAATTTATCCTGACCTTCATTTGGGGCATAAACAGAGCCAACTATGAGGGAGATCCCCGCAACCAAGAACTGATAGGTAAGTAATCGGCCCCTTATCTCAGCCTCCTTCTGCAGGACCCTACCTTGGAAGGAACGGGACACCAGAATAGCAACTCCGGCTGTTTTGGTGGGGTTAGAGGAAAAGAATTGTGTGGGGAAGGCACGCGATTTCATCCTGTGGTGATCTTTGGGGGTGAGATGTGTTTCCTGTAGGAGGCATAGGTCTGCGGCTGAGTGTTCCAGGAAATAGAGGACCGCCCTACGCTTAACCGGGTTGTTAAGTCCCCGCACATTAAGGGTCAGGATATTAAGTGGTTTCTGGGGCATTCAATATATGAGGGAGAGGCATGCCAAAGCGTAGCACATAGCGCCTAAGCTGGGATACAACACAAAGACCTTTAGGATACCGGGTAGTACCGGGAAGACACTCATCTATGGAGGGAAGGAGGATGGACGAGAGGAACAATTCCCAACACAACCCCAAAACCCCAACAAAAATAATAGGGAGGATCCTCCCTGGCAACCTAAATAACCCACAACCCGCATACAACAAGAAATATAGTCCGTTGTCCCAGGACAACTGGTCAGTCAGTGAACAGGGGTCCATATCGTAGCCTCCGGAAGAGCACTCTCCCTCTCGCCGCCCACCTGTAGCCAGCACATAAGCTGAACGGGTGCATTCGCCCGAGGCGCACTCTAGCTACTCGTGGCCGTGTTGTCGCATCCAGCAAGCGCCTCCGTCGCCGCGGTCAGTGCCGCCCGCTGACTCCGAACGATCTCCGATTGGGCTGGCTTACGGGAGCGCCGCCGTCCAGTCTGCCTCTGCCATCCAGATGAAGGGAGCTCTGGGCCTGACGCCTCTCCGCCGCCGTCGTCCGCATCTTCTGGCGCCGCCAGGCCCAGCAGCCGGCACGCATCCATCAGGGAGCGCAACTGGTGGAGCCTCCCTTCGTTGCGAAATATGAGGCGAAAGGGATGCCCCCACGAGTACGTGATCCCCCGTTGTCGGAGGTGTTCCGTGACGGGGCGGAATTGCCGTCGCCTCTGGAGGGTGATCAAGCCCAGATCCTGATATAGGACAGGGGTATGGCCCTGGAAAGAAATGGGATGAAGGGCTCGGGCCCTAGCTAGAACCGACTCCTTGGTTTTAAAGTACTGTACACACACCAGGATATCCGCCAGTGGAGCGTTGTGGCCCCGGGGCGGACCCACCCTATGAGCTCTGTCCAAGACAATGTCTAAGTCCGGGCCGCTCCCCAGTATGTGCCGGAAGAGGGCCGCGGTGAAAGCCAGCAGATCCCTAGTGTCCTCAGTGGTCTTGACCCCCCTAATCCTGATGTTATGTCTTCGGGACCGGTTTTCGAGGTCCTCCAGATGCATTTGGATGTCCATGTTCTGGTCCCGCAATCTGAGGACTTCCTGTTGAAGCAGGGCCGTGTCGTTCACCGCCAGGTCACTTTTCCCCTCAAGAGTGACCACTCGTTCTCCCACTCCATCGACATCCTTGTGCAAGTCCTTGAGTTCAGCCGCAACTTCGGCTTTTACTGACTGGATATCTTCACGTAGGGTGAGGAACAGGGACTCCAAAAAAGCCTTCGTGATGGGCTCCTCTCCGGCGCCCCGGGGAAGCCCAGGAGGCGCAACGTTGGGCGTCGCGCCGGCCATCGCTGCGGGCGACTGAGGCCGACCGAAAATATCCTTCGTAGGCTTCCCCTTGTGCCCCCGCCACTATGTGGGCCGCACCACCCCGCCGCTCGATTTCAGCGGCCGATCTTCCGGGCAATAAGGTTCACAGGAGCATGAGGTGCTACCGCCCGGCGAGTCCCCGGGGCGCCGCACTCTCCTGTCGCCCACCGCCGGCCGCCTCCTCCGTCCGAGCCTGGTTCTGGCAGTGTCCCTCCTCCGGGTGAGCTCGTCGCTCAACAGGGCCACTTCGGACCTCCAGTAGCCCGCGGAGCCAAGCATTCGACGGGGGGGGGGCGCTCCTTCAGTCCCTGCCCCCCACCCCTGTTTTGGCCGCTTTCCTGCACCTGATGCGGCCGCTGCGCTGCCGCTCCTGCTCTCCAAGGCCCTGACGTGCGCCTCCTCAGCTGCCACCACCACGCCGCAGAGCCGCTCTCACCTCTCCTCGGGCCCCGGTGTCTTCTCCTGTGCCTCGGCTGTCGCGCTGATGTTTCACGGCTCCCGGCGCCTCCACAGACCCCAGAGCTGTCGTCACCACAATGCCGGAGCAGCCCCTTCCCGGGGGCCGAAGGTCCGCCCCAGTCGGCGTGCTCACCTCCGCTTTCGGCGCCCCCGCCGTCACCGCAGGCCTGTTGAGGGCACCACCGCACAGTCCAACGACTTCCCAGGCCGGGCGGATCACCCCAGGCGCTCGTGCCGCCGAGGCCCCCCCGGGCACCCACCGCTGAGGTGTAGAGCCGCGGCTGCGAGCTCCGACGCCGGCCTCGGTTCAGCCCAGCAGGGCCCACCGCTATGCTGAGGCCTCCCAACACCGGGGATGCCGGTGCTAGCTCCGCTCAGCACCGCCGAGTCTCTCGCCCTCCGTCCGTCTTCGAGCGCTGGAGGCTCCCCACCAGCCCGGGACACCCTGTGTGGGGGGCCCAGGTCAAAGCGAGCGGGTCGCACGCCCCACGGGCCGCGTAGTGCCTCTCCGGGCGGACGGCGGGCAGGAGCAGGAGAAAACGCGTCCTACCGCTCAGCCATCTTGGCCACGCCCCGTCATATTTACTTTAAACCCAGAGACTGCTTCAAAAGCAGAGTTATTCGACGATCGCCAGAAGAGAGGTCACTTGTTGAGTGAGGGTAAGCAAGAGGTCATATGGAAAGAGACCGATCTTGTGGGCTCGGCTGGCAAAAGGAATGGCAACTATATCTGCCATCCGCTGATAGCCACGGGCTCAACTATTAAAGCGAAAAGGAGGGGTGATAGTGGGCACCACTGACGGGTGTCCCTGGAAATGTGGATGGGGGATGTATACTGGTAATTAACGCTAATAGAAGCCGCTGGCGCTACATAGGAGGCCATGAATTTGCCAATTATACCTGGCCCCAGTCCAGTCTTGCCCAGGACAGCTCGTAAGAGAATCCAACTCACCCGGTCGAATGAGTTTTCGGAGTCAAGCAAAAGCAACCATGGTGGGATGTTATGGCAATGAGATGTTTCAACCAGGCAAGCAACCCGGGTAATATTGTCTGCGCCCTGCCTGTTATGAATGAATCCCAGGATCTATAAGGCCAGGGAGGAACCTTTCCACTGAGTGGCCAGGATCTTTGTAAAAATCTTAGCATCAATGTTCAGAAGGGCAATGCAGCAATAGGAAGGGGAGAATGCAGAGTCTTCCTAAGTTTGGGTATAAGTGCAATTTCAGCTGCTGCCATGGTGAGACCTGGCCAGACCTGTGGCCTGAGTGAAAGAGCGACAAGTGGTCCTGCAAGTTAGGAAGAAAAGCCAACAGTAGGCGACAGGGAGCCTATCAGGGCCCGGTGCGTTTCCAAGTGGGAGGTCCCGAACTGCCCGGCGCAACTCCTCCAGAGTAATGGGAGCATCGAGGAGTTCTGCGTGTCTAGGATCAATGGGATTCCAATCAGGGTCCCGCAGGTAAGCGTCTATCAAGCTCTGGGAAGTGTCATCTTACATGTATAGGGTCTGATACTAAACATAGAATGCCCCTTGCTTATCCTGTTCAGCAGTTACCCAAGTCGCAGCCCCAGTCTCGAATTTGGCTTTGTGTATCTTGACTTGGCGCTGGTGGAATTTACGAGCAAGCAGTGTTCCTACCTCATAATATTTTTCCTTCAGGGCTAAGAGAGAGCGTTCAGCCTTTTTAGTCCTATGCACCGGCAGCTGGACACGCAGGACCGCCAGCTAGCGTTTGTTGCATCTAGTAGGGGTAGCATAATCTAGCCTCTCCAGGGCTTTGATCTCAGCCATGAATCCCGCCTCCACAAGTCTGGATTCTTGCACCCTTGTAATAGTAATAGTGGAGGTCACCCCTGTATGATAGCCTTGCACCCATCCCAAAGCATGTGTGAAGAAGCGTCTGGCAGAGCATTGAGTTAAAAAAAATCCACAGTGCCCTTACGGATGTCTGCTACATTCACTGGGTCTCTAAGAAAGTGTGCTGGAAGGCGCCTATGTTGCAGCCCCTTATGGTAATACATGTTACTGGTCCACACCAGCTCTACATGGGCATAGTCAGAGATGGAACTGTCCACGATGGATGTATGATGTTACAACGCATGCTTTTACAACGCATGCTGTTACAACAAATTTTTTACAACGCAAATGCTGTGACAACGCAAGTCTTTACAACGCAAGTCTTTACATCGACTTGCAGTAGATGGCGTGCTAACATTAAAAAAGGGTAATTTACTATTCTAACTCCAGTCCACGTTGCAGTAGGGAAGGTGTTTGCATAGTAAACTACACTATTTTTAATGTTAGCACGCCATCTAGTGCAAGTCGATGTAAAGACTTGCGTTGTAATGGCATGCGTTGTCACAGCATTTGCGTTGTAACAGTTTCGTTGTAATGGCAGTGCGTTGTAAAAGTTGCGTTGTAATGGTTGTTCACCGTCCACGATGGCAGCAGTGTCTAAATCCCTAAGGAGGGAGTGAGTGAGGAAGAAGTGATCAATATGTGAATATAAGGCATGCACATAAGAGTAGATTAAATAGCCATGCACCTATGGGTGTCTAAGATGCCAATCATCTACCAACCCCAGATCCAGGATGTCACGTTTAAGTTGAGCAGACATCGCCCCTGTACCCTGATATGTTGTTGGGCTTCTATCTAAGTCGGAATCCCATACTAGGGTCAGATACCCGCCCATTATAGTGTTCCCCTCCACCCTGGACTGTTGGTCCTGCAACCGCCGGAGGTGCATACATATTAAGCAGCGTGAGGGAGCACTTACACCTTAAGATCTGTAGTGTTAGGAAACAGGCTACTTTATCCTCAACTACTTTCAGGACACAAGTGCAAAAGCCCGCACTGCATAAGATGCCTTCAGGGATGTGGAATTCCTGTAACCTGACACCCGAGACATATTGTTTGGGGTCAAGGGCAACAAGTTTTCATGTGTATTTTGTCTTTGGGAAAAGTAGGCCCTACCCCCTACAGCACAAACGCTTTGGCTGCCAGTTTACTGTACCACATTATAGATCAGGGAAAGGCATTGACTGCAGTTGTTAATATTTGTGTCTGTGTGTTAATGCTGTTCAAATATGTATTCATGGTTTATTAATGCAAAGCCTTTATTATTAGGGAGAGGGCTCTAAGTAAATGTTGTAAGATCTGTGTTAGACTTGGCATCTTTTGGCGTGTTTCCCCAGAGCTTTTGCTTTCTGACCTCCCAGTTTTGACTCCGTTTTTGCCGGCCATAGTGTGTCTGCACACTTTTCTCACTGCTGATCAGTGGTAAAGTGCAAGTGCTCCTGTGGTAAATTGTGTTATGGATTGGTGTTTCCATGATTGGATATTTGATTTACTTGTTAGTCCCTAGTAAAGTGCACTGAGTGTGCCAGGGCATGTAAATCAAATGCTACTAGTGGGCCTGCAGCACTGATTGTGCCACCCATGTGAGTAGCCCTGAAAAAGTAACTCAGACCCGCAATTGCCGAGTCTGCGCGCAGTTTGTAACTGCCATGTCGACTTGGCCAGTGCACCCACTTGCTAGTCCCTTACCTTCCCTTTTCTTACATGTCAGCCACCCCTAAGGTAGACCCAACGTACCCCTGTGGGCTGGGTTCAGTGTATGTGTAAGGTAGGACATGCCCTGGTGTGTGTGGCATGTCCTGATAGCGAATTACAGCCAATTTCATTTTTCGCCATTGCAAGGTTACCTGTTCCCCATAGGACAGAATGGGGAGTTTGTTTATAACATCTTATAAAAATAACTGGCCCGGGGAATTGGGTGGGAAAATAAAGTTTAGTATGCCTGAACTCAGAATCTAAAGATGCATCTTTTCGTGAAGGTGATTTTTACATTCTGTGTTTGAAAATACAAATACCACTTTTAGAAAGTAGGTATTTTCTCACTCAGTCATCCCGTGTGCCTCTGCTGGAATGTGGATTGCCTGTCTGGGTTTTGGATAACAGAAGGCTGGGGAGCAAGAGTGGCTCCAGATAGTCTAGATGGGTCAGCAAAGGGCTGAATTGGCCTGGGCTGCAATTGGGGAAGGGGTAGGAGATTTCCTTGCACCTCAAAGGGCCTGGTCAGCCTCTGACCATGCCGTCTCCACCTCCTGCCATGAAGTCACACCAGAGAAGGCAGAACTGGTTCTGGCTGGGCACAGACACTCTCTGCCTAATAGATCAAAGGATTTTGGGATATAAATATTGGGGCCCAGACCCCTGAACTTTAGAACTCTTTTGGATCAAGAAGGCTGCCAAGAAGAAGAGCTGGAGAAGCTGTGAGGAGGAACTACCAGTTTGCTGTGTGCTTTGCTGTGTTGGCCTGCAGTAGCTGCTTCTGTCTTGGGCAGTGAACGGACTGGACTGAACTTTCTGCTATCTACTTTTATGAGTTTCTCCAAGGGCTTGAGGTAGAGCTTGCCCCCTGTTCAAGGAGTCTCAGGAACAGCAAAGACTTCAAGCTCTTCTACCCTCAGCACTGGGGACAGTGTGTTTTGTACTGCAACAGAGGAAAAAGCAACCCAACGCCGTCTACGACACCGCTGCTGACTCCGTGTCTTGAAGGCACCGCAGAGGGCACCGCTGCAATGCCGCACCGCGACCCTGGTCTCACTGACGATGCCTGCTGATGCCGCCACTGAGCCGCTGCTCGCACCGTGACCTGTGAGTACCGCACCCTGCACTGCCTCGCTTCATGACGACTCCTTGTTATCCCCGACAACAACGTTTCACGCCGAAATCTACGCCGCTGCTTGCACTGTGGTTCGAGGGCACCGCTCGTAAAGTTACACGACGCACCACCCTCATTCCGCACCGCAGCCTTGGCCTACGGATGCCTGCACCATCGACTCCAGTTAGTCAGCCGACGACAGGGCTTCAGCCACAACGACGCCGCTGCTTGCACCGTGATCTGCTAGCACCGCGATGAGCACCGCCTTCACCTCGCACCATGACCCTGGTCTCACAACGATGCCATCTGATGCTGCCACCGAGCCGCTGCTCGCACCGTGACCTGAGGGTACCACACGCCGCACCGCTGCACTTCGCACCACAGCACCCGACGCCTGCTGACGCCATCACTCCTGACTTCATCAGAGTGAAGTTCGACCTGCAACACGTGTGACTTCAAGGGCCCCGAGTACTCCTGCCCTGACCTTCGGAACCGACGCCTGCGGACGCCGTGCGTTCAACTTGAGGTCGCTGACGCCCTGCATTTCTAAAAGGTACTGTTCACAGGTCTTCCCGACACTGTAGCTGGCCCGCGACGCCGCGGTCAGCCAGAACTGTTTGGATTTGTTTGCTCACGACGCCGTGATAGCTCCAGACAGAGATATCGACATCAAGGAACTATTTTTCAAGCATATTTTGATAACTGAAGATTTTTAAGTACTGTATTGTGGATTTTTATCGTTTTTGGTCTTATCTTAAGTATATAAAAATATTGGATATTTTTCTAAACTGGTGTGGTGTCCTTTTGTAGTGCTTACACTGTATTACTGTTGGTTACATGCTAATGCTTTACACACTGCCTCTAAGATAAGCCTGACTGCTCATGCCAAGCTACCAAGGGGGTGAGCAGGGGTTATTTTAGGAGTGTATCTCCCTTATCCTGACTAGAGTGGTGGTTTCTGCCCGACTTTGGCACATGCCCTAGCCGACCAAAAATCCCTTTTCTAACAATCTGACTGCACTACTAACAGTTGTTCCAGTATAAAAACATGTACACACGTTTTTAAAGTTTAACAATATGAGGCTATGTATACTGCTTCCAGAATGCTCTCTTATTAGGTGCAAATATTTGCAAAAGCTTGAAAGCAAGATTGAAGTTTCTTTGCTTTCAAAATAAAATGTTAAAAAAAAACATTTAGTTAAACTACTGTAAAATTTTAGGCACCATTTCTCTGCAACATCATTTAGTAAAATGTGTTGTTGTATGCTAGTATTTCAGAAAAATATTTATAATGGAAAATCAGTGTAATCATTTTTAATAGGATTATGGGAAAAATAATAAACAAGCATTGGTAAAGCCAGTAGGCCTGAAATTGGTCAGCCTTTTGGATTTGTCAATACGTGACTTGTTTTGGCATTATTTTTGTAAAACCTTATTGGTGTGGGAGCTGCCGGGGGTCACCATTATAGCAAACATTGGCAAAAGCAAAAATTATTTTGGTCTCCAAAAGCACACATTGCCACAGTAGTTCCTGGCACTGAACAAAACAACTGTGTGTTGATATGCTCCTTGTAAAAGAACAGAATGCTGTCACTTACAGTGAAGCTAGTCGACAGACACAGAGAGAGACAGAATTTTAATAAACACAAAAGGTCATGGTTAACGCTAGACTTAATTAGGGGCCCAAATATTCAATAAAGTCTCAAACGTGCACCCATGTCCTTGCATTAAGTTCAAATATACTACTTTTGTGAATTCATTAGACTTTACACAAGTAGGCCAAGAAATAGTACTCCTAGGAAATATTTGTGAACTGCATTACAGCATGAGCAAATGTACAGGTGTAGATTTGCTCATGCGAACATCTGAGCGTTTGCAAGTTCACTTTCCCTCCAACCCCTTTTTTTCCCAACCCTGGAAGACGTTTTATGTCTGCCATTGTCAGGAGTAAATGTCCAATCTTTCTCAGTATGGGTAAGTGAAAACCCTTAAAACATGTAAGTTAGTAGGTTTGCACAGACTCCCAAGGGTACTCCAACCCTGGAACTGTTGCTTCAGCCCCAGTATGTCGTCTGCAGAAACGTGGCAACATAAGGAAATTGCTAGTCTTCAAACTATACTATGGAAGGAGCCCTGGCATAATCAGAGAGGATATTTCAGCACTTTTATATATAATGAGATTTCTGCCATAATTTGTCGCTGCATTACATGGCACCAAAAGGACAAGTGGATTTTGTTACAGGACAAGTAGATTTATTAAGCAACCTGCCCCATGGACAAGTAGATATTAGATTAAATTCCACACCCCTGGCTACCCACTCCCAGTGTTTTAGTGGTGTATGCACTCAATAGCAACGTGGATACTTTAGATGTGACATGCGGTGGGTATCTACGCCCAGGAAATGAGTCTCCTGATTGAGAATGACATCTGGGTCATGCTGTTAGAGGTACCTCCACACTTGCTTGTGCTTGCTACATGAGTTTAAACGCCTGACGTTTGTGGGCAATCTGATGGATCAAGGTATGGAATGTAAGTGTGTGGTCTTGGGTAGAATCCCCCCAAAAAGTGCTTGACCTAGAAAAAAAAGAGAAAGTACCAAAACAAAACATTCTGGGCCAGTGGGCCCCAACATAGTCCCCTGCGTCACGCGTAGAGTGGTGCGTAGATGCACAGATCCTTGTCACCCTGGTGGGGTAGGAGGGCTGCAGGTAAGTCATCATGTATCAGTATAGTGTGAATTCTGAGACAGACCCCGGATCCCCATGGACCAGCTTTTCCAAGAGGCAGGGCCCCATGGGCTGCAGGTCCCTCAACAGGTGAGAGGAGGGTAAGCCACCCCGGAATTGCACGTTCTTTGCCGGGTCACAAGGGCCAAGCGACGAAGGTAGACGGAAAGGGGTCTTTCCCCATGTTTTGTAGGTGAGTAATGATGTCCTGCTATGCCCCCTCCAGGGATTTAGTCTCTTTTTGCTGTTTGTCATGTTGGCGACGCTGCACCGCGCTCCATCCAGGATGCAGGCCACCTCTGGGGGCCCTACTGGGTGCCAAAAACCCCCTCCGAACAAATCATCCATAATCCCGAGCAATTGCTTAGTGTTGAACAAGTAGCACTTAGACCACCATTCCCCCTTGCAGAAGAACAAGAGAGTGAAGGGATGCCCCCATTAATAACAAATGTCCAGTTCCCGTAGTCTGTCCGTGATTGATTTAATGTTGCGCTTTTTACGCTTAGTGACCGGGGAGAGATCCTGGAAAAGCTGGATAGTATGGCCTTGGAACACCAAGTCCGCTTTGCCCCTGGAGGCATGCAGAATGGATTCCTTCTTGGTGGAAAATTGGACCCGCATCAGGATGTCTGCAGTTGAGTTGGGGCGACCAGTCGCTGGCATCAACCGATGTGCCCTGTCAAGGGTCGTTGATGAAGCTTCTTCATCTCCCCTTATCGATTGCAGGAGTTGAGCGGTGAAAGCCATATACGGATGTTGTTTCAGTGACTTCTACTTTCAAGATCCTCCTGCTTTGCCTTAAATCCGACCTCGATCCTCGAGTGCTGCTACTTTACACCAGAGTATCTCTTGATCTTCCATGCGCGCATCAACTCTCCGCTCCAGCTGCCCTCCAATTTCAACCACTTCTCTGCGAATGTCCTGAACACAAGACTTAAAATCTGTCCTGCACAATCTAATTTCAGAGCGGATCTCCTTGAGGAACTGCTCCATGTAGTCTTGGTATATGGGCATCAGTGCTGAGGCTAGGCACTACCAAAGACATGCTTTTCATAGGGGCCGCCTCAGCTGTAGGCGATTTGCTTCAGAGCGAGGTCACTGAAGTTTTTTTGTCAGGGTTGAGGTGTGGTATGTTGTGGTCGTGCAGGTGCTGGGTTCCATAGGCAAGGCCTGGCCAGTATTCACACCCAACTACTACACAAATAGTGAGCACTGGGCACATGTAGGGCTGCTTATTGCATCTCTAGCCCCAGGTCTTTAGTGGAGAATGTAGGAGAGTAGGATCTGCTTCACATGGGTACCCCCACTTTTTGCTGGTGGTCCACTGTTTTTCGACCTTAGTCTGGCTGTGGCCCTGCTAATCAGGAACACAGCCTAGCTGCTTCTTCTCTAAAATGGTTTCCATGTACATTAGGTACATATCTAATTGGATTCTGGAGTGCCTTATAAGCCCCTAGTATATGGTAGACTATGTACCTAGGGCATAGGTACCTCAGAGGCCTACCAGGGGCTGAAGCATGTATTATGCCACCCCTGGGAAGCACTCCAACATGGCACCACAGGTCTGCTATTGCAGCCTTGGTAAGGTGGTTCTTGCACCCCTTAATGTGGTATAGGCTACCTATATCACTACCATTGAACACACATATAAAACCTATAAGTCACTCCTATGGCAGGCCTTAACAATCCTGAAGGCAAAGGGCTTGGTTTTTATGCGAGAGGGTGCCCCTGCATGAGCAGTGCCCCTCTGCAGCATTCGGAGTATCTCCTCTGATGCTGTTTGTGGTGCAGCCTGACCATATACTCTTAAGTGCATTATACACTCGCGGTAAATGCTAACTTTGGGATGGCTGCACGGAAACATGTCGTGTTTGGTGTCAAACGCTTTGGAATACTACCCCCCAGCAGTTCTGGCGGCGGGGGTAGCATTCCACCCTTCTAGAGGGAGAGACATGTTCACACTGGTCTAACCCGGTAGGACTTTCTACAGCCCTGGCATCACAAAATGGATGCCTCTGCCACAGACACGGGTCTGGCCTCCTGCTGCTGACTGAAACCTTGGCAGGGGAGGCCTGGACAATAGGTTTCCTGTTGAAGGTAGGTGTAACCACCTCCCCAGACAGGCAGATGTGTATTGGGGCTGGGCGGGAACACTCTCTGTTGCTTTGAAGTCCTGCACTGGGGGCACACTTGGTGTCCCTGTGCATAGTCCAGTTCAAACCGGTTGCAGGGGCTACCTGCCCCTGGTCTGGCATGAAACTGGACAAAGGAAATGGGTGTAACTACCCCTCTTTCCAAACGCGCCCATAGGTGGGTCCCTAGAGTATGTCCAACCCCCAAACTTAGTATAAGTATGGGAACCCAGTCCTTGAGACTTTAGATTACCCTGGACGAAACTCTGCAACATATATCCTGGACCTTCGATGTTCTATCCTGACTAGAAGACTGAAGAAATCTCCCTTGGAGTCAAGGAGTGACTTCCCCGCTTGGCAGGTACCAAAGAAGCAACTGTCCGGTCTGCAATTCTGAAGCTCCCGGTGGACGCCGAAGTCTCTGCATCACCAGAGGTGGATTTCCTGACTTCCCCGAGGCTACCCTGAGTCCACAGCAAAGCTGAGGCCCGTGGCTATCGTGGGTGATGAGGAACCATGACCCCTGGGCACCGTGTACTATTGCTGGTACATCGACTTCCTGTTCATCCTTGAAGTTCTGCTTTGGGCTCTGAGTAACCCCAGCCTTGAGCACAGACTGCACTGAAAATCTCTGGCCTCCACTCCACGAGTGACCCGTGGGCCAGGTTCCAGTGCGACTGCTCGAGGCTCTTTCGCGATCGCTAGCCCGTTGGCTAGTGGGTCCCCACAAAGGTAACTCTTCTTCTGCTTGGGCTTTCCTGGTTGCTCCAGAAGTGCCCTGACTTACCCTTGCTGGGTGAGTCCCTCAGACCTTGCTGGTCTGCACCGACGTACTTCTCTTTCCACAAGACTTGCCGTTGCCAAGGCTTGTTGGGTCCAATCTGGTCGCTGACACTGCAGCATTCGACAGACTTTGTGGGACAGCTCGAATCCGGCTCGTGGACTTCGTCGACGCCTCCTGGACCTCGTGGCTGAAGAGTCAAGACACCCGTCAACTCACCTGAAGCACCCGACATCTGTGGGCATTGGTCCATCCTGCCCTCGGTCACTTGCAAGTGACCCAGACTCTGTCCCCTCTGCTTTCAGGTTCCTTCCATCCTAGATCCAGGCTTGGACCCCTTCGGACACTTCTCCTCTTCACGGCAGAAGCAGTTCTTCACCAGCTTCCATTGTAATCTACGACGCGACCCGACACCACAAGACACCTATGCACCCGGCTTCCCTGGGTGAGGTAACTCGAGTACTCCAGTGCTCCCGTGGGTGCTAGCCCAAGAATTTCTTAAGTCCAAAACGGTTTGGTCCTGACTCGATTCTAAGTGCCCCTAATCTTTAAATTTCCAACCGCGACATTGCCCATAGAAGCTAACGGGGAACCCGCGGTTGTGTTTACACACTGCACATGGCCCCCGTGGGTCCCCTGTGTTACTACCTTGGGTGGTTCCTTGGGGTCCCAGCGATTCTACAGGCTCTAGGCCTTGTGTCTAGTTCAGTCGTGATTCTTATACCACTTTATTGGTATATGGTTCGGTACGCCCCTAGGGCCCAAACGTGTATTTGTGCTATTACTGTTGATTGCTAACTTGTAAATTAAGTACTTTGAACTCCAGTCTCATAAATAGACTAGAGGGGTGTGTTTTATCCTAAATACATATATTTTAAATATATACCTGGTGTGGTTGTCCTTTCATTTGATCATTCAAGAGATTATAGACTGGTAAAACAAGCTGCTTTACATTCCTTCAAGACTTAGCCTGAAGGCTGCTCTCCATAGCTACCACTAGGATAGCTTTCAATAAAGGTTGTCTTTAACCAATTCACCATAAGGGGTTGTTTGGACTGATACAAGGTGCCCAATAGAACTAGTGGACAGCATATATCAGGCCAACTTCTCACAGAGAAGACCAGATCTCGAGTGTCAGCAGAGGAGATGGGACTCTACCCATCCCGGCCCTGTGTGAGTAGGCTGCCAGGCAAAAGACCTTCAGCAGACAGATCGAGCAGCAAAGAGTCAGTTTCCTCAGTACATCCCTAATATTCAGTGTAGAAGGTGAGTAGGGGTGCACTCACTGTTCCAGGGCCCCGATCTCCATCTGCACCGGGCAACCAGCACTGATCCACTCACCGAGGGCTCCACAGCCAGGCAAATGGCTTGAGCCTGGTCTCTCAGGCGGCAGCGCCACAAAAATATCCCCGGGGGGCTGTCTTCCAATACTCTCACAGCGCCCCTGCAATCGCTGCCCACCGCACGTTTTAGCCCAGCTAGGTCACACAATACTCAACGGGGTTGGTCCCACGCCCAGGCAAGGCCTGCAACGGCACTGCAAAATTTGTCCCCTCTGTTCTCCAGGGCCGCCGCCTGGCAGGTGCAGCGCACGATCTTCAGAGGGGCCCTCATTGGTCTCCAATAATGCACTCCCACCGGACTCCACACCGGTACTCACAGCTCTTGTTGTCAGCAGAGGGAGGGTCAGGAAAGGCAGGCTCACTCTGCCATCTCCGTGCCTCACAAGCCCGGGGCCACAGTGCGCGGTACCAGCGCTCTCCAATGGGGCCCTCTGGGCCACAGTTGAGGGCCCTTCCAGGTCAAACACAGTATTTGTCTCAGCTTTCCATGCCAAATGGCGGTCCCTACGGGTCTGTGCTTCAGTCACAGGGTAACGAGGTAGCAGGCAATATGGCGGGCTGGCAAGGCAAATCAGGGCCATGAGTCTTTGTGCGCATCTGTCAGGTCTGTAAGGCCATCAGTATCCTCTCCGCAGGGCACGGGAGGTCCCAGGGCCGGACTTGGAACCCAAAGCAGCCCAGGCAAATTTTGTCAGACCAGCCCCCATACAATGCATAGCGAACGAGCGCAGCGAATGAGTTCGACCACTACATGGGTCTTGTGGGGATTCTCCCAACAACATTTTTGGGGAAAAATGGTGCATTTTACAACACATTTTTCATTAGATATTCAATTGTATTCGTTTTTAAAGCATAGTAAATGGGTGACCTTACAGTGCACCAGAGTACGACAATCTTTGTTGGGGGTCTACAATGATTCCCTCACTATCACCTTCCAACAGTGCATCTCATCTCTTCATAGCCCCTCTCTCACATGTATTTGATTTGTTTTATAGCACCTCTCATATCAGTCTAGGGTGTTGAAGTATTTTACATCACACACACATACAGAGACAATGAATCATACGTGTGTGAATCAGTGGATAGAAAATGTTACATAAGACAAAGGGGACCACAAGGTGTAGGATTCACATGTCATCCATACTGGTAGGCATTTTTTATGAGTTCTTGGTCTGGTGAAGCACCAACTCAGGATTCAGAACGTAATACAGTGGTTAGGGTTAACTTTACTAATAAAAAATGTATTTCTACCCAAACAAACCCTTTTTAGCAAAATTAGGATAATGAAAGACTAGGAAGAAATATAATTTTCTAATCTAGATTACTGTTGTAATTTATGAACTGCACAGTGACAAAAGGATCTCTGTGACAAAAGCAGAACACACTGAGATAAGCACATAAAATACTGTTCTGGGATCTGCATAGTATATGCTCTTTTCAGCACGCATATTAACCCTCTGCGCTTCCTTAGATGAGCCAAAACTGCTACTAGACAAAAATAAGATCTCTCTCCAGTAGGTACATTAATCACTAAAATTATCTTGGCAGTTTTATTGTTGCCTGAAAACTGTTGGATATACAAAGAACTCTGTAGTGCTTTTTAAACTGCTGCACTGCTACAAAACTGCCACCCTGTAACAAAAAATGGCCCCCCCACCCATCCAGCCTCCCAGGAAATTGCCGGATGCCCGGTACGGCCAGTCTGGCCTTTGGAGGTCCTCTCAGTAGAATGCGGCTGCCCGAGGCCACCGCAGGGGGCCACTCAAGAGGGCGGCCCTGTAGAGGCATCGGGCTCACCCCCCCACTTTCTCCCCATAGGTGCCCCCACCCCCTTTTCTGCCTCTTTGTGCACCGGACGCGCCACGGACATCCTGTCTCCCACACGCTCTCCCACCCTACTGATTACCCGGTGTGTTGGCAGTGGGGAGCATGGCTAGGACTTTGTAATGTTGGACTTTTTCATTGCAGGCGGAGTTACAGGGCGATCTGGAAGCATATGGGTACAGAACGGTACCTCTGTGCGGCACATAGGGGTGCCAGAGCCGAACCCCTGGAGCCTCATGGGAGATTCACGGAATCTATGTCGGCGCCCCGCTAGTCCTTCGGGCGGTTGTGGGCCTGAGCAACCGGGGGCTTGCCTAGCTACGCTCTGCCCAGAATGGGGCGTGAGTATAATGGACCTTGGGTGGTCAGGTGATCTGGGAAGGGGATCACCAGAAGATGCAGTACAAAGTGGTTCGCCACGGTGCTGCTAGGCTCATCAGGCGGACAGGTGGGGAGGTGGCGAGAAGGCTGCCTGTCCTTGGATCTCCCGTAAACTAACCCACCAGATTACATAACGTTGGATGTAATAAACCTGCAGCAGTTTTTTTTTCCAAGTATAAACTTGTGTGGTGTGTAATTATTTGCGGGTATTCATGCTTTGGGGGGGACCTTTGCCATGATGGTGCTATGATCTCAGCACAAGCAGGAGGGAGAGGTAGGTGAAGGCGGGCCTGCTCGCCACCTCCGTACCCCGTGGGCTACGTGTTCTAGTGCACATCACTCCGCTGTGACCCCACAGCGGCAGCAATTGTCAGTGTATGGCCCCCAGGCTGTGGGCTCCCCAACTCCACCCATCAGACCCAAAGCAGAAAGGCCGCGAACAAAATGGCCACCCAGCGATGTAGCCCCGGGTCACAGGTCTTCATGCGTGGTCTTCACGAGCAGCCTCCCAAGCTCGCAATGCTCTCATGGGGGGTCCCAGGAGCTTTTCCAGCGCTAATGCGGCAGGTTCTGCGCCTAAGAGGCCCAGGAGCCGCTGGGTAGACCCACGGGATCCGAAGCTGAGGTGAGATGCATCTCATTCCATTCCTGTCCCAGCGACGCCCCGTTTTCTATTTTAAGGCTATGCAGGAAGTGTTTTCAAGTCATGCTTGAAAACCATTGAGATATTTTTATCTTGCTATGGGATGTTATGGGTTACAGTGATTGGTGAGGGTATGTGAGAGAGAGAGAGCGAGACTTAAATTATAATAGTAATAAGACTAAAACATAAAAGCAGCTACACTCCAGCCTGGCCACAAAGGCAGTGGGATGCTCAGTTTGTGTACTCTAAACAAAAAGGGTGGGGGTTAATCAGAGAAGGCATGGCAACATGTGCAAGCCAGGCTGGGAGGGTGTTGAATAAGTAAAAGGATACTAAAAGGGCAAGAATTCATATTAGTGACATGAGCAGAAGCCATGCACTTTCTTAAAGGTAATGACACTATCTACTGCTGAACAAATACACTCTATTAACAAGGACAATCAAGGCGGCTGGCAACCTGAGCAGATACTGAACAATCTTAAAAGGGTCATGAGATCACCAACTCCTGCTAGGCCGAGGGAAGCCAACATTTTGAGCAGGGATTCCCACCCCACGGTTCTCTCAAACCTCCGAAGGCTTCCAAAGACAGATGAGCACTAAAAAGAAAATCCCAGGCCTGGTTGTAGCTTAGACAAGAGTCAGACTGACACCCTGCACATGTGTGTGTGAGAGACAAATCTCTTGATCAGTTTCTGCCCGACAGCGCTGTCAGGATTGTCGAGCGCAGGACGCAGTGAGTAGTGACTGTGTCTAGGCGCATGCTCCTTAAGGGACGGGACGCTAGAAAAGCGGAACGCGCAAGGACTCGAGGCTTCGCGTTCTAGTGTTTGCCTCGTATTCGTGTGCTCCGTTTCCTGTTTCCTGTCACGTGCTTCCTGTATCTGGATGTTAGACGCCTTCCGTGGCGTCCGTTTGCCGGAGACTCGGTTTTGGCCCGTTAGGAGTCATTACTCCTTGTGTTTCTGCCCTGAGGATTGTTCGCCTGCCTGGCCGTGTATCCCCGCGGCAGGACAAGTTTTCTGTTGTATTTGGAGTGCCGTTCCTGAGGCATTCGTCTTAACCTTTCCCTCCTCCTTTAACAGCCCCGCATACCCAGCGCTCCGCCCGCCTTTCTGGAGCTGTCTCCCGGGGGCCGGCCGGGTGTCTGGGGTGCTTTCCCTTCATTGCTGAGGGGTTTGCATACCCAGCGCTCCGCCCGCCTTTCAGGAGCTGCATCCCGGGGGCCGGCCGGGTGTCTGGGGTGCTTCCTTCCCCTGTTGCCACTTACTCCCTCCTGGTGCTATCTCCGGTGGTACCACTCTCGTTTTGGATTAGAGGTCCTCCGTGTGCCTCTCTGGATTTTGGTTCTGAGGCTTGACTAAAACTATTCAATCTGCCAAGGGTGATAACAAAGACACCACCTACTCACAGTGCTTCTGGAGCCCTGCTGCTGCCTACTTGGACTATTGTGGAGCAGTATCACGTCAGAGCATCGCCCTGCTTGAATATCTGGTAACGGGGAGAAAAGCCTGTGGAAGGGAAGGGGGGAGTCCTTGAGAAAGTAGTAGAACTCATATTTATTGTTTCCTCTGTTCTCAGTTGTAGGGATACGTCTAGACAGCTTCACCCCAGATTGCCCTCCACAAACATACTGCTCCCAACCCCAGACTTTAGGTATTTGTTTTTCTTCTGGGTTACAGTTGAACACCATTCCACTGCTTGTCTCCATCTGTCTCCTAATTCTGACGTTCCTTCCTAGACACAGCATCCAGGGAGATCTACATAGACCAGACACCATCCATATTGTTGCATCTAAAAGAGCAGTGGACTGTGGTTGCGGAGATCTCTTCCCCTCTTACCTTGTTTTGTTCCCCTGTTTTCCCCTAGTACCTGTGCTCTCTAGGTTCTGATGGAGGCATTAGGTGCTGGCGGAAGGCAGGGGCTAGCTACGACATCTTCACAGACTCCTGGGCGCTCCTGCAGAATCTATTACGGGTAAGATCTTTACAGAACGCGAAGCCCACGTGGTTATTCTGCTCGAGCGCCATGGACAGACAACAGGTGACGTTAGCAGACGTAGCCCACATGTTGGGGAATTTACAAATAGAGACACAGGCTTTGGCTACTAGGGTGAATGCCATACAAGGGGATGGACGGTCCGGGAATTCCACACAAGTGATCCAGGTTACTACACCTCCTTCTGTACCCCTTGCTCCCCCTGAACGGTTCACAGGCGATTCATCGAAATTCGCCGCCTTCATTAGCCAGTGTCAGTTACATTTTACTTGTAAAGCGCAGTGTTTTCCTAATGATCAAGCCAAGGTGGCATTCATGATTTCATATATGGGGGGGTCCGCAGCCAATTGGGCAATCCCTCTAATTGAAAGAGATGACGTTTTGCTACAAACTTATGTGACATTTAAGGAAGAATTTCGGAAATTGTTCGACAAACATACCTACACTCAGTCTGCCGACACCGAGTTACTGGCCCTAAAACAGGGAAACACGGATTTAACTTCATACATCACTTCCTTCCAAAGACTAGTGGTTGAGGCTGGGTGGCCAGAGGAGAAGCGTAGTATCCTGTTCTATAGAGGGCTGAGAGACGACATTAAAGATGCCTTATCCCAAATTGTAGATCTTCCTAGTTCTTGTAAGGAATTAATCGAGTTATCCGTCAAAATAGACCATCGGATGCAAGAACGCAAGAGAGAAAGGGGCAAAACAGACGTTCGGATCGTCACTGTAAGGAAAAGGAAACCCGATCCTGTCACTAACAGAGAGGAGGCAGAACCCATGCAAATAGGTATATTGAGGGGGCCCTTAACACCTGAAGAGAGGCGTCACCGACGGGAGAATAAGTTGTGTTTATACTGTGGGAAAGGTGGTCATTTTTTGAGGTCCTGCCCTACCAAGCCTATACAGTCGAGGAAGTCGGAAAACTAGAAAACCTGGAGTCCTGTGAGACAAGGACTCCGGGTTATTTTGGTTTGAGCGTCTCCTCTTCAGAGATCCAGGTATCTTCTGGTCATTTCTTTGTCCCAGCGGACTTGACATGGGAAAAAGGAGGGAAGAGAGTTCCCATCATGATCGATTCTGGTGCCTCCGGGAACTTCATGGATAATGCATGGGCTCAGGAACAACTAGTCCAGACCTATGACAAAGGTTACGAAGAGACAGTAACCACGATTGACGGAAGTAGGTTGAAATCCGGGCCCATTACACATAAAACGGAGGCCGTTACGGTTTTGATGGAAATCAACCATACGGAGCAGGTGAACTTCGATTTAATACAGTCACCTCAATTTCCTGTAATATTGGGCCTACCGTGGCTTAGATTACATAATCCTCTCATTGACTGGCACAAGGCAACCTTACAGTTTAGACCTGAGTCGTGCGAGACACATATTCTAGCTTCTAGTGCCGTTCCCGCTTCCCCTGAGCCCGGGGACACAGAGGTGTTGCCTGAAATGTATCACGATCTTATTTCTATTTTTGACCCTAAAGAAGCGTCTGTTCTTCCTCCTCACAGACCTTTTGATTGCAGAATAGAACTGCAAACCGGAGCCAAACTGCCTTTCAGTAGAGTGTACTCCCTAACAGAAAAAGAAAACATTTACTTACGAGAGTATTTGGACAAAATGCTGGAGCTTGGGTTTATTCGCCCATCCAAATCCCCGGTTTCCTCTTCCTTGTTTTTCATACCTAAACGGGAAGGTGGGTTGCGCTGTTGCATAGACTACAGAGCGCTGAATCAGATCACTATAAAGAACAGATATCCCCTTCCGCTCATCTCCTCGCTGCTTGATCGCGTGCGCGGCGCGCAAATCTTCACTAAGCTAGACTTACGTGGGGCTTATCATCTGGTCAGGGTCGCAGAGGGAGATGAGTGGAAGACGGCATTCTGCACGAAATATGGGCTGTTCGAATATCTAGTAATGCCCTTTGGGCTTTGCAACGCCCCTTCTGCATTTCAGTTTTTCATCAATGAGGTGCTTAGGGACATGTTGGATAAATTCGTTATAGCCTATATTGATGATCTTCTAATATATTCCACCTCGGTACAGGAACACATCTCTCATGTTAGACAAGTGTTAGAACAATTACACTGCAACCAGTTATATTGCAAATTGGAGAAATGTACGTTTCATGTTCAACAGGTACCCTTCTTGGGTTTCATCATTTCACCCTGGGGATTAACCATGGATCCCCAGAAGGTGGAAGCAATTCATCGGTGGCCTGCTCCCCAAAAGGTGAAAGAGATACAGAGTTTCATTGGGTTTGCCAACTTCTATAGGCGCTTTATTAAGGGCTTTTCTGGGTTAGTAACACCTATCACGAATTTATTGGAAAAAGGTACTCCTTTTGTTTGGTCAGAAGACGCCGAGCATGCATTCCAAGAGCTAAAGAAGGCGTTCACACAAGCACCGGTACTTCAACATCCTGATCCTGAATATCCTTTTATCGTAGAAACAGATGCATCTAACGCTGCTGTGGGTGGGGTGTTATCTCAAGTAGACCAGTCCACAGGAGAATTACATCCCGTAGCCTATTTCTCACATAAACTAACACCAGCTGAAGTTAATTACGCCATAGGAGAAAAGGAATTGTTAGCTATTAAAAAGGCATTCGAGGAGTGGAGGCAATATTTACTCGGAACCAGACACACAGTCACTGTATATACGGACTACCGTAATCTGCAATTCTTAAAGTCGGCCAAAGCATTATCGATGAGACAGTTAAGGTGGGCCCAATTTTTTAGTGACTATGAGTTTACCATTCAGTACAGAGCTGGGAGAAAGAATGGCAAGGCGGATGCATTGTCCAGGATAGGATAGGAGATCCCCGAAGAACAGATAGAACCACCCTTTATTATCCCTCACCAGAAGATCATAGGGGGAACCTCCGAAGAGGAGTTTCTAGCAAGGGCTAAGGAAGAACAAGGCACGCTAGAAGGCCGAGAACTGATAGAATCAGTGGAACCCTGTATGAAGGACGGGCTTGCTTATGTTCAAGGGGGTATAGTCTTAGTAACCTCGGGTTTACAAAGACAGGCTTTGGACTGGTGTCACACACACCCCTTGGCAGGACATCCAGGGATTAAGAAGACAATTGATTTGTTAACGAGATGGTTCTGGTGGCCCTCTTTAAGAAAAGATGCTGAACAATTTGTGAAGACGTGTCATGTCTGTGCTCAAAGCAAGAGCTCACATCAAAGACCTATGGGACTACTGCAACCATTGCCGACTCCACCTAGTCCCTGGCACACCGTATCCCTCGATTTTATTGTGGAACTACCAGTGACCTCCAAGGGGCACAATACGTTACTGGTAGTAGTAGACTTGTTTACTAAGACCGCACACTTTATTCCACTGAAGGGTCTCCCTACAGCCAACACTCTAGCAACCGTTTTTCTTCAACAAGTGGTAAAATTACACGGGTTTCCCGCAGTGGTAATTTCAGACAGGGGTGCCCAATTTGTTTCCCGGTTTTGGAGAAAATTATGTGCCTTGTTACAAATCGATGTACGTCTGTCGTCTAACCACCATCCACAGACCGATGGTCAGACAGAAAGAGTCAATCAGTGCTTTGAACAATACATACGATCCTAGACACTAACCTCCATGGCTGATTGGGATGAAATGGTATGGATGGCAGAGTTTGCGTACAATAATAGTCAACATGCATCCACCAAGTACACTCCTTTTTTCTGTTCTTATGGGTTCCATCCTAAGGCTTTTCTTTCCCTCTCTTCCTCTGAGTGCACCACTCCTGCAGTTGAGGTGTTTATTCAGGACCTTCAATCCATACACCGACTCACTCAAGCTAATTTGGATCAGGCGAAAGCTAGCTATAAGAGAGGGGCAGATCTCCATAGACAAGCAGAGCCAGTATACAAGCCAGGAGATGAGGTATGGTTGTCCTCTAAACACATTCCTATAAGGGGCTCTTGTAAATTCAAACCTAGATTTTTGGGTCCGTATAGCATTACGAGAGTAATCAATCCCGTAGCTATGGAATTAAAGCTGCCAGTGAGTTTAAAGGTACACCCTGTTTTTCATGTTTCCATACTGAAACCGGTGGAACCAGGTACACGTCTCCCCCCAACACCAACGCCCATATCTATTGAAGGGAATGAGGAATACGAAGTTGAAGCCATAGTTGACTCTAGAAGAAGCAGACGTCGTTTGCAGTACCTCATTCATTGGAAGGGATATGGGATGGAAGAAAGGTCTTGGGAACCCGCAAGTCAGGTACACGCTCCTAGGTTGATCCGTCAGTTTCATAGGAGAAATCCTCACAAGCCCAAACCAGTGGGGGGTGTTCTGGGGGGAGTGTACTGTCAGGATTGTCGAGCGCAGGACGCAGTGAGTAGTGACTGTGTCTACGCGCATGCTCCTTAAGGGACGGGACGCTAGAAAAGCAGAACGTGCAAGGACTCGAGGCTTCGCGTTCTAGTGTTTGCCTCGTATTCGTGTGCTCCGTTTCCTGTTTCCTGTCACGTGCTTCCTGTATCTGGATGTTAGACGCCTTCCGTGGCGTCCGTTTGCCGGAGACTCGGTTTTGGCCCGTTAGGAGTCATTACTCCTTGTGTTTCTGCCCTGAGGATTGTTCGCCTGCCTGGCCGTGTATCCCCGCGGCAGGACAAGTTTTCTGTTGTATTTGGAGTGCCGTTCCTGAGGCATTCGTCTTAACCTTTCCCTCCTCCTTTAACAGCCCCGCATACCCAGCGCTCCGCCCGCCTTTCTGGAGCTGTCTCCCGGGGGCCGGCCGGGTGTCTGGGGTGCTTTCCCTTCATTGCTGAGGGGTTTGCATACCCAGCGCTCCGCCCGCCTTTCAGGAGCTGCATCCCGGGGGCCGGCCGGGTGTCTGGGGTGCTTCCTTCCCCTGTTGCCACTTACTCCCTCCTGGTGCTATCTCCGGTGGTACCACTCTTGTTTTGGATTAGAGGTCCTCCGTGTGCCTCTCTGGATTTTGGTTCTGAGGCTTGACTAAAACTATTCAATCTGCCAAGGGTGATAACAAAGACACCACCTACTCACAGTGCTTCTGGAGCCCTGCTGCTGCCTACTTGGACTATTGTGGAGCAGTATCACGTCAGAGCATCGCCCTGCTTGAATATCTGGTAACGGGGAGAAAAGCCTGTGGAAGGGAAGGGGGGAGTCCTTGAGAAAGTAGTAGAACTCATATTTATTGTTTCCTCTGTTCTCAGTTGTAGGGATACGTCTAGACAGCTTCACCCCAGATTGCCCTCCACAAACATACTGCTCCCAACCCCAGACTTTAGGTATTTGTTTTTCTTCTGGGTTACAGTTGAACACCATTCCACTGCTTGTCTCTATCTGTCTCCTAATTCTGACGTTCCTTCCTAGACACAGCATCCAGGGAGATCTACATAGACCAGACACCATCCATATTGTTGCATCTAAAAGAGCAGTGGACTGTGGTTGCGGAGATCTCTTCCCCTCTTACCTTGTTTTGTTCCCCTGTTTTCCTCTAGTACCTGTGCTCTCTAGGTTCTGATGGAGGCATTAGGTGCTGGCGGAAGGCAGGGGCTAGCTACGACATCTTCACAGACTCCTGGGCGCTCCTGCAGAATCTATTACGGGTAAGATCTTTACAGCGCAAGAGTGGATTGGCCGGTTTCATATGGTCATTCTGTCCTCACACATCCATGTGAGCATAGTACTTTTCTTAGATCCCAGGGGATTTAGCTTACATGCGGAAGCATCTGCTGAACTTCAGGAATTTCCTCACAGACAACTCCTACTTTCATTATTAGTAGTGAATGACATTTCATGGTAAAAAAAAATAGACAATGTGGTGAAAGACGACTTACCCTGCTTCCACTCTTTTGGCTAGGATGGTGGCACAGTGCAGATTTGGTAATTCTGATTTTGTTAAATATTAGCCCAACTCTTCTCTGCTCTTACCTGTGAGCTTTACAAAAACACTACGGGGCACTGCATCAAGTTAGTTACCGGTCGCAAACGGGCTGATTAGCAGAATCAGCCCCTTTACGACTGGTAATTAGCCATTTGGAATGCATCAAGCCCAAAGCCATTCTCAAAATAAGTAATCGCAAAACTTGCTAACGCAGTTAGGGAATCGCAATTTGCGATTCCCTAAATGTAATGCAAGAAGCAATTTCAGATTGCGACTTTGCATTAAGGAATCGCAAATTACCAAGTTATCAAGTTGATGGTAATTTGCAATTCCTTAGAAAAAATGCAAAAATTGCAATTTTCTAAGTGTCATGTGGCGCGCACACATGCCGTTGGGGCATGTGTGTGCGTCACATGTGCACACATGCCAACTTTGTGGGTGCATCAGAATGGACCTCTAGGCCTATATGAATGAATGGGAAAGCATTCCCTATTAGCGAATCGCAATTTGCGATTTGCTAATAGGAAATGTGTAGGAATCGCTATTTTTTCAGCGACACCTACATGCATAGGCAATTGCGATTTCTTAATAGCGATTCCTTAATAATCGCTATTTGTTTATTTATTTAGAAATTTATAGCACGCACAGCTACCTGCAGCGGAGGTATCATGGCGCTAAGGCAGTCAACTGACATAGGGTGCACACAGGGTTAGGAACGGTTAAAGAGCCAGGTTTTTAGAGCTCGCCGGAAGGCTGGTTTTGGTTCAGTCAAGCGGAGAGGGAGCGTCATGGCATTCCAGAGTTTAGCGGTTCTTACCGCGAATGCTCTGCCACCACTCTCTGGTATGCCGGGCCTCGGCCTCTGGTGGCTCTGTACGCCAGGGTGAGTGCCTTAAATTCTATTCACCTGATGACGGGCAGCCAATGAAGGTTTCTCAGGTGGGGAGAGATGGAGTGACGGTAGAGTACCTTGCAGGTTAATCAGGCTGCAGCATTCTGAATCATTTGCAGTCTGCGGATCAGATATGCGGGGAGTCTCAAGTAGAGGCCATTAGCGTAGTCCAGGTTAGATGTAATTAGGACGTGAACTACTGTCCTCCTGGAGTCCAATGGGAGGAAGTGGAGGAATTTCCTCAGAGTTCGCAGTTTCCCAAAGCAGGAGGAGGAGACTTGCCGAATCTGGGATTTGCAAGAAAGATCATTATCGAATCCGAACCCCAAGTTTCTCACAGAGTCTACTGGCTCAGGAGGTGGATCCAGTTCTTGTGGCCACCAGAACGCAGCGGGTAGAGAGGCCCACTGGTTGAGGAAGAGCACCTCGGTTTTATCAGAGTTCAGCTTTAGGTAATTTTGGGTCATCCAAGTCGAGATGTTACTCAGACACCTTCTAGAGTTGACAAACGCGGCCTCCGATTGTTCTTTAAAAGAGAACAGAAGCTGGGTGTCATCCGCATAGGAGATCACCTTCACCCGAGGAGTTCGACCAGGGCTGCAAGCGGAGCGAGGTAAGCATTGAAAAGGAGTGGACTCAATGCAGCTCTCTGGGGAACCCCACACACCAGGGGTTTCTGGGAAGAGACGAAGGGCTGTAGAAAAACTTTTTGTCACTGGTTCTCAAAGAAGGACCGGATCCAGGACAGGGCCGTGCCTTGTATTCCCAGGCATTTTAATCTCTCCAAGAGAATCAGATGGGCCACTGTGTCGAAGGCAGCAGGCAGGTCCAGCAGCACAAGCATTGCTGCGTTGCTCTGGTCAATAGACTTGCAAACACTCTCTGACACTTCTAGGAGTGTGGTTTCCGTACTATAGCCTGCTCTAAAGCCGGATTGAGAGTCGTGGAATCGATAGTTAGATTCCAGGAATTCTGAAAGTTGACTCTGGACTATCTGTTCGAGAATTTTCGCCAGAGTAGGCAGAAGAGAGATAGGTCTGAACTTCTTGTATTCTGCAGGGACTGCATCCGGTTTCTTGCAGATTGGCAGTAGGAAAGCCTGTTTCTAAGCTGCTGGAAAGATGCCCGAACTCAGAGAAAAGTTCCAGTTCTGGTTCAGGGGGGCATTAAAACAGGGGACCAGAAGTTTAAAGAACTGGGCTGGGCAGGGATCACCCGGCGAGCCAGATTTACATTCCAATAATTTTTTTAAGGAAGCATACAGAGAAAGAGGATGGAATTTGGTCAAATGCTTCCGTATTGTCCTGAGTAGCAATGTGCTCAGATGGAGTCAAGTTGGATGGGAAATTGGCATATATAGATTGAATTTTGTCCTGGAAAAAGTTAGACAATCCAGCACAGAGGGAGGGGGAGGGAAGCATGGTACTGTCAAGGGCTGCTGGTTTGGTTAAGCATTAAACAATTTTGAATAGTGCTTTTGGTGATTTTTCAGCTAAATTAATCTTGTGGGTGAAGTAGTCCCGCATAGCTATTAAGGAATTGCAAATGCTTACCTTGATGCATGTGCGCGCATATATATAAATATATATATATATATATATACAATCCAACTTCTGTGGTACCAGCCGGTACCAAGAAAGACACGGACACGTTATCGCTGGTGCAAATAGTGCTCAGTTTATTCAAACAAACATAATTCGGTTTAGTCCAGACGAGTTTCGACCGTCCAGGCGGTCTTGATCACATGACTACACTTTACCAACCGTGACAATTTAAAGGTGCAGGATACCCTATTGCGTAACAAAATTTCCATAGACATAGAAGACACACTCGTTCAGGCTATACATTCAAAACCTATTAAACTTTATATAGTATGGATGTAATCTGAAATTCATAAATTATTCAGGTACATAAAAAAAGTTTATTCTAGTCGTTTGAGTTATGGGCAAAACTATATCTGTTAAACGAATATTGAAAGCATAGTGTTGCGCATATAACGCTTGCAAATGCCATAGATCAATTGATGGATCGTGCCTGCGCTATGACCATTCACGTATATATATTGTCACTATATACCCATCTATTGGGAACATTCCCTTTAGGGTTAGTGCAAATAACGCATATATTGTGCAAACAGCGTAAGGAACTGATGTCTGTGCAAATACAGCAAAATGTACAAATCACGCAATATACTGTGCAAATATGCAAATAGACTGATTATTGCCCTAAAAACATCATTACAAAAACTTGATTTGAGAGAATCTGGATAACAATATGAAAATACAGTGCAACGCTGTGTCTCTATTGGAAATTACGCTGGGTAAGATGTATTAATACATAAACATTATCAAAGATATATTAGCTTCTCATCTGCAAAGTTCAACTATGGATAGCTAGAGTGCAGCTAGTCTAAAATATACTGATGCCTTATTATGGGTATATATACAATAAAATGTATAAAAACCAATAATATACCATTCTATATAAAGAGTTTCAACATGAAAAAAAGCAGTAGTCATATAATCTCATAACACGTAAGCAAATATCCAAAATGTAAAGACATTTAAAATAGCTAAAACTATGTTGGTAAGACACCGCCTGCTAATAGTATTCAAGCCTAAATTTTTACAGTGAAAAATAAGCATGATCATAAGAAATGATGTAGGTCCTCCCCATTATTCAAACCTCCTGGGGTGCGTGTGTCTAACTCAACTATGTATTTTGATTCCAACTGTCTCAGAAGTTTTTCCCGGTTACCTCCTCTTTTTGTTTTAGGTACTGAGTCAATAATAAAATATTTTAAATACTTGAGATCATTGTTATGACAAGCTTTAAAATGTCTTGCCACCGGGTAAGTTGGATCAGAATTGACTATGGCTCTTAAATGCTGTAAGATACGAGAAAATGCTTGCAGTTTGGTGCTCCCTACATATTTCAAATTGCATGTACATTGTAGTACATATACCACATGGTCAGTGCGACAAGTATAATGTCCTTGCTGAAAGGTGTGGTATACTGATTGGTATTTACTCCAAACTTACATGCTCTGCATGAGGAGCATTTAAAGAACCCTTTTAAAGGGTTCAGCCAATTGCCACTAAGTGAGATTTCAGGACTACTAGTTACCAATTCATCCCTCATTGAAAATGCTCTCCTGTATGTGATAGTGGGATTGGTGGGCAGCACTGCTTTAAGAGTACGATCCGTTAGTATAATGGGCCACTCCTTACGAATAATACTTTTGATTCTTTTGGCCTGTCTACTATAGGTTGTGATCAGTCTTATTTCGTTCTCTGTTTTGTCATTGGCTTGGATAGTGTTAGGAACTAGAGTTTCTTGATTCTTTTTGTTATTAGGTACAAGTAAATCATTTCTATCTTTAAGGTTCGCCTTTTTCATAGCTATATTCAATTTCTTTTCCTCATATCCTCGCGCTAATAGTCAGATTTTAGCATCTGTCTGATGTTTATCACGTGCAGCTGTAGTGCTGCAAGCTCTATGAATTCGAAGAAACTCTCCATACGGTATACTATTAATAGTATGTTGCGGATGGAAGCTCTCTGCATGCAGCACTGTGTTCCCAGACGTGCTTTTACGAAATAAACATGTCTTCAAAATCCCTTGTTCCAATTTCACAGTTATATCTAAGAAGTTTACACTGGTGGCGCTCACTTCTGCAGTAAACTCTAAATTGAGATCATTATCATTGATGCTATTGACAAAGTTAAACGCCTCTTTTTCAGTTCCTTTCCAAATTACGAAAACATCGTCAATGTAACGCCACCATGATATAATATTGGTTGACCATTGTTCAGCATGGCGGGCCATGAGGACATGCTTCTCCCACCAACCAACATGCAAACATGCATAGCTGGGTGAAAAACATGCCCCCATAGCCACACCTCTTAACTGCTGAAAAGTTTCATTGTTGAATTGAAACATGTTATTGCATAAACACTTACGAATCATACTCAAAAGCATAACATTATGATTGTAAAATTCAATACTTCTTTCACCCAGGAAATATTCTACAGCTCTAAGTCCATCCGTATGGGCTATACTCGTGTATAGCGCTGTAATGTCCATAGTCAATAAAATAGCATCGGCGGGCAGAACTAGATGGTTAAGTTTGTATAAAAAGTCAGTGGTGTCTCGTATATAACTTGGTAATTCAACCACTAAGCCTTGAAGAAAATAATCAATGTATTTGGAAGTGTTCTCAAACATACTATTGATTGCTGACACTATAGGTCGACCTGGTATAGGCACAGTTCCCTTATGTACTTTAGGGATAAAATAGATACTTGGTAGTACTGGATGTTCTTTATATAGAAATTTTAATTCATCATTGGTCAAAAGACCCTCTTTACACCAAGCATGTAACTCATCTTTATACTGCTTGTGTGTTGTGGAGATTAGTGTTCTAGGGATCCTACGATAACAGTCAGTATTGTTTAAGTGTCGATAGGCTTCCTCCTTGTACTCTGTTTTACCTCATAAGACCACATTTCCACCTTTGTCCGATTTATCAATAATGATGTTATTGTTCTTTTTTAGTTTGAACATTAATTCAAAATAATCTCTGGATTTCTGTATATGTACCTTGGTCCTTGTTTGGGTTTGGCGTTGTAACTTCTTCAATTCATCAGTAATGCGTTCACTAAAAACATCGATTGCATCACGCGGCATGGTTGGCATAAATGTGGATACTGGTTTGAAAGGGCTCTTACATGGCTTAGAAATGTTGATACCTTGTTTATCTGCCACATCCTGTGTATTGACGTCAATTCCTTGACTCATATTTAGCGCACTCAAGGTGTTAATAATGTGCATATCTGACACAGATAGTCCCTTGGTAAGTGTGTTACCCGTTGACACTGGTCTTATATTGATTTCAGTATTCTCCACATTGCTGGACCCTTCGCTCAATTTGTTTTTGATGGTGAAATATTTTTTAAGTTCAATCTTCCTGATGAATTTGAAGACATCTACTCTTGTATTCACATAATTGAAATTACTTTCTGGGCAGAAAGAAAGGCCCAATGAGAGCAATTGTTGTTCTTCCACATTCAAATCAACATCTGTGAGGTTAACAATGGTTTTCCCTGTTACTTCTTGTATTGTCTCCATTGTTGACGCTGTCGATTTCGCCCTTTTGCATTACCTTCTTTGCCGTCTTCTAGCGTTTCGTTTTTGGAGGTTGGGCCTTTTGTTGTCGGGGCCTCAGCGTTTGTTTGCGTTGCATGCGAACATAATCTAATTCTTCTGCCAAAGTTAAAAGCCCTAAATCCCCCGCCTCATTTCCTGAATTGGGGTTATCAGAGTCTATTTCACTGGTGGTTGCACTCGTCATGACACTTGTATCCGTAGATATGTTAGAATCACTATCTGCCTCAATTGCAGGATTATTGCTGCAAGGAACCGTTGTCGCTGTTACATTTCTCTGTTGTTGTGTGTTGGACAGGCCACATGAAGGGCTTGCTCCCTCCCCGCATGACAAGGCCCAAGCCCCGGACTCCCAGGTGTTACCCACAAGGGCAACCCTCACCCCGTCTCCCAACGGAACTCCTGCCCCCGGACATCCATGTATCATGGGGCCGAACCACTACCGGCTCCCCCGGCCGGATCAGCCGCCATCTTGGACACTGCGCCACGAGGCCGCGTGGCCTCAGCCCGACCCTAACCCTGGGCCTGGCCCGGCCCCGACATCCCGGCACCACCATCCACCCAGGAGGTGAACGGACCACTTGGCAGGTCAATGGGAGAAAGAAGTGTCGATGGCTCTCCCCCGCCAGGTGCCGATCGCCCTCCAGCTCCCCCAGGCGCTGGCTCCACCCCCTGCTGGGTGTCTGGACTCCCTCATCCCGGACCCTCCGACCTCCAAGTGCGAGGGTCCGGACATCAAAGGGCGCCAGACCTATAACTAGGGCGGCTCCAGAGCAGGAAGGCAGTTGTATCCTGGAGTCGAGAGACACCGAGAGAACTCAGCCTTGACGGACTACTGGCGCTGCCGTAGCCCTGCCTTGTGAAATATCGTCCTGCCTGCTGGCGCTGCCGCGGCCTTCTGCATCATCCATCCTCGTCGGGACCTGCTGGCGCTGCCGCGGACCGTTGTAACGACCACCTTTATCGGGACCTGCTGGCGCTGCCGCGGACCGTGTAACGACCACCTTCATCGGGACCTGCTGGCGCTGCCGCGGTCCGTGTAACGACCACCTTCATCGGGACCTGCTGGCGCTGCCGCGGACCGTGTAACGACCACCTTCACCGGGACCTGCTGGCGCTGCCGCGGCCCGTCCAAGCTAGAACACCGAGCTCGAGGATTGTGAGCTATCCACCATACCATCTCAGCTACCAGATTGGTAACCAGACTGTCCCGCTACCCCCTTTCCCAAACCAAGAGACTAGAATCGAGGGGACCCCTGAGTCCAGACCTCCTTGTACCATTTCATCGTACCTTAAGAAATCGCCTATAAAGAACGTTAAATCCTATCCTTGTGTGGTGTGCATCTGTGGGGGGGAAGTTACTCATCTGTACGATCACTGGAGACGGCTCTCCCCGGAGACCTCTCCCCTTGTCCTCGGCCGACCCTCCCGGTCCGTCTAACATTGGTGGCCAGCGGCGCGATCCGAAACAACGCGTAATCGAACAGAGAGTAGCTCACCCCACGACAAAACCACGATGTCAACCAAAGAGAGCGGATCCACCGAGAAATTCCAGATGGATAAATTGGAAGAGTATAGCCATCGTGAACTGAAACAATTCTGCATGGAACTAGGCATTGCTACCACCGGCCTGAGTACCAAAGACGATCTTAAGCACGCCATTGAGTCGTGGGCGGAAACCGGGGTCGCCGGATCCCCAGACCAAAACGGTGCAGCATCGGAGAGGAACGCCACGGCTCCCGAGGAGCGAGGAACGGGCCTCTCGCAGGAAGAGATCCAAGAAAGAGAAAAAAACAGATTACATGAGTTGGAAATGGCACGACTCAAAATGGACGGTGAACTAAAATTAGCCGAGCAAAAACTGAACCTAGAACATCTGCGGCTCCGAGAAGAACGGGAAGAAAAACAGAGGCAGAGAGAGCTCGAAGAAAAAAGACTAACATTCGAACACGAGCGCAAACTGGCAGAAATAGAACTACGGAAGCAGAACAAAGAACCGGAGGTGCCCGAGCGACCGCGCACCCCGGGAGCAACCGAAAAGAAAGTCCACATCCCCAAGGATGTTGTCCGAGAGTATGTCCGAGAGGACGACATACAACAGTGGTTCAAAGCCTACGAGATCGCCATGACCTCCCACCGGATCAATCGGAGTGACTGGGGAGCCGGCCTATGGGGGAGGTTCGTCAACGAAGGCCGCGATGCCCTACTGCAGCTCCCAGACCATCAGATGTCATCCTATGACCACATGAAGGCTGCCCTCCTCGCCCGATATGGGCTCACACCCGAAATGTACCACCAGAGGTTTCGGGACTGCACCCGGATCCCGGATACAACGTGGGTGGAATATGTCAACTATTTCAGCCGAGCCTTCGAGGGTTGGATCAAGGGAAGCCACGTAACAACCTACGAGCAACTTTTTAATCTCATGGTGTGGGAGCACCTGTCTAACAACTGCTTCGTCGAGCTCCGGCAGCACCTCCTCGACAGTAAATTGACTGACCCACGGCAACTCGCCGCCGAAGCTGACCGGTGGGAAAGCACCCGAGTGGGCCGGAGAGGGCCACACGAGCAAAACCGGAACAACCAAGGTCAGCACCGTCCCCGAGGAGGAGGAGGAGGCCAGGGGCGAGGGAGAGACACCGTCCCGGCCACTCCCGCGGCCAGCACCCCGCCCCCGGCCGGCCGGGGCAACCCCCCGATGCGCCCGGGGTTCCGAGCCAACGTCACGTGTCACCGATGCCAGCGAGTCGGCCACTACGCCAATGACCCGAACTGCCCGCAGAACCAAACGCCAAAACCCCGCCAGGTAGCTGCCGCCGCCCTGGGGGGAGAACAAATCTCCGAGGAACAAGAAGAATATGAGCAGGCACAACAGGAGTGGGAACCGGCCGCCATGGTTCTAGCGTGCCTAGGGGGAAAAGACATGGTCCCGCGGGCTCCCCTACCCGCCAACACCAGAAAATATAGCCAGTGGGTGAACATTAATGGGCGCCGGGCCGAAGCCCTACGTGACACAGGGGCCAGTGTGACGGCCGTCCGCTGTCACCTGGTAAAACCAGAGCAGATCCTGCCGAACATTCTCTGCCCCGTCCGCTCAGCCGACAATTCCGAGAGTCTATGTCGGATGGCCTGCGTCCCCTTCGAATGGGGAGGGGTCTCCGGCATGTTGAAGGTGACGGTCCCGGATGATGCCCCCGTGGACTGTCTCCTGGGGAATGATCTTGAGAGTTCCCCGTGGGCCGCCGTCGAAAGAAGAGAGCACCTGGGGATGCTGGGCCTCCCGGACTGGGCGTGCGTAACCATCCGGTCCATGGCCGCCCGTGCCATCCCCCGACCAGAAGAACCAGAATGGCCTGCACCTCCTCCACCGATCGCTCCTGTAGAGGACACCGACGATACCGACCCCCCAGAGCCAACCCCCGAAGGGGTCGCCCAGCCCCAGGACCTTCCCGGCCTGGCTCAGTGGCGTCAAGAAGGGGGGCCCACCCAGGAACAGTTCCGCCAGGAGCAGAAGACCTGTCCCTCCCTCGAGGGACTCCGCCAGCAAGCCATCGCCCAGAGCGCAGGGGACTCCACCGGAGCCCATTGGGTCTATTGGGATAACGACCTGTTATACAGTGAACAAAGAATCGCGGAGTTAGGGGCCAGTCGAGTGCTGGTGGTGCCCCTCCGTTTCAGAGACTTCCTGCTAAATCTGGCCCACGATGTCCCCCTGGCTGGACACCTGGGCCAGGACAAAACCTACAGTCGCCTGGTGACCCACTTTTTCTGGCCGAGGATGCGAAACGACGTCCTCAACCACTGCCGGTCCTGCCCCACGTGCCAGGCCAGCGGGAAGAGCGGCCGCAAGCTCAAAGCACCTCTGCAACCCTTCCCAGTGGTCACCACCCCGTTCGAGAGGGTAGGAATAGACATTGTGGGGCCCCTGGACCCCCGCACAGCACAAGGACATCGGTTCATCCTGGTACTGGTGGACCACGCCACCCGCTACCCCGAGGCTGTGCCCCTGCGAACTGTAACAGCTCCGGTGGTCGGCCGGGCCTTAATGGGGATCTTCTCCCGGGTGGGCTTCCCCCGAGAAGTCGTCAGCGACCGAGGCACAAACTTTATCTCGAAATATATGAAGTCCCTCTGGCAACAGTGCGGGGTCACCTACCGATTCACGACCCCCTATCATCCTCAAGGGAACGGACTAGTGGAGCGATTCAACCGCACCCTCAAGGGAATGATTGGGGGATTGGAAGAGCCCCTCCGTCGCCAGTGGGATGTACTACTTCCGTGCCTCCTCTTCGCCTATCGGGAAGTTCCCCAGAAGTCCCTCGGATTTAGCCCTTTCGAACTCCTGTACGGGCACCCTGTGCGAGGGCCCCTCAGCCTAGTCAAAGAAGGGTGGGAGATGCCCCCCCTAAAGACCCCTCCAGACGTCTTCAAGTACCTCCTGGCACTACGCAATCAGACCCGGCGATTCAGGGAAATGGCAAAAGCGAATCTTGAGGCCAGTCAGGAGGACATGAAAAAATGGTACGATCAGAATGCCTCCTCCGTCGAATTTGAACCTGGTCAACAAGTGTGGGTGATGTCCCCCACCGAACCATGTGCCTTGCAAGACAAGTGGACGGGGCCCTTCAAAGTGGTCGAACGCAAGAGCCCCGTCACCTATCTCATCGATATGGAGTCTCCCCGGAACCCCCTCCGGGTCCTCCACACCAACAGACTCAAACCCCACTTTGTGCGCTCGGAACTCAGCCTCCTGATGGCTACAGACAGTGGGGCGGAAGAAGACTCCGAGCCTCTCCCTGATCTCCTGAAGACTCAGGAGAAAGACGGTTCCGTGGACGGGGTCCGGCTCTCCGATGCCCTCACCCCAGAGCAACGCCAGGGCTGCCGGGACCTCCTGCTGTAGTTTGCTCCTCTGTTTTCCCTCACCCCAGGGGTCACCCCCTGGTGCTTGCACGACGTGGACACTGGGGACAGTCCCCCTATCCGACACCGGGCCTACCGCGTACCAGATCGGGTGCGGGCCTGCATCCAAGCGGAAGTGTCCAAGATGCTCACGCTCGGGGTCATCGAGCCCTCGGACAGCCCCTGGGCCAGCCCGGTCGTGCTGGTCCCCAAAGCCGCTGCCCCCGGCACCACTCCTGAACTCCGATTCTGCGTCAGCTATCGGGGCTTGAACGCTGTCACCAGGACCGACGCTCATCCCATCCCCCGAGCGGATGAATTGATCGACCGCATGGGGGCTGCCCGCTACCTCAGCATCTTCGACCTGACAGCGGGCTACTGGCAGATCGGTCTCACACCCCGGGCCCAAGAACGGTCCGCCTTTTCTACCCCCGATGGCCACTACCACTTCAAGGTCATGCCCTTCGGCATGAAGAATGCCCCAGCTACTTTTCAGCGACTAGTGAACCAGGTCTTGGCGGGGCTCGAAGAGTTCAGCGCCGCCTACCTGGACGACATCGCTGTATACAGCCGCCACTGGTCCGACCACCTCCACCACCTCCGAGAGGTCCTGCAAGCCCTCCAGCGGGCCGGCCTCACAATCAAGGCCGGCAAGTGCCAAATTGGTCAGGGGTCCGTGACCTACCTCGGACACCAGGTGGGAAGCGGTCTGGTGGCCCCTCTGCAACTCAAAATTGCTGCCATCCAGTCTTGGCAACCCCCAGTCACGCAGACCGAGGTCCGAGCCTTCTTGGGACTCACCGGCTACTACCGGCGGTTCGTGAGGGACTATGGCAGCATTGTGGTGCCCCTCACGGGTCTCACGTCCAAAAACCACCCGAAGAAGATTAACTGGACCCCCGACTGTCAAGCGGCCTTCGAGAAGCTGAAAGCCGCCCTGTGCACCGCCCCGGTGCTCCAGGCCCCCGATTACAGTCGGGAATTCATTGTGCAAACGGACGCCTCCGACCACAGCATCGGGGCGGTTCTCTCCCAGCTGAACCCCGAGTGTCTTGACCAGCCGGTGGCCTTCATCAGCAGACGCCTCCTGGCCCGAGAGCAGCGCTGGAGCACAATCGAGAGGGAGGCCTTCGCAGTAGTGTGGGCCCTCAAAAAGCTCCGGCCCTATCTCTTCGGTACCCACTTCCGGGTGCAAACCGATCATCGACCCCTGCAGTGGCTAATGCAGATGCGGGGGGAAAACCCAAAACTATTGCGCTGGTCCATCTCCCTGCAGGGGATGGACTTCACTGTGGAACATCGACCGGGCCAAGACCACGCCAACGCAGATGGCCTGTCACGCTTTTTCCGCCTCGACGAGGAGAGTCCCCAAGAGGATGGGTGACTCTCCCCGCCTTCAGCTGGGGGGGACGCATGTTGGACAGGCCACATGAAGGGCTTGCTCCCTCCCCGCATGACAAGGCCCAAACCCCGGACTCCCAGGTGTTACCCACAAGGGCAACCCGCACCCCGTCTCCCAACGGAACTCCTGCCCCCGGACATCCATGTATCATGGGGCCGAACCACTACCGGCTCCCCCGGCCGGATCCGCCGCCATCTTGGACACTGCGCCACGAGGCCGCGTGGCCTCAGCCCGACCCTAACCCTGGGCCTGGCCCGGCCCCGACATCCCGGCACCACCATCCACCCAGGAGGTGAACGGACCACTTGGCAGGTCAATGGGAGAAAGAAGTGTCGATGGCTCTCCCCCGCCAGGTGCCGATCGCCCTCCAGCTCCCCCAGGCGCTGGCTCCACCCCCTGCTGGGTGTCTGGACTCCCTCATCCCGGACCCCCCGACCTCCAAGTGCGAGGGTCCGGACATCAAAGGGCGCCAGACCTATAACTAGGGCGGCTCCAGAGCAGGAAGGCAGTTGTATCCTGGAGTCGAGAGACACCGAGAGAACTCAGCCTTGACGGACTACTGGCGCTGCCGTAGCCCTGCCTTGTGAAATATCGTCCTGCCTGCTGGCGCTGCCGCGGCCTTCTGCATCATCCATCCTCGTCGGGACCTGCTGGCGCTGCCGCGGACCGTTGTAACGACCACCTTCATCGGGACCTGCTGGCGCTGCCGCGGACCGTGTAACGACCACCTTCATCGGGACCTGCTGGCGCTGCCGCGGTCCGTGTAACGACCACCTTCATCGGGACCTGCTGGCGCTGCCGCGGACCGTGTAACGACCACCTTCACCGGGACCTGCTGGCGCTGCCGCGGCCCGTCCAAGCTAGAACACCGAGCTCGAGGATTGTGAGCTATCCACCATACCATCTCAGCTACCAGATTGGTAACCAGACTGTCCCGCTACCCCCTTTCCCAAACCAAGAGAAGGACCCCTGAGTCCAGACCTCCTTGTACCATTTCATCGTACCTTAAGAAATCGCCTATAAAGAACGTTAAATCCTATCCTTGTGTGGTGTGCATCTGTGGGGGGGAAGTTACTCATCTGTACGATCACTGGAGACGGCTCTCCCCGGAGACCTCTCCCCTTGTCCTCGGCCGACCCTCCCGGTCCGTCTAACATTGTGTCTGATTCCTACGCAGTTTATCAAATTTGCGAGCAAACGTAAAGACCCGCCCTTGTTCGTAATCACACTTGTCGCGGGCAAATTTGTATGCCTTTCTAGTTTTGATTACCAGTTCTTGTTTCTTAAGGCTCTCTTCCATTTCGTTGACACTTTTATCTATGAGTTCTTTGCTCGCAAGATGTTCTGATTTGTTAAGTTCTGTCTGGATACGTGCTATTTCCTCCATATTTGTTGCACTATCCACTTTGGCATACTTTATTAGTAAACATACTAATCGCATGGATGCTTCTAAATTACTTTCCGCCCATTCTTTAAGGAGCATGGGATTTGGGCTGTCGAAGCTTGGCGCCAACATAATTCTTAAACCTCTCGGTATTCGGCCCACTTCCTGATATTTCTCTATAGAGGTAATCTCCCACCATTTAGTCATTTCGCTGCGGCTATGTTTTTCTAAGGATTTCAACATGTTCCTGACATCCGCATTTTCACAAACTTCTTTGGTATTGGTTTTTCCACTTAGTTTCGTTTTAGGCAAATTTAGAAAGAGCTCCTCTGCTGCCATCTCACGTTCTCTGATGGTATCATTTGACATTATTACCGATGTTTGTATATTAAACAGAAAGTCTTTCACGAGCACTGCCAAATTATCAATATAGGCAGACAAACAGCACTTCACACCTGCCGTATGACAAAGTACTAAACTTACTGCGTGCCGGTCGGCAAATTCACAGGTCCTCCGACTTCTGAATTCGACTCGTCCTTGCCTCGCTGTTAGTATCTTGATGTCGTTTGCAGGGGGCCAACGTACAAACTGCTTGTTACTGAGCACAACTCCAACTCGACTCCTTTCCGGTCGGCCTGCTTAATGTGAAGGGTCCGTGTTACGGAGGAGACGTCGATTCCTCTTCCACATCCAATCCAACTTCTGTAGTACCAGCCGGTACCACCATAGACACGGACACGTTATCGGTGGTGCAAATAGTGCTCAGTTTATTCAAACAAACATAATTCGGTTTAGTCCAGACGCGTTTCGACCGTCCAGGCGGTCTTGATTACATGACTACACTTTACCAAACGTGACAATTTAAAGGTGCAGGATACCCTATTGCGTAACAAAATTTCCATAGACATAGAAGACACTCGTTCAGGCTATACATTCAAAACCTATTAAACATTATATAGTATGGATGTAATCTGAAATTCATAAATGATCCAGGTACATAAAAAAAGTTTATTCTAGTCGTTTGAGTTATGGGAAAAACTATATCTGTTAAACGAATATTGAAAGCATAGTGTTGCTCATATAACGCTTGCAAATGCCATAGATCAATTGATGGATCGTGCCTGCGCTATGACCATTCATGTATATATATTGTCACTATGTACCCATCTATTGGGAACATTCCCTTTAGGGTTAGTGCAAATAACGCATATATTGTGCAAACAGCGTAAGGAACTGATGTCTGTGCAAATACAGCAAAATGTGCAAATCACGCAATATACTGTGCAAATATGTAAATAGACTTATTATTGCCCTAAAAACATCATTTGAAAAAATTGATTTGAGAGAATCTGGATAACAATATGAAAATACAGTGCAACGCTGTGTCTCTATTGGAAATTACGCTGGGTAAGATGTAATAATACATAAACATTATCAAAGATATATTAGCTTCTCATCTGCAAAGTTCAACTATGGATAGCTAGAGTGCAGCTAGTCTAAAATATACTGATGCCTTATTATGGGTATATATACAATAACATGTAAAAAAAACAATAATATACCATTCTATATAAAGAGTTTCAAAATGAAAAAATGCAGTAGTCATATAATCTCATAACACGTAAGCAAATATCCAAAATGTGAAGACATTTAAAATAGCTAAAACTATGTTGGTAAGACACCGCCTGCTAATAGTATTCAAGCCTAAATTTTTATAGTGAAAAATACGCATGATCATAAGAAATGATGTAGGTCCTCCCCATTATTCAAACCACCTGGGGTGCGTGTGTCTAACTCAACTATGTATTTTGATTCCAACTGTCTCAGAAGTTTTTCCCGGTTACCTCCTCTTTTTGTTTTAGGTACTGAGTCAATAATAAAATATTTTAAATATTTTAGATCATTGTTATGACAAGCTTTAAAATGTCTTGCCACCGGGTAAGTTGGATCAGAATTGACTATGGCTCTTAAATGCTGTAAGATACGAGAAAATGCTTGCAGTTTGGTGCTCCACATATTTCAAATTGCATGTACATTGTAGTACATATACCACATGGTCAGTGCGACAAGTATAATGTCCTTTCAGAGGTCTAGATACATCGCTGAAGGTTGTGGTATACTGATTGGTATTTACTCCAAACTTACATGCTCTGCATGAGGAGCATTTAAAGAACCCTTTTAATGGGTTCAGCCAATTGCCACACAGTGAGATTTAAGGACTACTAGTTACCAATTCATTCCTCATTGAAAATGCTCTCCTGTATGTGATAGTGGGATTGGTGGGCAGCACTGCTTTAAGAGTAGGATCCGTTAGTATAATGGGCCACTCCTTACGAATAATACTTTTGATTCTTTTGGCCTGTCTACTATAGATTGTGATCAGTCTTATTTCGTTCTCTGTTTTGTCATTGGCTTGGATAGTGTTAGGAACTAGAGTTTCTTGATTCTTTTTGTTATTAGGTACAAGTAAATCATTTCTATCTTTAAGGTTCGCCTTTTTCATAGCTATATTCAATTTCTTTTCCTCATATCCTCGCGCTAATAGTTTGATAATATATATATATATATATTTGGGGGTGGGCGCACGCTGCTTCACACTCCAGCACTCAGTTTGCCCTGATGCATCATAATAAATGCAATGCATGATAACACTTTCTTCGGTGTCAGGCTTTAGTTTTTCACCCTTGTTGGTGCAGCCAGTGCTGTGTATCTCTAGACACGTGTTTCAGGATAATTGTCCTTCTTCAGTAGAGAGTAACACTTTTTTGGGGGTGCTGGAGATGCTGCTCAAAGTCTTCTCAGGTCTCAGTACCACTCGCTGGGCGCAGGTGTATCAACCAGAACTCGTCAGCTCGTTAGCTCAAAGGACCCTTCTCAAATAGGAGGGGGGTGGGCGCACATATATTCACTGAAAAAACCACACGTTTCAGGGACGTTATAGTTAGTTGGACATTTCACCAGAACCAGTGAAATTCGGCCGTTATAGTTAGTTCAGCTAACTATAACTTGTGCCCCCGCAATGCACTGCTGATGACGTCACATACTAAATCATCCATGAAATGGTCAGTGATGTTATTGTAATTGTTATTAATATTCTTGTGAAAAGTTCTTATTAATGGTGTTTTCATGGTTTTGTAACTCATATTTGTATACATCTCGTCGTAGCTCAGACTTTTCCAGCTGTATAAAGAGAGAGTAGAGGGGCTGGTGGCGGTGGGATAAAGAAGGGACCATCAGGTGAGGGCTGGACGGGTACTGGAGGGAGACACGAGCAAAGAGGAGAGGGGTGACTGGTGATGATGTGGGACCGCCGGGCGGGTGATGGGAGGTGACTCCTGGAGTCCAGCACCCAAGCAGGGTGCAGGGTAGAGGGGAGGGGGCTAAGATCCAGAAGAGGAGGGGCCAAATAGGGACAGTGGCACTTGGTCAGGGAGAGGAGGGGTTAAACAAGTTTGAAACAAGGAGGAAGAGTGAAAAAGAGTAAGAGGGAGAAGAATAGGAATAAAGAGCAAGATAAGAGATGAGAAGGGGGAGAGGGAACCGAGTGAGAAGAGAATGTCAGAGGAAAGGAAGACAGACGAAGAAGCGAGGGAGGAGTGGAGACGAGAGTCATTTATGAAGGAGAGATGGGGCATAAAGCTGAACAAAGTGAGAGAGAGAGAGGTATGGGGGTGACCTGCAGAGAGGGGTGGGGCGGACAGCCCAGAGCACTGGAGCAGCAGCACAAAAAAGAAAGGGTGCCCAGCAATAAAAGAACTAGGTGAGTGTGTGAGATGGAGCAAAGAGTGCAAGGGGCGGCGAGGAAGGGAACTACTATGGAGATGCAGAGAGAGGGCGGCCTCCAGGTGCTTCGTGTAGCACCAGCTCCTCGCATTCTTCCAATCACGGGTGGGGGGAAGGGTAGTACAGAAAAAGTAACTGGGAGAACTGGGTGGACGGTAGACCATGGGGAGGAGAGTAGGAGGGTGGGGGTAAAGGGCGGGGTAGGGGTAAAGAGAAGAGATGGCATGGGAAGGGAAGGGTGAGGCTGCGCAAGAAGGTGAGGAGAGATCGACAGGTGGTGATATGAGAGAGAGGAGTGGGAAGGAAGGGGAACAAAGAGAAAAGAGGTAGAGGCAGAGAATAGGGGACAGAGAGAGATACAGATAGAAAGAGCGAAAGGTATAAATGGTGAGAGAGAGATACAGAGAGAGGGCGAAATACTGAGAGGGGGACGAGCGACAAAGAGAGAGAGAGAGGGAAAGAAAGAGAAAGAGAGAGAGTGCGAAACACAGAGAGAGGGGAGAGAAGAGCGACTATAGAGAGAAGAAATCAAAGAGAAATAGACAGAGAGAGAGAAACATTGAGAGAGAGGGGGAGAAAGAGCGACACACGGAGAGAGGAAAACAAAGAGTAAGAGACTAGGAGAGAGAGAAAGAGAGCGAGAAAAAGAGAGGGGGATAAAAAGCACCATGGAGAAAGAGAGCGCGAGGGAAACACAGAGAAAGAGAGAGTGCGAAAGAGAAATAGAAAGTGAAGGGGCTGTAATGTATGCACCCCCCGCACTCCAACAAGCACTGCCTCTGCCGTGGGTTGCGGAGGAGGGGTCTCATTCTATCTCGAGAGCCCCCAATTGCGAGTATTCTGTTCATCCTGACACAAAATGTTATGTTACCCGTTCTCTCTAGAATGTACCTGCCCTGTGCAGGCCACTCCGCCTCTCGTGCACACAAGACCTGTAGAGTGGTCTCAAATACAAGCACATACCGAGACAGTCTACAGGGTCTCTGCCCACTGCGGTCACCCCGAGGGCTCCAGAGGTGGGCATCTGAGCTGGTGGGCTGCTCCCTCGGCAGGGTGGGTCTGGGTGTGGGAGCCAGCGCTGGGAAGCCATCCCACATCCTAAGCACGGCCACGTTGCTATTTTTACACCCGCCCTCCTCCCCAACTCTGGCAGGAGCGCGGTCCGCCTCTCCTCCCACAGAGCTGGCTGTACCAGCTCCTGCACAGCGCGCGCTGGCAGGGGAGGCAGCAGGCGCCACAGCACTGCCACACCCCTCTGCCTGGCAAGTGACTGGAGCCTCCCCTCGCAGACACCGCTGCCAGCCCGAGGCTAGAGTGGGCCACACGGGGGGTCCGGAGACCCTGGGTCTGTAGGGGAAAAGTGGTGTTGTCTTCTTTGGATATTCGTGATAAACTCAACTGAAATAGTCACAATCTATGAGATGGGTGAAATGTGCGTCACGAGGGGCATATTTTCCGAGACGGACACATTTGGATGGAAACCGGGTCAGTTGGCCGGCGCTGCAGCTTCGTTTCCACACCCTTCCCTTTCGGAAGTGTGACTCCTCATTAGCTGCTCACAACCAGGGACATTTTAGTTTAAATTTGAAAGCTCCGGGGAGGTTGCGGTCCCTGGGGCAGCATGGGGGGGTTGGGACCCACCACGCATTTATTAACACAGCCCCGGGGAGGAGGCGTTCCCGGTGGCTGCGGAGGGCCACGTGCCCCCTGCATATAATTTGCATAGCCCAGGGAGGTGGCGGTCCCCAGGGCTGTGGGGGCCCGTGGGCCCCCACTATTTAATTTTGACATTGCCCCCGGGACCTGGCCCACCCAGATGTCATTTGAGATGTCATCAGTGATGTCGTGAGTGATGTCACTGACCATGTCATGAGTGATGTAATATGTGACGTCATCAGCAGTGCATTGCGGGTGCGCGATTTATAGTTAGCTGAACTAACTATAACGGGGGAATTTCAATGGTTTTATACGAGTGAAAAGCCCAGCTAACTATAACGCCCCTGAAACCTATGTTTTTTTCAGTGAATTTTTAAGGTTTTTTAAATGCTAATTCCTAACTATAACGTGCCTGAAACCTATGGTTTTTTCAGTGAATTTCAAAGGTTTTTTAAATGCTAATTTCTAACTATGCCTACAGAGATAGGACATGTGAAGAAAGAAGAAAAAACGCACAGAAAGAAAAAAAAGAAATGCAGAAAGAAGCAACAGAAGTCCTCAAAGACGAAGAAAAGTGCAGGAAGAAGGATAACGTGCAGAAAGAACAAACAGAAGAGCAGAAAGAAGCCTTGTTGCAATATCATCCTGTACCCTCAACTTTTTCAGACGGATACTGGTGGTAATTGAGTCTGACTAACCAGTCCTAGAGCCAGTGCTATGTTAAAAGACACTCAGAATACAGTGAAAACACCTACATACACTAGGGAACACTATGCGTTGGGGTCCCCCTGTGATTAGCATGACCTCCTCTGTAAGCCCCTAGTATATAATAGGGCAGGGGATTAAAACTACCTCTTAAAACGCACCACAGGGCGTGTTTGCACATGTCACCTCAGGCCCCGTCCCCTCCCTTCCCCACTGTGTAAGCACGCCCTGTGGCCATTTTAAGTTGGGAGATTAAGTCCCCTTGAATCCTGAGGGTCCCTAGGGTCCACCTGGACCACTAGGTACCTCCAGTAAGCACCACAGAGCTGCGTTGCAGAGAGATGTAAAAAGGGGCACGGCCTAGACCACCTCTCCGCAACGCAGCGCAGTGGCGCTTACTGGAAGAACCTGGTGGGCTAGTTGGCCCCCAGGGTCGCTCAGGATTGAAGGGGAATTATTTCCCCAACTTAAAACGTGCCACAGGGCGTGTTTGCACACGTTAACTCAGACCCCGTCCCCTCCCTTCACCACTGTGTAAACACGCCCTGGGGCCGTTTTTAGTTGGGAGATTACATTCATTTGAATCCTGAGGGTCCCTAGGGTCCAACTAGCCCACTAGGTACCTCCAGTAAGCACCACAGGGAGGTGTAAAAAGTGGCACGGCCTGGACCACCTCTCTGCAACGCAGCTCAGTGGCGCTTACTGGAAGCACCTGGTGGGCTAGTTAGCCCCCAGGGGCCCTCAGGATTGAAGGGGAATTATTTCCCCAACTTAAAACGCGCCATAGGGCGTGTTTGCACACATCACCTCAGGCCCCGTCCCCTCCCTTCCCCACTGTGTAAACGCGCTCTGTGGCTGTTTTAAGTTGGGAGATTAAGTCCCCTTGAATCCTGAGGGTCCCTAGGAGCAAAATAGCCCACTAGGTATGTCCAGTAAGCGCCATTGCAGAGAGATGTAAAAAGGGGCATGGCCTGCACCACCTCTCTGCAACGCAGAGCAGTGGCGCTTACTGGAAGCACCTGGTGGGCTAGTTGGCCCCCAGGGTCCCTCAGGATTGAAAGGGAATTATTTCCCCAACTTAAAACGCGCCACAGGGCGTGTTTGCACACGTTAACTCAGACCCCGTCCCCTCCCTTCACCACTGTGTAAACACGCCCTGGGGCCGTTTTTAGTTGGGAGATTACATTCATTTGAATCCTGAGGGTCCCTAGGGTCCAACTAGCCCACTAGGCACCTCCAGTAAGCACCACAGAGAGGTGTAAAAAGTGGCACGGCCTGGACCACCTCTCTGCAACGCAGCTCAGTGGCGCTTACTGGAAGCACCTGGTGGGCTAGTTAGCCCCCAGGGGCCCTCAGGATTGAAGGGGAATTATTTCCCCAACTTAAAACGCGCCATAGGGCGTGTTTGCACACGTCACCTCAGGCCCCGTCCCCTCCCTTCCCCACTGTGTAAACACGCTCTGTGGCTGTTTTAAGTTGGGAGATTAAGTCCCCTTGAATCCTGAGGGTCCCTAGGAGCAAAATAGCCCACTAGGTATGTCCAGTAAGCGCCATTGCAGAGAGATGTAAAAAGGGGCATGGCCTGCACCACCTCTCTGCAACGCAGAGCAGTGGCGCTTACTGGAAGCATCTGGTGGGCTAGTTGGCCCCCAGGGTCCCTCAGGATTGAAAGGGAATTATTTCCCCAACTTAAAACGCGCCACAGGGCGTGTTTGCACACGTCACCTCAGGCCCCGTCCCCTCCCTTCACCACTGTGTAAAAGCGCCCTGTGGCCGTTCTAAGTTGAGAGATTAAGTCCCCTTGAATCCTAAGGGTCCCTAGGGTCAAACTAGCCCACTAGGTACCTCCAGTAAGCGCCACAGAGCTGCGTTGCATAGAGGTGTAAAAAGGGGCGTGGCCTCAGAACACCTGTCTGCAACGCAGCTCCCTGGCGCATACTGGAGATACCTGTTGGGCTAGTTGGCCATCAGGGGCCCTCAGTATTGAAGGGGAATTAATTCCCCAACTGACAACTGGCCAGGGGGCGCATTTGCAGAGTGCTGCAAGGAGGGGGCGTGGCTTCCGGCACGATGCCGGTCTTTTATTTATTTAATGTTTTTAAGAAGGATGGCTGTGTGGCCCCCTTTCTTTTTCTAATTTATTGGCCCTGGGGACCCCGTCCCCCAGGGCCTGCACCCTAATTTATTTTGTTGAAAAAAATAAATTTGGAAGGGGGCCACGTGGCCCCCCTCCCAAGGCCTTAATCGGCCCCGGGGACCCCAACCCCCGGGTCATGGCCTTTTTAAAAAAAAAGAATTCTTTAGGGGGGGGCTGCGTTGCCCCCCTCCTCAGGCCACTTATGGCCCCGGGGACCCCATCCCCCGGGGCCGGCCTTTGTTTTTTATTATTTAAAAAATATATATATTTATAGAAACACATAGGACATGCTGGACAAACCGTATGTACCTATCACCGTGACGATTTGCGTGATATTCATTAAAAGGCGACTATACATACAATGAATCCACGTGGAATATATTTACAACGCTAGTGAAGCTCTGACGTGTCTGACGCCCTACCTGCCGGTGGGTACTCTCCAAGTGGACACCCTTGTCGTTTATTTATACTAACATGGGTAGCTATTGACGGGCACATTTAATACACACGCACACCAAGCCATTCAAAGGGGATTCGACAAAAATTCGACCAAAACTATGCAAGAAACCACCCTCACGGTTAATAAAACACACATCCACCGCCAGATGTGTAATACTTTTTATTTTACTCTCTGGAAAGGAGACGAACCTCACTTGAGAGTCACAGCGTGCTCCTGGCTGAGCCCAATGCTGTGTTACACCCACCAGTGCCCGCCGAGTGCCACACACCTCTGTGTTGTATTCCACCAGCTAGTGCGTATGCTATAACCCTCTCTAGCCCATGTGCACTGTAACACCACCCCGTGAATATGTCATGCCACACTTGCCTTTGCACGGGTTATATTGCCCCATCTAACGTGCCTTCCTCGATGCCTATGTTATAACGCACAGCGCTATGCCATACATATTACAATCTGGGATCCATATCTTTGTCACAGTGCATATGCAACGTTACACTCCCCAGCACATATTTTATATTACAACTTTAGAGACTAGTTAGGTTACACAACACTGCCCTGTGCATATTACACTCCAAGACGCATATCGCATAGCACTCGCTAGTGCCTGTGCTATCTCGCGCTCTCCAATGAATCTGTCATTGCGCACAATGTATTGCATATTATATTTCACGCCCCGGTTCATCTTATATCACACTTTTTGGTGCATAGTTTATACCATATACTATATCTAGTTTTCATTTTCAATCGTGCTCTCAGGACTATGTTCTATATAACACTGCGTCCACCTACCTTTTTCACGGGCATTACATTTTGCGATGGGGTTGGAGGGTCAGGGGGTGTTTCTGCAAAGTGAGCCCGGAGTCACAGTCACAAACGTCCTCTTCTTCCTGAATAAAAGTGAGATTATGCTGCATACTTGTTCATATTTTAAGTAGTAAGCACAGACACACATGTAAAAACAATAAAGTTCCTAATACCCACCTTCTCTGAACAGTTAGCTTGCTGCCCCATCCACCTCCTCCCTATCCTCTGTTGTCTGAATCCATGCACTAGCCTCCTCCCTCCTGCCATGCATGGTCTGATGTGCTGCCACTGCCTTCCATTTAGCATGATGTACCAGTCCAATCCTCCTGCCCTCCATTGCCCAATTCTATGGCCCAGCATTGACCTCCTGCGTAGCCTCCGTGCTTAGCTCGCTGCCCCTATTCTCCTTCCACCTGCCCTCCGATGTCTTTGTGCATGCCCCTGCTCCATCCTTTTTGCCCACCATGTTCCATGGCAGGGCCGGCTTTAGTGCTGGTGGCGCCCTGTGCGACAATGTTTGTTGGCGCCCCCCCCCCCAATGACCACCTCCACCACGGATTCTCTCACTAGCACCCTTTAACAGTGACAAAGTCTCCATAAGCACACTCTCTCAGATGCATTGAATTAGTTATATAGCGCCACTCATACCAGTGTAGGGTGTCTGAGCACTTTGCATCACACACACATTACACAGAGACAATCAATCATACGTTTTTTAAATCAGAGTATAGGAAATGTTACATAAGCCAAAGGACTAAAAGTGTAGGAGTCACATGTCATCCATACTGGCAGGCAGTATAGTTTAAGAGTGCTTGGTGTGGAGAAGCACAAACTCAGAGTCGAAAAAGAAACAGCATAGTTGGGAGTTCTCTTTAATATTAAGAATCGATTTCTAGCCAAATTAATCCTTTTTGCAACATTAATCAATGTTCTAATAATGTATACTTTGCAGTGTGTATGCAGTTCTAGGATGAAAGTTAATAGTTCACTATTCTATATTAGGACTTTAAGTTATAAATTGCAAGTAACAAAAGGATGTCTCTTTTGAAAGCAGTAACCTGCTGATCTGTTTACATCATACGCACTCTGTAATCTACTTGGTACACGTTCTTTGCAGCAGGCATATTAACCCTCTGCACTAATTTCACCGAAGTCAAAACCTCAACTATACAAAATGCTCATCTCTCTCCAGGAAGATAATTAATCACACCAGTTATCTTGACATTTATGTGAGGCCTGGTAATTGCTGGGGGAAAGAAACGCTGCAGCAGGTGCTTCAAAAGCATAATAAACTTTCAAGCACGGCGCCCCCAGGAAGCCAGCACCCGGTGCGGTGGCACCGGTCGCACCGCCCTAAAGCCGGCCCTGTTCCATGGACCTGCCACTCCTATCTACTCTGAGTGTTCTGTTGAGCTGCCACTCCCCTCCCACCTGCCTAGCATTGTCAGATGACTGTAACCTGCCCCTGCCACCTACACCCTGCCTGTCCACATGCCATGCCTCTATCCCCTTCCTCCTGTCCTCCATGGTCCATTTTACTGCCACACCCTTCTGCCCTCCCTGGTCTGTTGTGCTGCAACTGCTCCTCCTGCCTGCCCCGCGCGGTCTGTTGTGAGACCCCTTCCTCTGAACTCTCTTGCCTGTGTCCAGGTCCTGACCCTCCCTTCTATCCTCCATGGTCCTTTGTGCATGCCCCTGCACCCTCCTTCTTGCCCATCATAGCCATTGTGGTGCCACTAACCCTCCCGCTTGCCATGCATGGTCTTCTGTGCTGCCATTGCCCCTCCCACCTTCCCTGTGTGGTCAGCTAGCTGCCCCTAACCCCCTCCCACCTTCCCTCCATGGTCTGTGTGTATGCCATCATTGTCTCACTGTTGCTTTCCATGGTGTGTCTTGTTTCTAGTGCCCATCCTGCCTGACCTCCATGGTCATCTTGCTGCTCCTGCCCTGCCCCCTTGCCCCCAGTCCTCTGTTTCCATGTGCAGACCCCTATTCCCTCCCTCCTGGCTTGTCTGTTCCATTGTAATGCCCCTGATCCGTCCCTCCTGCCCTTTATGGTCTGTTATGCTGCAGCTTTCTCTCCTGTCTGTCCATTATGGTCAGCTAGCTACCATTGCCTCTTTCCCCTCTGTTCTCTGTTGTCCATGTGCATGGTCCTGTCCCCTCCCTATTGCTTTCTATGGATTGTTGTGCTGCACTCCCGTCCCGCATGCCCTGTGTGGTGTATTGTGCTGCTGCAAACCCTGATGCCTGCCCTGTAGGGTCAGTTTGGTGCACCTCTCCATGTCCCTCGTGTTCTCTGTTATCCGAGTCCATGTCCCTACCCCAATTCCTCCTGCCTACCATGATCCAATGTACCATACTTGCGAACATTTTGAAGGAGATTTTGAAAAAAAACTGAGGTATTGATTTTCCCCTTTGAGTTACATTGAAAAAGAGGAGATTGTAGACAGGAGACAGATCAAATAAAGTCCATTTGAGCTTAAAAACATTGGACGTTTCCTGGCTGAAACGGGTCTGTTGGCATGTATGGTTGTACTACCACTGCCTCTTCCTTCTGCCCACAATGGTCTATTATATTGCCACAGCCTCCCTTGCCAGTCCTGTATTGTTGGTTTGTTGCCCCTGCCCCCCTTTCCACTGCCCTCCATAGTCTGTTGTGCTGCCACTGCCCTTTCTGCCTGCCCAGTGTGGTCAAATTGTTGCCTCTGCACTCTCCTACCTACCTTCAATTTTCAGAGTCCGTGCCCCTGGCCTCTGCCTCTCAACAGTATCACAATGAACAACTAGATTGCTAACATTCTATATTTATTACAAAAGTGTGGAACGCCTGACTTCATCTTGATGTAATCAAAACTGTAATACCTAGAGCATTTCCTTTAGAAATTACATATATGAGAGGGTCTTATTTGCATCAAAATTATGGTTAGTGCTCTAAAAAACTAAAATGAGGACATATTTTCTGAGTTTTCAAATAGTGACAAAGAACTTTTAAATTATTTGTAATCTTTATGTTTTTTTATCCAGTTGACCACTTGATTAAATGTTGCACTTAGGGGAGAGAATGTGGTGTTACTTCCAGAGCTGCAGACTTTGCAACTGGGGAACCAGGTTGGAGTTTCTGCTTCAGCTGAACATTCTGTGATTCTGGTCAAATCACTTAATCTCCCCATGTCTACAACCAAAATCAATTTGATCTTGTGTGATGTAACCAATGCTCATGTAAAGCACTCCAATACCTACAAGTCTGCACTATATAAAACTGCAAATACACAAAAAATAAGTGTTTTGCACACTTCTGTCATTGGGCTACATGTGGGCTACATCTGGGTGATATTTGTGCTGCATTTGGGCTCTTCTGTCTCTGGTGGCCATCTTGGGAGATTTATTTGTTATGAAGTTTCCTAATTTCCTCATTTACTGCAGTCTCCTCAGTAGGAAATGCTTTCAGTTTTTTACTTTGATTGCATCAAGAAGGTATTCAGATATATCACACATTTGCCATCAATTCTGAATGTTAGCACTCTAGTTGCTCATTAGATCACTGTAGTAAAGCTACTGCACACCAGGGAAGTCTGCTGCTGGTATTCAAAGTGCATGTTTCAGTCTGCATGTCAGATTTTTTTTATGAAATAGAAGAGGATTTGAGAAGTCAAATTGTGCCCTAATTTTTCTTTCTGCAGCACTAATCATAATTTCTATGGCAAAATGAACCCCCTCATTTTGTTCCTTTGTAAATTAAATGTTTTAAGTGTTACCACTTTATTCCAATCAAGATGGCTTCAGGTGTACTTTTGTCATAAGTAAGACTGTTAGCGCTCTAGTTGTTCTTTAGAACACTCTGGGACTTTCTGTCATTGGGCGATACTTGGGCTACATCTGGGTGATATTTGTGCTGCATTTGGGCTCTTTTGGCTCTGGTGGCCATTTTGGGAGACTTATTTGTTATGAAGTTTCCTAATTTCCTCATTTACTACAGTCTCCTCAGAAGGAAATACTTTCAGTTTTTTACTTTGATTCCATCAAGAAGGCATTCAGATGTGTCACACATTTGCCATCAATTCTGAATGTTAGCACTCTAGTTGCTTATTACATCACTGTAGTAAAGCTACTGCACACCAGGGAAGTTTGCTGCTGGTATTCAAAGTGCATGTTTCAGTCTGCATGTCAGATTTTTTTTATGAAATAGAAGAGGATTTGAGAAGTCAAAATGTGCCCTAATTTTTCTTTCTGCAGCACTAATCATAATTTCTATGGCAAAATGAACCCCCTCATTTGTTCCTTTGTAAATTAAATGTTTTAAGTGTTACCACTTTATTCCAAACAAGATGGCTTCAGGTGTACTTTTGTCATAAGTAAGACTGTTAGCGCTCTAGTTGTTCTTTAGAACACTCTGGGACTTTCTGTCATTTGGCGATACTTGGGCTACATCTGGGTGATATTTGTGCTACATTTGGGCTCTTTTGTCTCTGGTGGCCATTTTGGGAGACTTCTTTGTTATGAAGTTTCCTAATTTCCTCATTTACTACAGTCTCCTCAGTAGGAAATACTTTCAGTTTTTTACTTTGATTCCATCAAGAAGGCATTCAGATGTGTCACACATTTGCCATAAATTCAGAATGTTAGCACTCTAGTTGCTTATTACATCACTGTAGTAAAGCTACTGCTCACCAGGGAAGTCTGCTGCTGGTATTCAAAGTGCATGTTTCAGTCTGCATGTCAGAATTTTTTTATGAAATAGAGGAGGATTTGAGAAGTCAAAATGTGCCCTAATTTTTCTTTCTGCAGCACTAATCATAATTTCTATGGCAAAATGAACCCCCTCATTTTGTTCCTTTGTAAATTAAATGTTTTAAGTGTTACCACTTTATTCCAAACAAGATGGCTTCAGGTGTGCCATACTTTTGTCATAAGTAAGACTGTTAGCGCTCTTGTTGTTCTTTAGAACACTCTGGGACTTTCTGTCATTGGGCGATACTTGGGCTACATCTGGGTGATATTTGTGCTACATTTGGGCTCTTTTGTCTCTGGTGGCCATTTTGGGAGACTTATTTGTTATGAAGTTTCCTAATTTCCTCATTTACTACAGTCTCCTCAGTAGGAAATACTTTCAGTTTTTTACTTTGATTCCATCAAGAAGGCATTCAGATGTGTCACACATTTGCCATAAATTCAGAATGTTAGCACTCTAGTTGCTTATTACATCACTGTAGTAAAGCTACTGCTCACCAGGGAAGTCTGCTGCTGGTATTGAAAGTGCATGTTGCAGTCTGCATGTCAGAATTTTTTAATGAAATAGAAGAGGATTTGAGAAGTCACTCAAAATGTGTCCTAATTTTTCTTTCTGCAGCACTAATCATACTTTCTATGGCAAAATGAACCCCCTCATTTTGTTCCTTTTTAAATTAAATGTTTTAAGAGTTACAACTTTATTCCAATCAAGATGGCTTCAGGTGTGCAATAGAACGCAAAGGAATCAATTGACAGTCTCTGCCCTTGTTGGATGTACATGTTTTACTGAGAATGTTAGACTTCATTCTCACATGACTGAGAAAGATAATGTGAATTTACAGAAAATATGCTCTCAGTTTAGCTTATAGATCACCTTCCAAACCTCTGTGGGAAAAGCATGAGAAAATAGTTTTCTCTCAAACATGATTCATGATATCACAGCAGAAGGCTTTTTCACATGGTAAATTCACCTTAGAACACACCACAATTCCTAAAATGAGTATGGTACCATCAACAAATGATTTATAATGTAACTAAAGTCTTAAAACCTTCTATTAACTGCAATGCTTTTTAATGAGGTGCTATCATGTATATTGGTCCCAAGATGGCTGCCAACACTTCTTGGATGAAGTACTGACAGCCAATCAGATCTCACGATGAGATGTGTGGTTAGGCTCCGCCCAGATATATCTATCTTTTTAACTCTAATTTTCTCAGGAACTACTGAACGGATTTACACCATTTAAGCAAAAGGCATGAGTCTGAACTGAGGACTACCTCTTTGCCAAATTTGGTGTTATTCCGTTCAGCAGTTCGGGCTGTAGCTGCATCAACAGGTCCTATGGGAAAATGCATGGGGAAAACGTGTTTTGGGACCCCCCTTTTTTCTCAGCCCCCGCTTGACGAATCACCGTGAAATTTTCAGGATGGGAGCGGACCCGAGCTGGCCAAAAGTTTGGAAAATTTTGTGAAGATTCGTCAATCGGCGCCAACGTTATTCCAAATAGAATGTTGCGGATTTCCTATGGAAAATAGATCCTAACCATAACTGCCTACTGGCGACTGCCAGTAGATTATATATATATATATATATATATATATATATATATATATATATATATATATATATATATATATATATATATATATATATATATCCACAAAGTGAAAGCAGGAGAACAGGGGCTGCTTCACACAGTAGTCTGAGTCGGGCTCTGTTAGCAGTCGTATGCTGCAATATGCAGTCGTATGCCCCCACAATCAAGGAACACTCAGACGCTCCAGGAAGCTTTAGTTATGGTTTAATATGGCTCGGTGTAGCCTCACTACGGTGCGGAAAAGAGGCTGAAGTGACCATTTTTATCCGCATGATCACCAACAGTAACAAAGGACTACAAATCATGCTTAGTGAAAATTAGTGTCCAAGAACGGCCGTCATTTGTAAATGCGTTCATTGTATTAAGTCATACATATATTCCAGTGTACTGTGGACACCAAATACAAAAAAATACTTCCATTATTTATCTGCATACCATCCGATTATTGGGCGTTAAAGTTTCCAGGCTTCCATTGTAAATACAACTTGCCCAATTTGTATATCTGTCACATTTCAATGTAGATACACGGTACAATGGATAAAGAATACTTCAGTGATGTAAACAATTGTGTGCATAGCAGCCCTCTCACATATAACATGTAAGGCCAATCCTGATGAACAGTCTGTCGCCTGGGGCTGTATAAAATATCCCACTCATCGTGAGCGCCTTGAACACCTGCTGCTTACTGGGAATTGTGGTCCCAGTTTTCGTCTAGTGTACTGTGTTGAACCTAGTAACAGAGATTCTAACTAGATCTGTCAGACTAGGAGAATGAAGTCTGGATGTGGTGATTAGGGCATGCTCTTACAGGGTTCTCATGCTGTTGCACAGTGGCAGAAACCAATTGTAGAGCAACCTGTATGGCGTTACTGAACTGAGTGCATCTAAGTTGTTGGTATATTCAAAATTAGTTCTGACATGTGAGTTACATGTGTCTGTCAATTAGGGTACCACAAGTGTGCCTATGTAAGACATCTGAAGGATACTCTGCATGCAGTCACAATTAGTTACAAATGCATCAGAAGTGTTGGCATACTGAAATAATGAAAATAAGTGCAGACTGTATGTGTATTAATCAAAGGTACCATAAGCATGTCCATATAAAACATCTGAACAACACTCTTCACACAACCATGTCTTGCTACATATTAAAGCTAGTGCTATTGGCAAATCATTCTACCACCGTTGGCTATGTGCCCACCGATCACACTGTCACATGCCCTGTTTAAGGAAACAGTCCTGCCCACATCGGCTGGTATGAGCTCTGAACAACTGAGTGCATGTGACAGTACAATCGGAGGGCACATGGCCAAGTCATAGCAAACATCGAGGTCCCGGGTGTAGACACCCCAAGACATGGGGAACCAGCCATGGGGGTTGGCAGTCCCCAGGGCTATTAATGGCTCCAGGAAAAGGGGTGCGTGGCCCCACTCCTTCTCTGTAAAAGAGCGAGAAGTGGTGGCTGTATATAGCCCAGGAGGACCACCACGCAGCTGCCCCCCCTCCCAGTAATATTTATTTTAGAGGCCCCAGGAAGGTGGTGGTCCCAGAGATCAGGGGGGTCTGCGTGGCCCCATGCAAATTGTATTTTTTGCACGGGGAGGTGGTAGTCCCAAGGACTACTAGGGGGCCCACGAGGTGGGTCCGCACGGCTCCCCTCCATTATTATGAAATAAAGCCCTGGGGAGGTGGTGGTCCCCGGGGCTGCTATAAAGCCCGGGAGGGGCGTCCACACAGCCCCCCTTTATTTAAAAAAAATAAAGCCCTGTTAGGGGGTGGTCCCCAGAGCTCAAAGAGCCTTAGGAGGGGGGCCCGTACCATCCCCCCTCCTTTTTTTTTTTACAAATGCCCCAAGGACCTGGCCCACCCAGGGGCTCTTTTCAAAACAAGTGTGGAAGCCTGCGCTTGTTTTTTTGTTGTTGTTGTCGATTCGCAACTCTGTTTTGTCCCGTTCCAACAGCAAAATTATTATTTTTAAAGTGCTTTTTGCCCTGCTGGGGTACCTGTAAGAACTCAGGGCTAGAGAGTCAGGGTAATTGTACCCTGCCTCAATTTCTTTTTTTAAAATTTTTTGGGGGACTTGAGTCCGAAGATGGGTGCCAACACTTCCTGTTGAAGTATTGGCAGCCAATCAGATTTCAGCACAGGGATCCGTGTCCCTAGATATACAAATTTGATTTTCCCTTTATATTTCAAAAACTACTGAACAGATTTACAGCAATTTACAGAAAAAGTCACTTTCTGGACCAAGAGCTACCTTTCTGCCAAATTTGGTGTAATTTTGTTCAGTGGTTCGGGCTGTAGAAGTGTCGAAAATCTCTATGGGAATTAACAGGGGAAACCCATTTTTTTTTTTGCACCCCCCCCTTTTCTCGGCCCCCGGGTAATGGATTATCCTAAAACCTATGCCCCCACAATACACTGCTCTACTTCATTCTCATACGGCTGATAAAGATAGTGTGAATTAAAAGAAAATATGCCCTCATTTTAGCTTCTGGAGCACCTTCAATAAGCTCTATGGGAAATTTATGAGAAAACAGTTTTCTCTCAAACATGATTCATGAAATTCCAGCAGAATGCTTTATCACAAGGTAAAATCTTCTTAGAACACAACACAATTCTTAAAATTAGTATGGTACCATCAACAAGCGATTTATATTGGAACTAATACGTTCTCCTTTTTGCGACCCTCAAAACCTGCCATTCACTACAATCCATTTAAATGGGGTGTTATAATGTATATTGGTCCCAAAATGGCAGCCAGTGCTTCCTGGTTGAAGTGATGACTGCCAATCAGAACTCACCATGAGATCAGTGCTTAGGCTCCGCCCAGTTATACACATTTCTTTTACCTTTAACCCCTTCTGTGCCCATGACGAGATGGTCTCGTCATGGAGCACAGTCGCGCTGTGCCCATGACGAGACCATCTCGTCATGAGACCCACCCTTGGGGGAAGCGCTGGCGCTCCCCCCGTGATTGGTCGATCTTTTTTTTTTTTACTGGGGAGGCAGGGGAAGACCTTCTCCTGCCTCCCCCCGCCCCCTCCGCCCGCGTCATCAATGACGTCAGCGCGCGAGGCGCGTTGACGTCATCGGAGGCTTCCCCTTTGTTCTCCGAGGCGCAGGAAGCCATTTGCTTCCTGCGCGTCGGAGAGTAAAGGTCAGTTTTGGGGCTGGGGAGGGGGGCTATATTGTGATCGGTGGGTGCTGGTAGCGTAGGGGGGTGGGGGGTGAAATAAAGTAACACAGAGGGGTTGCAAAGTGCTCTGATTGTTTTTTTTGTATACAAATACACCAGCATCACAGAGTTTGCCAGTGAAGTGCTACTTTCGTTTACTCGTCTAACTTTGAACAGCATTGTTGTTCTCAGGGGGGGCGAAATAAAGTAAGACAGAGGGGTTGCAAAGTGGCCAGATTGATTTTATTTGCTTCCAAGTACATCAGCATCAGAGTTTGCCAGTGAAGTGCTACTTTCGTTTTCTCGTCTTCCTTTGAACAGTATTGTTGTTCCCAGGGGGGGCGAAATAAAGTGAGACAGAGGGGTTGCAAAGTGGCCAGATTGATTTTATTTGCATCCAAGTACACCAGCATCAGAGTTTGCCAGTGAAGTGCTACTTTCGTTTTCTCATCTAACTTTGAACAGCATTGTTGTTCCCAGGGGGGGCGATATAAAGTAAGACAGAGGGGTTGCAAAGTGTCCAGATTGATTTTATTTGCATCCAAGTACACCAGCATCAGAGTTTGCCAGTGAAGTGCTACTTTCGTTTTCTCGTCTTCCTTTGAACAGTATTGTTGTTACCAGGGGGGGCGAAATAAAGTAAGACAGAGGGGTTGCAAAGTGGCCAGATTGATTTTATTTGCATCCAAGTACACCAGCATCAGAGTTTGCCAGTGAAGTGCTACTTTCGTTTTCTCGTCTAACTTTGAACAGCATTGTTGTTCCAAGGGGGGGCGAAATAAAGTAAGACAGAGGGGTTGCAAAGTGGCCAGATTGATTTTATTTGCATCCAAGTACATCAGCATCAGAGTTTGCCAGTGAAGTGCTACTTTAGTTTTCTCGTCTTCCTTTGAACAGTATTGTTGTTCCCAGGGGGGGCGAAATAAAGTAAGACAGAGGGGTTGCTAAGTGGCCAGATTGATTTTATTTGCATCCAAGTACACCAGCATCAGAGTTTGCCAGTGAAGTGCTACTTTCGTTTTCTCGTCTAACTTTGAACAGCATTGTTGTTCCCCGGGGGGGGCGAAATAAAGTAAGACAGAGGGGTTGCAAAGTGGCCAGATTGATTTTATTTGCATCCAAGTACACCAGCATCAGAGTTTGCCAGTGAAGTGCTACTTTCGTTTTCTCGTCTTCCTTTGAACAGTATTGTTGTTCCCAGGGGGGGCGAAATAAAGTAAGACAGAGGGGTTGCAAAGTGGCCAGATTGATTTTATTTGCATCCAAGTACACCTGCATCAGAGTTTGCCAGTGAAGTGCTACTTTCGTTTTCTCGTCTAACTTTGAACAGCATTGTTGTTCCCAGGGGGAGCGAAATAAAGTAAGACAGAGGGGTTGCAAAGTGGCCAGATTGATTTTATTTGCATCCAAGTACACCAGCATCAGAGTTTGCCAGTGAAGTGCTACTTTCGTTTTCTCGTCTTCCTTTGAACAGTATTGTTGTTCCCAGGGGGGGTGAAATAAAGTAAGACAGAGGGTTTGCAAAGTGGCCAGATTGATTTTATTTGCATCCAAGTACACCAGCATCAGAGTTTGCCAGTGAAGTGCTACTTTCGTTTTCTCGTCTTCCTTTGAACAGTATTGTTGTTCCCAGGGGGGGCGAAATAAAGTAAGACAGAGGGGTTGCAAAGTGGCCAGATTGATTTTATTTGCATCCAAGTACACCAGCATCAGAGTTTGCCAGTGAAGTGCTACTTTCGTTTTCTCGTCTAACTTTGAACACCATTGTTGTTCCCAGGGGGGGCGAAATAAAGTAAGACAGAGGGGTTGCAAAGTGGCCAGATTGATTTTATTTGCATCCAAGTACACCAGCATCAGAGTTTGCCAGTGAAGTGCTACTTTTGTTTTCTCGTCTTCCTTTGAACAGTATTGTTGTTCCCAGGGGGGGGGCGAAATAAAGTAAGACAGAGGGGTTGCAAAGTGGCCAGATTGATTTTATTTGCATCCAAGTACACCAGCATCAGGGTTTGCCAGTGAAGTGCTACTTTCGTTTTCTCGTCTTCCTTTGAACAGCATTGTTGTTCCCAGGGGGGGCGAAATAAAGTAAGACAGAGGGGTTGCAAAGTGGCCAGATTGATTTTATTTGCATCCAAGTACACCAGCATCAGAGTTTGCCAGTGAAGTGCTACTTTCGTTTTCTCGTCTTCCTTTGAACAGTATTGTTGTTCCCAGGGGGGGGCGAAATAAAGTAAGACAGAGGGGTTGCAAAGTGGCCAGATTGATTTTATTTGCATCCAAGTACACCAGCATCAGAGTTTGCCAGTGAAGTGCTACTTTCGTTTTCTCGTCTTCCTTTGAACAGTATTGTTGTTCCCAGGGGGGGCGAAATAAAGTAAGACAGAGGGGTTGCAAAGTGGCCAGATTGATTTTATTTGCATCCAAGTACACCAGCATCTGAGTTTGCCAGTGAAGTGCTACTTTCGTTTTCTCGTCTAACTTTGAACAGCATTGTTGTTCCCAGGGGGGGCGAAATAAAGTAAGACAGAGGGGTTGCAAAGTGGCCAGATTGATTTTATTTGCATCCAAGTACACCAGCATCAGAGTTTGCCAGTGAAGTGCTACTTTAGTTTTCTCATCTTCCTTTGAACAGTATTGTTGTTCCCGGGGGGGCGAAATAAAGTAAGACAGAGGGGTTGCAAAGTGGCCAGATTGATTTTATTTGCATCCAAGTACACCAGCATCAGAGTTTGCCAGTGAAGTGCTACTTTCGTTTTCTCGTCTAACTTTGAACAGCATTGTTGTTCCCAGGGGGGGCGAAATAAAGTAAGACAGAGGGGTTGCAAAGTGGCCAGATTGATTTTATTTGCATCCAAGTACACCAGCATCAGAGTTTGCCAGTGAAGTGCTACTTTCGTTTTCTCATCTAACTTTGAACAGCATTGTTGTTCCCAGGGTGGGAGAGTGTACCATTTCTGGAGGTACTGCAATACCTGGTTGATGGGTGAATTGGAAAACACAATGTGCACCATGGTTCTGTGTTTATGGATGTGGTCTACCATACTGCTTATGTTTTGTAAGGATGTAAGCAATGGACAGTGAAACGGTTCCCTTCAGGGCCCTCTAGTCATGTCCATAACTTTTCAGGTGAAACCACTCGCTGATTTCTGAATAGTTAGTGAGAGATCGTTTAGGTAACCATGTTGTTTCTGCTTACATTTCACATGCTTTGCATTCCCTAGGAGTGTTTTTTTTTTTTTAGGCAGCGTATTACTCTTATCAAGTGCATAATTTGAATTGAACCACATCCAAGTGTTTATAGCGGGCACAATTAGGTTATAGCTGAAGGTAGTGCGAGTTTCTCTCAGTGGGCAAGTATGGCGTTCAGTGGGGATGTGGCACTATGGCCGGAGCTGTTGAATTTGGAAATGGGGAACCGGGTTCAGCATTCATGACCAGTCCACCACACCACTGTACTGAGGGAGCACATTCCCATGCTAGACCGTAGAAGGCCCCACCAGACCTTAGAAGGCTTGATGTCTTAGCACAAGCAGGTGTACTGTAGTGGTGTCAATTGTGGGTTATCCTTGAAGGCCTGTCCACCACAATCCATACTGCAGTTCATCTCCAGTGTTTGTGACAGGCCTACGAAGCAGCACACCCTAGAGCAACAGTGATCCAGTCGCTGTGACTGACACTGAGGTCACATGAACCTTGAGCAGGTTAGGGCGATGCGAACGGTGTGACCTCACTGGGTACCTATTTCGGGTGGGTGTTTGCACTGTGATGAGGGGATTACCAGGTAATTATTCACGCAGCTCTCTGATGGATGTCACATGAGGTAAAATACTGCAATAAATGGCAGACACTCTGAAAACAAGAGCAAACGTTATGTTACATGAGGCAATGGTGGTAATTGTGCATGTATCAAAAGTAAACAAAATACAAGAGGTAGCAAACAATACGTTTCAAGAGGAAAAGTGACATGTGTGCAACTTGCAAAAGAGTTCAAAGTACAAGTAGAGGTATAAAAGTGCAATAAGTGACAGACACTCAAAACACAGGAACACACTGGGAAGGCACTTCTACGTGCATGGAGAACTGAATTTCCTATAATGTAAAGACTTCCTTCACACAATAGAGAGGGTGTGAATTAAGTTTGGAAGTGTCTTTGCAGGAGGAGAACTTTGAGGTCAGTTTTGAAGGACTGGGAAGAGGGAGGGGGTGGTCCGGAGCTGAGGCTCAGTTCCAGATTCTCGTCGCGTTGCTTGTAAAGGATTGGGCCATTGATCTTTCCTTTTTGAAAGTGGGAGGTTCAAGCAATAAATTTTGCGCAGTACGTGATGGTCTAGAGCATTATATGCATATGTTACAATAAAGTTTTTTTTCTTCTTTTTATTCTAGTCTAAAGCTTTTCGACAGTGGCTGTTCTGCAGTTTTGTGTAGTTGCATTGTGTTGGTAAGAATTTTTGTTGTTGTTGTATTTACACCAAATGAGTAATAATATAATGTCTGAATGAATTTTTTTGTAAGTGATGTCATAATGGCGGCATATTTAGTTAGTGGTTTGAGCATGAAATTCTTTGCGATGTGTTTTGCATAGTCTTATGTATAATTGCTTTTCTCTTTCTTTTTTAGTGGGATATTGTTGATCCATACTGTGTCTGTACAGAGTTGGTGGTGGTGAGTAGTTTAGCTGCCTCTGGCAAGTCAGTGGTATTGTTTTGGAGTATATTTGAGTTTTTGATAAAGGTGCTTTTTGTTTATTACTTATTTTACAAAGAGTTTGTTGTTGTTGACTTGTTTGACAAGTTAACTTTATTAGTAAGCAATATGGCTAGCCGTAGAATGACTGCTCAACAGGTGGTTGGTATGCTTCTTGAATCTTCCTCTGAGCATGATTATGAGACTGACAGTGCGTCTGAGGGAGAGGAGGGAGGGGAAGATTCTGGCAGTGAGTTTTCACTCAACATGGAATTATCGGATGATGAAGGTACTCTCAGTGCAGATGAAGGTACTCTTGGTGTGGATGAAGCAACTCTCAGTGCGGATGAAGTGCCTGTCTTAGAGGAGGAAACTGCTGTGCCGATGGTGCAAGAGGCATCTGGATTGCAGTCTGAGGCTGCTAGGCTTCCTACTGGAAGTGCTGGACTTTGGGTTGATCCAAACATGGTGCAGCCGGTGTTGCCTGCCTTTAGCGGTGATGCAGGGTGTACAGTGAATTGTGAAAACTTTTTGCCTATACAGTTTTTTCAGTTGTTTATGGATGATGTATTTTTGGGTGAGATTGTTGAGCAGACAAATTTGTATGCTGAACAGTTTTTGAGGAACAACAGCGACAAACTTAGGCCCCAGTCTAGAGCTACCCAGTGGACTCCCACATATCTGGAAGAGATTAAGAAGTTTTTGGGTTTGACTTTATTGATGGGTGTCGTAAGGAAGCCAACCTTGGCTTCATATTGGTCTACTAGCCCCTTGTTGGCAACTGCCATATTTCCTGCAGTTATGACTCGTAATCGGTATTTACTTTTGCTACGTATGCTGCATTTTGTTGATAATTCTATGGCGTTGCCACGAGATCACCCTGACTGTGACCGTCTTTTTAAGATTCGGCCCGTTCTTGATCACTTTGTAGATCGATTTTCTGAGATCTATACTCCAGGGAAAGAAATATCTATTGATGAGTCTTTGGTCTTGTTCAAGGGCCGTTTGGTTTTTAGGCAGTACATCCCTAGCAAGAGGGCACGCTATGGAATTAAGCTGTATATGTTGTCTGAGAGTAGGACAGGATATGTTTTTAATTTTCGTGTGTACACTGGTAGAGATTCTACTATTGACCCCCCAGGTTGTCCGTCCACTTTTGGAGTTGCAGAGAAAATTGTGTGGGATCTTGCTAGAAGACTGTTCAACAGAGGCCACCATTTGTACCTTGAAAACTTCTATACTGCTGTGCAATTATTTAAGGAATTGTATAAAGTGGACACTTTTGCATGTGGCACAATCCGCTCTAACCGTAAAGGTTATCCGAAAGAGCTTGTTTGCAAAAAACTTCAGAGGGGGCAGTGCAGTTCCTTGCGTAGTGATGAACTACTAGCTGTAAAATGTGTGGACAGGAGGGATGTGTACATGCTGCCTACCATCCATGATGAGAGAACTTCACCTGTGGCTGTTTGGGGTCAGGTTGCTGAAGTGCGCAAACCTGTGTGCATTCTAGACTACAATAAGCACATGGGTGGTGTTGACAGAGTAGATCAGAGGTTGGAACCTTACTCTGCTATTCGGAAGGCTTATGTTTGGTATAAGAAGTTGTCCATCCATTTCTTCAAATTAGCAATGTTCAATGCTTTTATTGTGTTCAAGGAGTGTTCTCCTGCGTCAAAGTTGACATTTCTTCAGTTTCAGCACTCTGTGATAGCTAGCCTTGTTGTTGTGGAACAGGCAAGTGTTCCTAGATTTGGAGTGGTGGAGGATGTGGTTCGATTGAAAGATCGCCACTTTCCTGATTTCATCCCTCCCACACCGGCAAAAGATTTTCCTACTAGGAGATGCAGAGTCTGTTGGCGAAGAGGTACGCGGAAGGAGATTCGTTTGTACTGCCCCGACTGTCCATCTAAACCTGGGCTGTGTGTCCCTGCTTGTTTTAGAGCGTACCATACGCCAAAGAATTTTTGGGAGCATTCATGAGTGGTAAAGTTAACTGATTGGTTTGTATTCTTTGAAAAATTTGATTCTGTTTCAAGGTTGGCGTTAGTGCAATGTGTTTAGTTTCTGATTTTGTGTTTGTAGATTTGTATCTATTTGTGATTTGTTTGTGTTTTTATTTTTGTCTAAAAAAATCCTAAATGTGTTGGCAGTGTGTGTGGACTGGCACTTCTTTGGCGGTGTACGTGGAATGGTGCTTGGCTGGCGGTGTGCATGGACTGGTGCTTGGCTGGTGGTGTGTGTGGACTGGTGCTTGGCTGGCGGTGTGCGTGGACTGGTGCTTGGCTGGCGGTGTGCGTGGACTGGTGCTTGGCTGGCGGTGTGCGTGGACTGGTGCTTGGCTGGCGGTGTGCATGGACTGGCGATTGGCTGGTGGTGTGCCTGGACTGGCGCTTGGCTAGCGGTGTGCGTGGACTGGTGTTTAGCTAGCGGTGTGCGTGGACTGGCGCTCGGCTGGCTGTGTGTGAGTAGTGACTTGCTGCTGGTCACTACACACACTGCTAGCCGAGTGCCACTCCACGCAATCCATCTGCTTGTGAAGTTGCTGTGTCAGGAATGTGGGCGTGTGAAAGTGATGGGCCCTTGAATGGCGCTGTGTGCTGGTGTGAGTTTTGTTATGTGATGGGCCCGTGGCTGGCGGTGTGAATGGTTTTGTATGTCTGTGAGTCAATGGTTCAGTTTCTCGCCCTTTCAAGCCATACCTCCCTGGAAGCCCCCGGGTGTCTAGTTTTCAGAAATGTATGGGTTTGGTAGGTTTCCCTAGATGGCCGCCGTGCACCGGGCCAAAAACCCAAGAGACCCCCCTTGCAAAACCAGGTGGTTTTGAGATAGGCAATGTTGATGTCGCTTCACTACATTTTGGGCCCTTGCCTGTCGCGGGCACTTGGGCCTCCCACACAAGTGAGGCACCATTTTTACCGGGAGACCCAGGGGAACGCTGGGAGGTGGGAAATTTGAGTGAGCCCGGTGATGCCACAACTTTCCCACACAAAAAAGTGTGAAAAAAGTGATTTTTTCAGCTAAAATTGAGGTTTGCAGGGGATTCTGGGTAAGGAAACGTTGGGGGATCCACGCAAGCCATACCTCCCTGGAAGCCCCCGGGTGTCTAGTTTTCAGAAATGTATGGGCTTGGTAGGTTTCCCTAGATGGCCGCCGTGCACCGGGCCACAAACCCAAGAGACCCCCCTTGCAAAACCAGGTGGTTTTGAGATAGGCAATGTTGATGTCGCATCATTACGTTTTGGGCCCTTGCCTGTCGCGGGCACTTGGGCCTCCCACACAAGTGAGGCACCATTTTTACCGGGAGACCCAGGGGAACGCTGGGAGGTGGGAAATTTGAGTGAGCCCGGTGATGCCACAACTTTCCCACACAAAAAAGTGTGAAAAAAGTGATTTTTTCAGCTAAAATTGAGATTTGCAGGGGATTCTGGGTAAGGAAACGTTGGGGGATCCACGCAACCATACCTCCCTGGAAGCCCCCGGGTGTCTAGTTTTCAGAAATGGATGGGTTTGGTAGGTTTCCCTAGATGGCCGCCGTGCACCGGGCCACAAACCCAAGAGACCCCCCTTGCAAAACCAGGTGGTTTTGAGATAGGCAATGTTGATGTCACATCACTACGTTTTGGGCCCTTGCCTGTCGCGGGCACTTGGGCCTCCCACACAAGTGAGGCACCATTTTTACCGGGAGACCCAGGGGAACGCTGGGAGGTGGGAAATTTGAGTGAGCCCGGTGATGCCACAACTTTCCCACACAAAAAAGTGTGAAAAAAGTGATTTTTTCAGCTAAAATTGAGGTTTGCAGGGGATTCTGGGTAAGGAAACGTTGGGGGATCCATGCAAGGCATACCTCCCTGGAAGCCCCCGGGTGTCTAGTTTTCAGAAATGTATGGGTTTGGTAGGTTTCCCTAGATGGCCGCCGTGCACCGGGCCAAAAACCCAAGAGACCCCCCTTGCAAAACCAGGTGGTTTTGAGATAGGCAATGTTGATGTCGCATCACTACGTTTTGGGCCCTTGCCTGTGGCGGGTACTTGGGCCTCCCACACAAGTGAGGCACCATTTTTACCGGGAGACCCAGGGGAACGCTGGGAGGGGGGAAATTTGAGTGAGCCCGGTGATGCCACAACTTTCCCACACAAAAAAGTGTGAAAAAAGTGATTTTTTCAGCTAAAATTGAGGTTTGCAGGGGATTCTGGGTAAGGAAACGTTGGGGGATCAGCGCAAGCCATACCTCTCTGGAAGCCCCCGGGTGTCTAGTTTTCAGAAATGTATGGGTTTGGTAGGCTTCCCTAGATGGCCGCCGTGCACCGGGCCAAAAACCCAAGTGACCCCCCTTGCAAAATCAGGTGGTTTTGAGATAGGCAATTTTGATGTCACCTCACTATGTTTTGCGCCGTTTCCTGTCGCGGGCACTAGGCCAACACACACAAGTGAGGTACCATTTTTCTCGTAAGACTTTGAAATTTGTGGACCCACGCAGATTCTGGAACTTTCCACGACAGAAATGTGGGGAAAATGTGTTTTTTTTTACAATTGTTTAGGTTTGCAAGGGATTCTGGGTAACAGACCCTGGTGGAAGGCAGTCAAGTCACCCCATCCCGGATTCCCCTGGGTGTCTAGTTTTCAAAAATGTATAGGTTTGCTAGGTTTCCCAAGGTGCCCGCAGAGCTAGGGTTCAAAAAGTACAGCTAGTCATTTTTCCAAAAAAGGGTCATTTTTCACTGCGAAATTGAGGTGTGACCACGTTGCGTTTTGCGCCGCTTCCAGTCGCAGGCACTAGGCCGACCCACACAAGTGAGGTACCGTTTTTCTCGTAAGACTTTGGGGAACGCGGGGTGGGTGGAAATCTGTGGATCCACGCAGATTCCGGAACTTTCCACGACAGAAATGTGGGGAAAATGTGTTTTTTTTGACAATTTTTTAGGTTTGCAAGGGATTCTGGGTAACAGACCCTGGTGGGAGGCAGTCAAGTCACCCCATCCTGGATTCCCCTGGGTGTCTAGTTTTCAAAAATGTATAGGTTTGCTAGGTTTCCCAAGGTGCCCGCAGAGCTAGGGTTCAAAAAGTACAGCTAGTCATTTTTCCAAAAAAGGGTCATTTTTCACTGCGAAATTGAGGTGTGACCACGTTGCGTTTTGCGCCGCTTCCAGTCGCGGGCACTAGGCCGACCCACACAAGTGAGGTACCGTTTTTCTCGTAAGACTTTGGGGAACGCGGGGTGGGTGGAAATCTGTAGATCCACGCAGATTCCGGAACTTTCCACAACAGAAATGTGGGAAAATGTGTTTTTTTTGACAATTTTTTAGGTTTGCAAGGGATTCTGGGTAACAGACCCTAGTGGGAGGCAGTCAAGTCACCCCATCCTGGATTCCACTGGGTGTCTAGTTTTAAAAAATGTATAGGTTTGTTAGGTTTCCCAAGGTGCCCGCAGAGCTAGGGTTCAAAAACTACAGCTAGTCATTTTTCTAAAAAAGGGTCATTTTTCACTGCGATATTGAGGTGTGACCAGGTTGCGTTTTGCGCCGTTTCCTGTCGCGGGCACGAGGCCGACCCACACAAGTGAGGTACCGTTTTTCTCGTAAGACTTTGGGGAACGCGGGGTGGGTGGAAATCTGTGGATCCACGCAGATTCCGGAACTTTCCACGACAGAAATGTGGGGAAAATGTGGTTTTTTTGACAATTTTTTAGGTTTGCAAGGGATTCTGGGTAACAGACCCTGGTGGGAGGCAGTCAAGTCACCCCATCCTGGATTCCCCTGGGTGTCTAGTTTTCAAAAATGTATAGGTTTGCTAGGTTTCCCAAGGTGCCCGCAGAGCTAGGGTTCAAAAACTAGAGCTAGGCACTTTGCAAAAAAAGGGTACATTTTCACTGCGATATTGAGTTGTGACCACGTTGCGTTTTGCGCCGTTTCCTGTCGTGGGCACTATGCCTACTGTTAGACCTGGCACCTTGGCGTGAGTCTCCCTTCCTCTTTTTTCGCTGTGCCTCATGTGCTTTTATGGTGTTGACCGCTCAGCGCACTGTGCCACTGCCAACCAGTGTCGCGGTGCAAGTGCTCCCTTGTAAATTGTATATGTTGGTTGGATTCCCTGATTGGATTATTTGGTTTACTATCAGACCCCAGTAAAGTGCGCCAGGAGCGCCAGGGCATGTAAATGCAAACACCGCTGGTGGGCTTGCAGCACTGGTTGTGCCACCCACAGAAGCGGCCGGTAAAATATGTCTAAGGTCTGCCATCGCAGAACCTGCGTGCAGTCTGGTACTGACATGCTGAGTGGCAAGTGTCCACACTTGCCGGTCCCTAAACCTTCCCTTAACTTCATGTTAGTCACCCCTCTGGTAGGCCCACGGGCAGGGTGCGTTGTAAGCATAAGGTAGGACAAGCCTAGATGCGTGGCATGTCCTAGTAGTGAATTACCGCCATCTTGTTGTTCACTACTGCAAGGCTACCCTGTTCTCATAGGCTAGTATGGGCGGCTTGGATTGTTACATCCTATGATCCTAACCGACCCAGGGAACATGGTAGAAGATCGAGTTTAGTATGCCTGAACTCGGAATAATAAGGTACATCTTTTTCCAAGGTTTATTTTAATATTCTGCGTTTGCAAATGCCCCTTTTAGAAAGCTGGCCTTTGCTTGCCTAAACATTTCAGCCCGCCTCTGCGTGATGTGTATCTGATGTCTGGCTGGTGTGAGTGACAGGGCTGGGGGAACCCAGATGGGCAGGGCTAGGTAGCCTGGTGGTGAATAGGACGATCGACAGGTAGATGGGGGGGAGGAGTACTCCTAGGCTCTGAATAGGACAGTGCTCTGCCACCTCAATGCCGGCTCCGCCCCCTGTGGAGCGTCTGATGACTCTGCCCTGCACTCTGAAAGAAGAAGCCTGCATCGCGTAAACAAAGTGCTCAGAAACCGGACTGGACTAGGCAAGGACCCCCTGGCCTGGGAGAACAAAAGATTTGCTGTATAAATGTGGGAGCCCTGCTCCTAAGAAACTAGATCCGCTTTTGACCAAGAAGAATCTCTGCCTGAGGAGGAGGCACCGGGAAAGCTGTAGGAGGAAGACTGTCCTTATCCTGGGGGATTGGTCTGCAGTGGTGACCTTGCTGCCAAAGGGGAGAAGAGAAACTGTTGCTGAAGACTTTGCTTTATTTTTACTTTCAAGACTTCTGCTTTGAAAAACGATCTCCAAGGGCTTGGAACTGAGCTTCCCCCCTGAACTGAGCCCCAGGACCATTGGGCTCTACCTGATCTTCACTCGCCTGCCGCTGGACTGTGGTGTCCTTTCCCTCACCGGAGCTGTGACCCTCGTGCCCCAGTCCCTCCCTGAGCCGTGACCAGGACTGCTTAGCCGCCCCCGCCTTGGGAAGAGCCTCGCTCGATCGGAGCCGTTCCCCCTACGCTGTGCTGGGCTGCCCCTGTCACCTCGCTCGCTGGAGGCTCGCTGTGCACCTTCACCCTCCCGCCGGAATCGGCGTTGTGAGCATCTCCAAGCCTCGGACGGCCCGGACGTATCTGCGTGCCCGGCTGCCCCGCTTTGTTCACCCGCCACCTGCAACACCCCGCTCTTGTCGTGAGCCTGAAGATCAGACCCCCATCGTGAAGTGTGGGAGCCCCGGACGCCGCCTCGCCCTTCTGTCGAAGAGCCGCTGAAATCCCGCACCCGCCTTCGCGTCAAGAAACAAGGTACTGTACTTACGAACTCGACCGCGAGCTCGCATCGGATCCAGGGTCCGCAATGTTCTGATTTCCCTGTCATCTGCCGTGTGCTTCCCGGGCGCCGCCTCAGCACGAAGTGCGCTGAGGCCCACAGTACCTTGTGCCCGCCTAAAGAACTTTCCGTAACAAAGAGACTTACCGTATTTCCAAGAGTTGTGGCCCCATCAGTTCAACGTTACTGGGCCTTGTATTTGAATCTGCTGAATCTACATAAAAGCTTATTTTTATATACTTCCTGATTGGTGTCTGTTTGTGGTGCATGCAAGGGGTTTACTGTATGTGTAATTGCATTTGCTTAACCGTGTACGCCTGAGACTTAGCCTAGACTGCTCGCGCCACACACCTAGAGGGTGAGCAGGGGTTATTCTGGGGAGTCATCCTTCGCCCTGACAAGAAGTAAAGGGTCCCTGCTTGTTGTGGGTACACACCTGCGTCAACCAGAGCCCCCTCATTTCTAACACCTACCCACACAAGTGAGGTACCATTTTTATCGGGAGACTTAGGGTAATTCAGATTTGTAAAGGAACTGTTATTATCTATTGACTTTCGATGCATTTCTGCTTTCCAAATGAAAGATATTGTGTAAAAAAGAAGTCATTCTAAAAAATGACTGATAATTCTCATGCTAGTATGAGTATTCCCAATTTCAGAAATGTGCAAATATCTACTGTTTCTAAACTCTATATTTTGTTCCCATTTCAGAAATACATAGGTGTCTTTCATACCGATTTTTCCATGTACACTTTTTTTTTTTTTTTTTTTTTTTTAAAAAAAGTTTTATTGTGCAGAGAAAGGTTACAAGCACGGGCCGGCCGCTAGTAGTTAAAGTGGTCAAACAGATCAGAAAAACAATGACTGGCCCACAGGGGCTCCGCTATATTACAGTAGATCAGACTGCACATAAGGGAAGTCAGGATACACACTTTTAATATAAATAACAACAAAAATAAAGAAAAACAAAAAGCAAGGCGAAACGACTTGAAATGGGCGTCGAACCACAGCCGGGGGAGTCCAAACCCGACCACCCGAGGGCGGTCATTAAAAGGAGGCCTGAGAGGGAGGGGGGGGCAACGAGAGAGCCAAATCTGTACTCCGAAGTACGAGATAGGCAAGGAACCCTCAAGGATCAGGGGGACGAGGCAGCCCCAGACGTATCCACCAGGGGGGGAGCACCATGTACACTTTTTTACAGAATAATTACTATATACCCGGTACATAATAAAAAACCATTGCAAGTTACTACTCAGTTTTTGGCTCTGGGTTCGTCGGGTTCTTGGTGAACCTACAAGTCCTATATATCCCCACAACCAGTAATGTCCAGCGGATGCAACGGTATATTGCTTTCAAAGAGCTGTCATAATTAGAAGAAGTTACAGGTGAAAACGTTGACACAAAAGGCAGTTTTTTTCAACCAATTTTCAATTTATCCTACATTTAACTGTTTGTTTCTATAAAAAAACCTTGATGGATCTACACAAATGACCCCTTGCTGCATTCAGAATGTTGTCTTCTTTTCGAAAATGTATAGCTTTCCAGGATCCATTATTGCTTTTGTACCTATTTCTGCCATTAACTGGAATTAGGTCAAAAGCACAAAAAATAGAAAAAATAGGCTATGTCCCAGAAAAATGCCAAAACTGTGTAAAAAATTTTGGGTTTCTGACAAAAGTCAGGTATCCCCGAAAAGCTGGGAAAATGGTGATTTCAACCCCACAAACCCTTTTTTGATAACATTTGCAGGGAAAAACCCAGATGCTTTCATTTGAAGCCCGTTTTTCCAATTTTTCCAAAAAACCCCAAAATTTTGCTGTATTTTGGCTCTTTTCTGTGACCCCTCCAGGGGAATCCACAAACCCTGAGTACCTTTAGAATCCCCATGATGTTGGAAGAAAAGGACGCAAATTTGGCGTGGCTACCTAATGCGGTCAAAACGTTACAGGGGCCTAAGCGCGCACTACCCCAAATAGCCAAAAAAAGGCCTGGCACAGGAGGGGGAAAAGGCCTGGCAGCGAAGGGGTTAATATCTCCAAAACTACTGAATGTATTTACACCAAATCACAAAAAGCACGCTTTAGGGACCAAGATCTGTCTGCCAAATTTGGTGTAATTCTGTTTAGCAGTTCACGCTTAGTCATGTCTAAAATCTCTATGGGAATTAACAGGTGAAACACACTTTTTTTGCCCCCCCCTTTTTCATGGCCCCCACTTCATGGATCACCCCAAAACTTTCCAAGCACAACTAGACAGAGTAGGGCACATTTGTGTGTGTGTGGGGGGGGGGGGGGGATTTTGTGAAGATCCGTCAAACGGCACCAAAGTTATAAGCAAGTAAAAAAATGCTTTTACTATGGAAACTAGGTCCTAACTATACCTACCTACTGGCGACCGCCAGTAGGTAATATATGACCTGAATATGTATATGGACAAAACACATATGTATATACAGGGTATAGGCGCATTGGCAGAGCTCGGTGGGGTAAGACATAAGGATTGGGGCTAAATATGAAAATAGATTTAAACCACAAAATGTGTTTGGGGCAAAACAACACTGCTCACTACCTCTACGTGAAGTGCTGAAGCACTTACCCACATGGATAGCAAATTCCATTAAGTAGCGTTTATATTTGGAAGAATGTTATTTTTGTTTTGCGCCAACATGGTAAGTCTTGAGTGAGGGCAACATTACTGATCAGTGGCAACAAAAACAAAAGAGTTGGGCATTTAGTGGTTACTAGGGTGGTATACTGGAGATACCCCTAGTAGTGGGATTTTATAACCTGCAGATGACGAAATAGGCAGTTAGATTTGAGGTGTGGTGGACCTCAACTGGGAAGATGCAAGGATTTGGGATTAGTATTAGAAAAGTTTACAACACCTAATAGGGTGTTTGAGGTTTAAGGGCCTGGGTAACATACATCTGTATTGCCAGAGAGCATAGATCTTGCAGAAATTGAACATCTCAATGAACCATGGGGTAAGCAAAAACCCATTGGTTGAGCTGTCAGAGGTTACTAGCCAGGAGTATATCGGAGACACCCCATGCTGGTGAAAATGTAGTTTGTACATGGGGAAATCCGTGTTTAGGCTCTTGCCCAGCTACAGATTTCCACGAAAAAATACATGCATATGTATACGAACAATATAGATATATATAATGTAATTTACTTGTTGGGGTGCATGTGCATTGGCAGAGATTTCTGTTGGGGAATACACCGGATTTAGAGAATAGTTTGAAGAGAGCAAAAAAACAAAAGATATGACCGTTGTGTACGAAGGGACACAAAAGGGCCTGATGCAATGCTGCATTACCTGAAGAAGTCAAAACTGCATCTCTGGAGGATGCCAGTGGGAATTTAAGACCCAAGTTGTCAAAAACAAGAGGGGTTGATATGGTGGCTAGACAAGAGGCTGTCTACGGTCTATGTTGGAAGCCGTGACAGAGGAGGGCAAAGAAATCTTAGGAAACAGATCATTTTGAACAGTGTGTTAGCACCTCTACGGCACGCCTTGAGGTCTAAGTATAATTCCTGGAGTACGCGGCAAGGAACACATGTCCGAGAATATATGGTGCTGTGGTTGGAGAAATCGGGTTCTCATAGCCAGAATGACGTGTGCTCCTTGCCGTTAATTTATCATGGGATATCATGTCTGTGTGATCTAAGACCTCCCATTTGAGGATAGTGGTGATGCCCTCAGACGCCATCATTTTTTTGCCACAAGAATTTATTGGACTTTAGTTTGTTGTTCAGAGTCGTTGGAGTCCTGGGGATCATTCGCCTGCATCCACTTATCTCGATCATGGAGCTGATTGCTTCGAAGTGTAACCCTGTTGAAGTCTCACTGTTGTTATAAAATTGTTAGTTAAGAGAGTAAAGTGCATACCCTGTTGTCCCATTATTCTCTTGACCCAATAGAGATCTACCCTCTTTCAAGGATGGTATCCATTTTCTTAGCACACATAGGACTCCTAAGCTATATATAAAGTCGTAGACACCAAAACGTCCGCCTCTCTGAACAATGTGTGGGCAGTTCCTCCCTAAACTCGCCACACTCACATTCTGCTGAAAGGGCTCCTTAAGAAAAATGCAGAATGGAATTGATGCCTAATCAAGAGGATGCAAAAGACACACAGATGATGGACGGAATGCAGAGTAAATCAAACATTTACCCCCAGTCAATAGATATGGGTTTAATCCATCGTTATATTTCACACAGTATGCCACCCCAGCCATATGCAAATTAGTTCTTGACCCTGTTCCTCATGGGAACAGCCAGCCTGAACTGCCAGGCCAGGCCAGGTCCTCCCTGGACCGGAAACAAGCATCCTGGGACCGGTATGCCCAGACGTGGGTCCCAGGCTCACTGTGCCACTGGATTCAAGCTAGCCTGGTTGATGAGGGGTGATGCTCCAAAACCGTTCCCAGGATGCTTGTTTCCGATCCAGAAAGGACCTTTCTTGGCACTTTGGTCTGGACTGTTCCTATGAGTCACAGGGTCAAGACTGATTTGCATATGGCTGGGTCTAAACTGGGGCGGCATGGTGAGCAAAAGTGCGATGGACTTAACCCAGATCTATTGACAGGGGGTGAATGTTTGATTTGCTCTGCATCCCACCCATCAACTGTGTGTCTTTTGCTAATCAAGAGGACGGCAACCGAGGCCCATTTGAACCGAACACCACATTAGTGGTCCACATCACTCAATGTGGGCAGCAGCAGTGCAGATCCAGAAGGACAATAAATTATCCTAGAACTAAGACAACATTACCATCTATTGGAGAACTGGTACTTTCACCCACTGTACTCGTTTTTATAAACAAAGGGTGCGTTTGACTTTAATGCAAGCAAGGACAATGGGCCCCTAACTCTGGTAAATAGTTAAAAAACCATATTAGGAGTACATGGGGCCTCTCAAATCACTGGGCTCACATGCCACTGCACCTGCTGCATTAATGATGGCTACACCTTTGCCGGTGTAGGCAATCACTGTCCCATAAGGCACAAATACCTCTCTTTCAATGGTCGTCGCTATATTTCTCACAACTGATAGAGAAGTGGATGCTGCAAACGCAAGAGTACCAGCTCATTTTACAATAGCAATGAAGGATGATTAACCTCGCTGATTACTTGCCAAGACACCTTCTGCCGCGACCCCTCGTGAACCACTGAGGAGCACATTTGTCAAGTCACTGCAAGGACCTTCCCAAAGTGCATCCGTCTGAATGCAAGAGTAGATTGGACAAAGCCCCATGCTCCAAGCAGTCAATGAAGTATAACAACAACAAAAAATAGAAAAAGGCAGGAGACACGAATCAGCATTAAATCCCCCACTTTAAAAGCCAAAGTCATAACAATGATGGGACATGCTCCCGGAAATCCCAGTAACTTCTGGAGAAATGGTTCAGAGAGGGTGTCATATCACCCTGCCCGGTACACCCCGGTACAAAATGATTCTCTTAGCAGAGTATAAATGCTGGCCCTCACGTAAAGTATTGCCTAGTAGTTGTGCCGAAAATACCTGGAAGTCAAAATCATGAATACCACTACTGCTGCGGTAATCCCAAGTCTTGAAAAGATAATGCCAACCCATTGATTGCCCACCAAAATACCGAAAATCCTGAAAGGTAATTTACCTAACTGTAGTCCAGAATCAAAAGTGGAAGCTAAGTGTCGTTCCCGCCCATGTGACCGTATGTAGGTGTAGCTGTCACAATGTCATCGAATACTAGAGATGGAGACCTTAATAACCTGTAAAACGGGGTATCAGCGCAACTGCAACGTGTCCCGGAAAGAGGCATAATGTTCTGGACCTCTTGATTTTAGCTTAAGGTCCAGAGTTAGATAACTTGCCGAAAGGGATTTTCGGTAACTGCCACACATATATCAATTGAACAGACGGATTTGTCCAAGAGTGGCGCACTGCTTCAAGAATCACATTTACAATTACATACTGCATCAACGGGTATCTTTGCTTTCTACAACCTTCTGCTTGGCTCATCATACGAAACATCATACACCACTAAGAATGCAGCTGTAATTATACCACTTACCAGACGAAACACGTGCCGGCTGATATACAGTATTGAGTATACTGAAGATGGATTGTTTCAATATGAATGTACTGAAGATTACAGAATCCTTCTTTCTTCAATAAATCACATGACTCAATGATTAACACGAATCCTTATTATATGGACTTTTTGAAATACACAGACTTCCTTTTGAGTGCTATGGTATCTTTCACTGTTGGATGTACACAGTGGATCTGGTGGATCAGTGTGATTTTGCACCCTGGGTAGTAGGGTGTGTGATGCCTGTAGAGCACCAACCTAAAATACTGTCAAGCGTTCAAAACTATATGATACCCACATAGATATGTGTTTTAAGAGGAGCGATTGTTAGCCACTACTACCAAGTTTGTATAATATATAAAGAGCTACCTTGCACATTGGTGTCAGTTCCTTTTAAAGTTTTCGCACCTCAGAGGGAAAAAGCAAAATAAATGATAAAAAAAGCAGAGTATCATTACACAACCAAACCAAAAAACCTGTTTAAATATCAGGAAACCTTATTAATTACAGCTCTGCTGCTGAGAAAGTGGTTGAGGGCAGTCAATGAGGAGCTTCCAGAGGATAGATTATCCACCACAAAGAGTATTTCTGAAGTTAAGTAACTTCTGATGGATACTTCTTCCAACAGAGTCCTCACCTTTGGAAAAAGTTCCAAAGCTACACGAATCATGAGGTTAAGTTCGGGAATCAGACTGTCACACCAAAATGACATGCAAGACCGACCGCCAAAAAAGACCATTACTCCTGTCCTGCACATCCCAACAGTAATTCCTGGTCAAAGTCTGCAAAGGTGACCATGTTGCTTATCGACAAATGTCAGCAAGAGGAACATGTCTAGCGGGAGCCTTGGAGGTAGCTTATACCTGTGCAATTGACTGATTCCATCAGGTGAATCTCTTTTAGCAAGTGCTTAACCCAGTTTAATGTAAAGACCTTTATGCGCCACTCCTCGGGCAACCAACCAACCCACCACTCGAAATTCCTTGGTTCTATCCAGACAGAACTAACATTTCTTGTTGGCTTCAGCCTGTGCAATCTCTCCTTCTCCTTGCAAAGATGCAGAGGAGGGGAAAAAGACACTATCAGCATAAACGTTCCCAAGTGGAAAGAGGAGACACCTTTGGTCAAGAAGGAGGTGTGGTGGTGCATTACCTACTTGTAAGGCAAAAACATTAAATTGTGGCTGAGATCACAGGGTCTGTAGTTCATTGAACCTGTGTGTCAACGTGATAGCAGTCTTCAGGGTTAGCAACCGTAAAGTACAGGAACTTAAAGTCTAATGAAGCGATTATGCATGTTACATCCAGGTTTAGGTCCGATGGTGGAACTGCCAATGAAACAGGAGGAAATATGTGAGACTGACCTCTCAAGGAACTAATCTTCACCAATCAAGACTGACAACACATCTAAATAGCCCATGCCTGTTCTACCAAGGATCAAACTTTGTCTAGCAAGGGAAAGCAAGGAATGGAAAACATGACAGGTTAGCCAGAACTTAGTTGAACATTCTGAGAAAAACGGCATGCAAAAAACTGCCCTAAACGACCAGCAAATACAGATTTTGTTGATGAGTGCACCTTGCAGCAGGTTAGGTTTCTTCAGCTAACTCTCTATTGATGAAGGCAGTGGCTGCGATGAATGGGATGGAGCATTACCTTCCTCAGCTGTGTCAGAAAGTCGTCCCTGTCCAACAGAGCAAAAGGGAGAAAACACCTAAGGCCAGAAGCTTTGAGTACCAATTCCTTACCTAATCCAGCGCAATAAGGATGCCTTGGGCTCGTTCCCTTTTCACCTTCTGAACCACTTTCAGGTTGAGGGGCAATGAAGTGTACATGTCGTGAACATCCATATTTCAGATCAAGCAAAACACATCTCCCTAAAAAGGAACCTGCAGTGCACAGAAAATAGGAAACTTTGTGTTGTCTGCCAAAGCAAACAAATTCTTTTCGCATGAAACTCCAATGTGCAGATATATAATTTACCTCCTTTGGATGCTGTAGTCACTCTTGGTCCACCATGCGTAATCTGCATCAGCATGTGTTCAGCAAGGCTGTTAAGTAAAGTGGCACTGAGAAGACCCTATGGTCCAGAATTTATTTCCTCATAAAAACTGATTCTATGCACAGAGAGCTGGACCTCACCCCACCCTGTTTTTTACATAATCCATACCAGTGATGTTGTTTATTATAAGCATCTGTGTAGCACTCTCTCACCCAATAGAGGTCACAAAAGCTTTGTAAGCCAGACATATTGCTCATAAGCAAGCAGATTTATGTGCATACTATGCTCCGCTGGTGACCAAATGCCAGAGGCCATCCTGTCCCCAGATTACCCATAAACTAAATGAGAAGTCTGTAGCAATGATCCCTTCTGGTGGCAGAGGGCAGAGTGACCTTCCCACCACAAGCTGGAGTCCACCGTCTACCGATAAGGTCGTGTTCCACAGCTAAGAAGGTCTCCTTGGTGCGGAGGTCACTGCCTCACAGGCACCACTTCAACAAACTCGTTCGCCACTTCACATGGAAGACCAGCAGAATGCAAGGGGCGAAAAGACCAATCAGCCAGAGTACTGTCAACACTGGGGCACAAGAAGGCAGATGGTATTTAGTGTCTACAAAGACAGATACTGCCAGAAGCAAAGATCTTACACCTCTTGGCATCTAGGCGCTTGGATTCACGGTCCACAGGCACAGTATTAAGCTTGATGGAGGAGACCTGGACCACCAGACTATCCAGTGAAGAATTTGTAGAAAGGAATTTGGGGTCTTTGTGAATAGGCAAGTAGAGTGCTGCCATTCGTCTATCTTCTGTCTCCAAGGAGCAAGGAATCCAATAAAGCTTTATTAAATGGTAGTAAAAGCACTGAAGAGACAAGGGCAGCCTGAGGGCTATCAGCAAATTAGCCTTAATCCCAGTCGTGGGTGGAGGCGACTCGAACGCTTCAGCGGTTGTACATACCACAGAAGCAAAAGATCGCACCTCCTCAGACAGTGGCTCCATATGGTGTGTAATAGCCATCTCTGGAGATTATAAGGTCCACTGGCGTTTTGGAGGCCTAAATAACGAGCCTGTGTGAGAAGCAGCTTGTGGGCCTTAGAATTATCTTCCTGTATGAGATGATACTCATCATGTGGCATGTCCAGCATGCCAAAGATAGGCTGCTTTTCCTGGAGTTGATGTGAGGGTTCTAGGACATTTCACTTTTTTTTGGTAATTGCCACTCACATATTTTTGGGGGAGCAGAGAGACCTCCTGTGACTAGGGGAAGGGACAGTCCATGACCCAAATGTAAACCCGGCATCCGTGACCCACCTTCTCTTTTGGTATTTTTTTTTGTAGAGGGTGTCCCCCACCCGGTATCCATGATTCTTCATTTTTTTATTTCCTCACCTGCACCCCCCCCCCACGGGCTGTTACCCTGGGGTGCACTGCAGACAGGTAAACACCACTAAGAATGCAGCTGTAATTATACCACTTACCAGATGAGGGGCTCTACTCCACGGCGATGGAGCGACGCAGGTCTCTCTGGGGGGATGATACTATAAGCAGCGCTACTGATGTGGACAACAGCAACTCTGGTGAGTGGTGCAGTTGTAGATGGAACACCAGCACCATAATAGCTGGACAACACCATAAGTGGTCAGACGGTGACAGGGCGGACCACCAAGGCATTCAATACTGATGTTGCTGGAGCCACCTTGCAACTTGGAGGACAGAACCAAACCAGAGGATGGCCGAGCCAATTTTAACCCTTAGAGAGGACTCACTAAAAAGCCTCCATATTTATGGCAGCTGCTAATTTGTAAGGCAACTCCGGTTGAAATGTGTCCGTTCAGTAACTGGTGCCAAAGAGGAAGCAGTTTCTCGCTTATGGGAAACACTGCCTGACTTCTGGAATGATTCCAGGAGTGTAAGTGTTTCCTGGAAGAAGGTATCTCCTTCTTGTGGTTCTTTTTATGTTTCTTGTGACAGGAGTAATTGCCCGGACAGCATTCCCTGTTTCGCTTACCGGGATGAATGGAATGGAAAGCAGGGGCGTTCCGCTGAGCCCTGGACAGAAACAACCTGGCTTCCCGTTCCTTGACAGGTTTGGGGTGCCTGAGGTCGCACTTGCTATAATCTGCAGGCTCGTGGTTGAAGTCTAAACGTCACATGCGGATGCCATGCATGTCCAACAACCTGATCTGCGTGCAACAATTCAAGAAATGCTTTAAGCCAGCACCTTGGGAGAGGCTCGACAAGTCAGTAAAAAGACCAATGATGGGAGCTCTGGGTCTGCGCTGGGATGTGAAAATAAACAACTGATGTCAGCCAGCAAGACAGAGCCTTATATAAGACCATAATACCCTGACCATAGGCTGTGCACAGGTGTAGTTAGTGCAAAACAGCGCAGCCTGGTGGTGCTGGGAAACAATTGTTTTGGATGTTTCTGGATGCAGTCTAGTACTTGGGATAATCAAAAGTTGAGAAATCTACAGGAAAAAGTATCAATCAAAACTGCAAATATGTAAAGAACGATAACGAAGGGATACCATATCCATTGACAGGATGTATGACGTTACAACGCACACTTTTACAACGCATGCACTTACAACGCATTTTTTACAACGCATAATCCATTACAACGCACTACACTTACAACGCATGACACTACAACGCATTTTTTAAAACTACCTTTACAACACATACCATTACAACGCATAATATTACATTGCATTTAAGGTAAGTATTAGATAGTATAGGGGTAAAAATTACTTTTCTAACTCCAGGGGGTGCAACAGTAGGGTAAGTGTTGGATAGTGTAGGGGTAAAAATTACTATTCTAACTCCAGGGGGTGCAACAGTAGGGTAAGTGTTGGATAGTATAGGGGTAAACATTGCTATTCTAACTCCAGGGGGTGCAACAGTAGGGTAAGTGTTGGATAGTATAGGGGTAAAAATTGCTATTCTAACTCCAGGGGGTGCAACAGTAGGGTAAGTGTTGGATAGTATAGGGGTAAAAATTACTATTCTAACTCCAGGGGGTGCAACAGTAGGGTAAGTGTTGGATAGTATAGGGGTAAAAATTACTATTCTAACTCCAGGGGGTGCAACAGTAGGGTAAGTGTTGGATAGTATAGGGGTAAAAATTACTATTCTAACTCCAGGGGGTGCAACAGTAGGGTAAGTGTTGGATAGTATAGGGGTAAAAATTACTATTCTAACTCCAGGGGGTGCAACAGTAGGGTAAGTGTTGGATAGTATAGGGGTAAAAATTACTATTCTAACTCCAGGGGGTGCAACAGTAGGGTAAGTGTTGGATAGTATAGGGGTAAAAATTACTATTCTAACTCCAGGGGGTGCAACAGTAGGGTAAGTGTTGGATAGTGTAGTGTAATATTATGCGTTGTAATGGTAGGCGTTGTAATGGAATGCGTTTTAAAGGTAGTTTTTAAAAATGCGTTGTAGTGTCATGCGTTGTAAGTGTAGTGCGTTGTAATGGATTATGCGTTGTAAAAAATGCGTTGTAAGTGTAGTGCGGTGTAACAGTTGCGTTGTAAAGGTTGTTCCCCCCATTGACAGTTTTGTAGAACAATTTGTTAACAGAAGTTACAGTTGGGAAACATTTTAAAGAGAGGAAATGTAAAGTTTCTACAATCAGAATCATTGAGTACGGATGAAGGACGGAATTATCCCACATGACCAATCACATATGATGACCGCATTAAAGCACCTACTAACAACAGAGGGTTTTGGCTCTTAATAGTAAGGCTAAGCCAAATATCATAAACAACAACAATATGCCAATACTGATATCCTTCTAGTCAAATATTTATAAAGGACACACATGTAAAAACTTAATGTGACCTGAAAAATGTTCTTTACCATTGACAATTTATTTTTATTTTTCAGGATTTTCTTTTTCTTCAATTCATATACCAAACTGTTCAAATTTGAACAACCATTACACTATATACAATCCACACCAACCATTTATAAACATTATAATCTCTGACAACAATTACAAAATGAAAATTGACTGAAACACAACATACAACAGTTAATGACAAAGTATATACACTGATAAAACCATATAAACACTTAAACATGACAACAGGACAATAAAACTGGACTCGATTTTACATCAACTTTTTGAGCCTTGCATTTAGGCCAATAACCCAACTGTGCATTATTTACGACATCCCCGCTGTATTCCAAGCATGACAAAGCACTCTCGGAAATTCTTTAAAATAATTCTATGCTTCAAAACATCCAGGGGTGGCTTTTCTTTTCACTGCACTCGTTTGGATAATACATGGTCAATGCGTTTCAAACCCAATTGTTAATTTATGGGGTTCTCTTTAGGACCAAAAGCTAATCAGCATATGAAAATACTGATTAGAATGACCGTAAGAGACACCTCCACCCGAGATAGAAGTAAGTGGCTCTGACCATTTAAAAGAGAATCATAAAAAAGACTTGGATACAATATGGAGGACTTGCTTATGTTTTGTTGTTTTCTTTTATTTTGGTTAGCTTCACAACAGAGTGTATGATTCAAGTTGAACATATGAGATCGGCTGATCTCTTAAAGAGATATTTCTTTTGATTTACTTATGCACAGAGGGTGCGGTAGTGTAGTAATGGTTACCTTACAGTATGACGCAGCTGGTAATACAAGTTTAATTCTTGTTTTTTCAGCTTTTGGTCCTGAAGAGAACTCTATGAATTAACAATTGGGTTTGAAACGCGTTGACCGTTTATTACCCAAGCGAGTGCAATGAAAAGAAAAGTCACCCCTCGATGTTTTCAAGCATAGAATTCTTTTAAAGAATTTCCGAGAGTGCTTTGTCATGCTTGGAATACAGTGGGGATGTCATAAATAATGCACAGTTGGGATATTGGCCTAAATGCAAGGCTCAAAAAGTTGATGTAAAATCGAGATGGGTTTTATTGTCCTGTTGTCATATTTAAGTGTTTATATTTTTTGACAGTGTATATAATTTGTCATTAACTGTTATATGCTGTGTTTCAGTCAATTTTCATTTTGTAATTGTTGTCAGAGATGATAATGTTTATAAATGGTGGGTGTGGATTGTATATAGTGTAATGGTTGTACAAATTTGAATTGTTTGGTATATGAATTGAAAAAAGAGCAAATTCCTTAAAAATACAAATAAATTGTCAGTGGTAAAGAACATCTTTTCAGGTCACATTAAGTTGTTACATGTGTGTCCTTTATAAATAATTGACTAGAAGGATATCAGTATTGGCATATTGTTGTTGTTTATAGCATTAAAGCACAGCACATTAGAACAGATAAACCTTGCCATTGCCTTAAAAGTAACCTGTTTTAAAGTTTAAGGTGTTCACATAAAAAAAAATATGTTTAATCTACAGGAACTGTTACACTAAGGGGCATATTTATGAGAGGCTTGTGTCATGTTTGCACCCCACAACACTGCACATGAGAGATGCAAACCTCTAAGTCAGATTTTTGAAGCCATGCAAAGACACTTTGCGTGGCTATGTAAATCTGGAGTAACGCAATGCAGCGCAAATCGCTGCCTTGCATTATTCTGCCCAGGAAAGGTGTTCAATGGGCATTGCATGGGTGTTACAAGACAACTCCCATAGATTTTGATGCATTTCCATATTTACAAGAACTTGTAAAATGTAATGTCTTCCCAGAGGAGCCATAACAAGTAGAAATCTCTCTATTTCTCTTCATTTCTTCCTCTATCTAGGTGTGCTGTATTCCGCAGCACACATAGAAAGAGGAATATGCCTCCCAGGACTGTTTTTCTGTAGGAAGCTGCCCCTTTCTGCACAAAACAACCCAGCAAGCAACACAGGCACCCATGACCCATGGTGCAAGGGTGCCTGTGTTGGCGCTAAGCAGCCAGAAGGGCACCATTGCATGGGAAAGGATAGGAATTTGCCCTATTGCCTTAAATACGGAGCATTCCTGACCTTTACCTGTCACGCAGCGCAGCGCTACCCTGTCATGCAGTGCAGTACAGTGCAGCAAGGTGAATTGCTATGCTACACTCTGTGATTTCTTCATAAATGAGCCCCTAAGCATCTCGGGGACACAAGAGATTAATTACAAAAGGGGCTGCAGAAGCTAGTGCAGCTGCTTCTGTAATACAGATTACGCCGGTGTTACATGTGCATTGGCACAATCTCAATAGGGAGTTCCCATGCAAATAAAGATTCACTTTACCTCTGTGCTTGTCCATTTTACTGATGAGGGGAAGAGAGGCAAAGGAGCTGTCATGAGGTGAACGGACTGCGAAACATACAGTGCTTAGTGAGGCTGACTTGCCGATAGCAGTGGGCATGGTAGGAGCCGCAAGACACAAGGCGCTTGGGCTCCGTAGCAGCTCTGCCGCCCCCTGCAGCTCTCCCCCGTCAGCCAGCCCTGCATAGAGAAGCGCTGGTGTCCACTGAGGCCAACACAGCCTCTCCCGCGAGTGCCTTCAGAGAGCGGCCTAAGCTGATGCATAGGCGGCCCGGTTAGTTCCGGGTGCGGCCAGCCTCTGCCATGAGGCCCTACTGGCCTGTTAAAACAAAACCACTGCCAGCGTCCTGGATGTGCTCCCCGCCTGTGTTGTGCTCTTCGCCAGTGTGTCCCAAGCAGCCTCCTGCTATCTCACCGCCATTGTTGCCTATCTCAGGCCTCAACCTCTCTGGAGATTGAGCGCTCTACTAGGTCAGAAGCCCCTTCTTACCGGGGTCCTAAGGAAGCAGCAAGCTAAGGATCAGGAAGGTGTATGTGTACTTGGATTTTTGGACATTTCATCAGGCTATTTCAGGATACTGCTGGACACCCTTGCACAGCAAGGCCTGGATCCTAGGACTCCCTCAAAACATTGTAGGACGCGAGGAGGTGGGAGGTATGAGATCGCGGCGATATAGAACTGGCCTCAACACTGAACGAGTGTTTGCAACAGGAGGAGGGGCTTAATCAAGTTCTGCATATAGCTTGCTCTCCGCTCCTCCAGTCGTCCATTCCACCTGGCCCCCCCCCCCCCCTTCGCCATCTTGTCAACACAGCCCGACCATCTCTAGCTCGGCCATTTCAACAGCTCCAAGGGCCAGAGGAAGATTCCATCTGCCTCCTGCGGCAATCAGCAGCACAGAAGCATAGAATTCCCCACCAGGACCCACGGTAGGGTCTAATTATGGTTAAAAAGAGATGTCTAGCCAGAAGTATGGCCAGAAAGGGACAAATAGATAGTCGGCAACAGTATCCGGAGGCTCGCGAAGGGGAGCAGGACAGCACCCAACCTGAATCATTGGGGATCACTCCATTACAGTTATCAATTCACTCTGCAATGGAAAGTGGAAGCCCGCAAAGCATGTGTCCACTTAAAGAAAGATCACTAGCTTCACTCCCGCCCTACCATCCTCAGGGGAGAATCCAGAACTACTTTCGAAAAGTCATGCAATCAACGCGCCCCTGTCTCGACATCGGAAAAGGTGTAAAGGCAGCAACAGCAAGACGCTCATTATCCCTAACCAATCCTGCTACAACAAGCTCCGAGCTGCTCAAGACTATGGGAGGCAAAACTAGGAGAACAAACTCCTACCTCTCACTCCACCAAGTGCCCGACACCTCAGGCTCAGTTACGCAAAATAATCAAATTATGACAGTAGCGCAAATTCATGTAGGGAATCTGTCACTCATTTAAGCCCTCCAGTCTCTGTGGAGTCACGATCCCCACAAAGGGAGCTAACTCAACGTAGTACATCAGACCGGGAGTTGGGACCATTATCAGAGGAATTTCTAACGACTCTAGAGGCTCAAATAGAAGCATCACTGGCCCAAATACCTCTGTTCACAATAATTTTTCGCTGTACCAAATCACACAAAGGGAACAGTTGGCAAGTAAGCCTAGCAAGCCCAGTTATGTTATACCAGAAGGATTCCCTCACATATAAACAGGACACAATAGCCAAAGCCTTACTTTGGCAATCAAAAAATGGAGTCATAGATTGATTTAATTCAGTCGATAGCAACAAGTCTCGCGGACTTAAGAAACAGGCTAATGTTGATTGAACTGAAACTCGTCCAGATAGACGCGGGACAATTCTGCTCATATACCCAACTAATGGACAAATTGTCCCCATTACCAGAAATTTTGCGGGCCTTACTAAACAACGTAAACAATTATTGCTCCCAAAGAATATTCAGCCAGATAACGTAGCAGTGGCAGCAAGCTCTCTTACAACAACAGCGGAATCAGTCCACCACTTGCCGATCCCCAGCCGAAGTAGAAACATGGCTGTTAATGACTATGGTGATATAAGCAATGAAGCCAATGCAACTCCAAACCCCCCAAAAAACTTCAGATACAAGCAAGCCCCTCGTAGGTCATACCAAACTCTCACACCCTGGAAGAGACTGCCCTCTCTAGAAGAGCTAAGAAGAAATTGAAAAAACTCTTCAAAAAACAGCACTTTCAAAAAAGGCACCCGGAGATACTAAGTCTATGCCACAGTACTGGCCTAGCCAAACAACAAGAAAAGCAGTTAAATTTTTTCCTATTTTCCACCAGAGCTCCAAAGCAAGTAAAAATCTCAGTACATCCAAATCAATAGCAAACTATTTCAGGGGCCGGCAACCAAAAAAAGCAACAGCCTTCCAAACCAGGAGCAACACAGGGCGCTCAAAGAAAGCCAATAACTACCAACATAGACAGTGGCAACTCACTTGACCCATGGCTGATTCCCCTCCACTCCATGGACACGCCGTGACCCTCGGGAGAAACAACACTCGAGCAATAGTCCAGGACGGGAAAACTGACTTCTAATATAGAATAACTGGCCCCGCTACATGGAGCCCACCACAGAGCTATATTCCCTTCTGCTGGTTCACTGATGACGTACAAGCAACTTGAACCCCTACAAGGTGCTCCTAAGGGTACTATGATCGATCAAGTGAGACACAAAGAACCGGACCAGGACAACACGACAATGGGGAGCAAGATCTCCAGGGACTCCACAAGTATCACTTCACATGGCTCAGTCTCTTAATGAAGGTACATTGAATACACCTAAAGACAGTAATTCTTCAAAGGAGAACAAAGATACATGGGAGACGGGCCGTGACCCCTGAAACACAAACAAGGGAGGGAAATACACCTTCAAGTGCCTAGGACTGCCGCACCCAGTGACATTAATCATACAGGCCTGTCAGAAAGAGAAAGTCCAGCACCCCCAACACAGCAACTAGGAGTACTAATACATCATAGCAGCAAAGGAGCTGGGCGCACAGGGGAAGACAAGTCCACCTTGGCCTAGCATTTACTCCCCATTATACTTTCAAAGGGCCAGTGGATATCCTGAACAGAGGTAACCTTCTAAGATTATTCAAACACAAACCATCACTGAATCATTTTACAACTGTGGAACTTCTATCTGTAAAATTGGCCAACGTCCTAGGCTCAAGGGCACTTAAATCCATAATAACCAACTGGGACTCAATAACAACCCGAGATGCCATCCTTAAAGTGGCTTCCACCTTTAATGAATGGGGCATTGAGTTAGAGCCTATACAGCCCCGGAAATACCCATACATACTAATTGAAGCCCACAGATCTCCCCCTAGAGGAAGTATATTGAAGGGAACCACCCAAGAATGGCTAGTAGGGTCAACGATGGAAAGTAATCCCCTAACGGTCCATTGCGGTTCTACGCACCAGACCATCAGGTGGCAATCTGCAGTACAGACCCAGGAGGGGCCATTCCAGCTGCTAATGCAGAGGGCCAGCAATTTTGATTTTGTTTCCTAGTACAGTGGAACATTTCTCCTTCACACCACCCCTGCACATGCAGATAAGCAATCAGGCACTAAAAAGATCAACTTTCAATCATCAGTTGGAATGTGGCAGGGTTGGCTTCAATTTTACGATCAAAACAGGGGCGTGATTTCTTAAACACAAGTATCATCCTATGCCTTCAGGAGACATGGTCTCTCAATCCTACAACAATATATGGATTCTATGAAATTTTTCAACTGGCCACATAAACAAGCCTTTTCGGGTGGTCCTCGGGGGGTCTCTAGATTTATCTAAACCAAGGAGATATAGTGTCAACCTCCATACCCACGCAATACCACGGAGACTTACAAGCCCTATCAATAGAAGGCCTAAAATGTATGTCCAGAAGACCTTCGCCTTGCTCCTCATCGATTGCTATTTGATCCCTCGCAAATCTGCTAAGGTATGTGCCATGGGGACCCTGTGCTCGAGTATAAAAGAAATCATTGAAAACTACCCAACACATAAAATCGTATTAGCAGGGGACTTCAACACCAAATACCAGGGCCACCATAATAATGCTGCGCAAAAATCCAACAAACAAGTCCAATTTAACTAATTGCTATCCACATATGGGCTAACATCAGCAGACTAGACACAACTAAATGTGGGGAATGTGACCCGCCCCACGTTCAAGAAACATTCAACAATCAATTAAATTTTCATGTCAAACTGCTTAATAAGTAATCTTCAGAGCTTCGACATAGTAACTTGTGCAGAAAGCAATGACAATCCCCTGGCCATAAGCCTGCACCCAAACCTCCAGAAAGCTGATACTGGTCAGGTGTTAGGTCTTTCAACAGAAGAAGAATTAAACAACCTAGTAAGAAGATTAAAGTGGCTTCCCCTATCATTTACCCCAGGTGGCTAAATGGCTTAAGGATGGGACACTTTGGGTCAAGAACCAACCAAGGGATCAAATCCTACTAACTTGGGATCACAAGATTAGATCACTGGTCGCATCTCTCAAGGTATACAGAGGACAACGAAAGCAAAAACGGCAACACCTCAGCCAGCACAACAATCCTCAACAGCAACGGAGCATTAACCCTGACCCTGAGGAAAAGAACCAGTCTGTTCAAATCCAACCCCACATCTGGAAACTTAGCAGCAGCAAAGGTCGCATGGAAAGCACACAAAAAACACACCTGGGCCGTAAAACAAGCACACCAAGACGAGGAATGGAAAAAGATCTTTGAAATGCTCAAGCAATGATCCCTAGCCTGTTTCTGGCAGTATGTGAATAGGCTAAAATCCCTTGGGCCACAAAGGGCAAACGCAGTCTCAGCAACAGTGTGGGAGAACAGGTGTCAGTTCCTCGCTCACAATCCTTCAGCTTCCCCGGAGATCACAGGGCCAAAAGCAGAAGAACATCAAGCTCCAATTTCATCTAGAGACGTAGTCAAATTAATCAAATCTATGAAGGCTAGCAGAGCGCCTTGCCCAAACGGGCTCCCTGGAGGGATCTTTCAATCTGCACCAGAGAGCTGCGCTGTGCTCCTAACCCCGTTATTTAACACCGCATACACCTTGGGCAAAACACCTGAGTCTTGGCGAGGTTCAATATTATGCCTGATCCACAAAAAAGGCGACGCTTGAACCCAAGTAATTACCGGCTAATCGTCTTGTTAGATCTCGAGGCAAATGCATATGCCAAACTATATTGGAAAACCTGGAAACCTGGACAGAAGAAAACGAGCTGCTGCCTTTTTTTCAAACAGGCTTCCAATGAGAAGCAGCTACTACTGATAATATAATAGACTTATCAGCCCTCAGCCACCAAGCCACTCAGATGAACCAACCTCATCTCTTCTGCTGCTTTGTTGACAGAACAGTAGCTTTTGACAAAATGGACAGACATACTCTTTGGAGGAAATTGGGGCATTCCATTCTCGCTCCTAAAGGCTATATTATCCCTTTACTCGGCCACATGGGTACACTTGAAAACAGGCCACCTATCCATGTCTGTCAAAATTCGCACGACCAGAGGTCTGAAGCAAGGTTGTATCCTCACCCCTTTACTCTTTAACCTGTATACAGTGGACCTGGGTAAAGTTATCTCCAACAGCTATCTGGTCCCTCCTCGACTGGGCCACCGCTTTTTAAAGGTTATCCAATATGCAGATGACTATGTCATCAAGGATATCCAAACCACCTCTATCAGAATGGAGCCAATATGTGATGTCTGCAGCAGGAACATTTAAAGCGGTAACTTGTCTATACAGGCGGCTCAGTCGAGCAACGCGCCTGGCCCTTGATGATATACAGCAGAGATGGAAAGAAGCTCTGCGGGAACCCATAGAAGAGAAAATATGGGGAGGAATTACTAGAACGCGCCAGTGAGATCACTAGAAACACCAGAAATATTATGTGCTTCATAGGGCATACCTTACTCAAGGTCGCATTAACAAATATTTTAATACAAGGACAGTGGTATGCCCCTGATGAGGGGAGGAGGGGGCGGAATTTCTTCACATGTTCTGGACCTATCCGGCGATAGAAAGCTTCTGGAGGGAAGTGACGGCAATTTTGTCAGAGGCTACGGAGAAGGAAGTGGCCACAGAACTAGGATACTGCCTCCTACACAGATTCCCCCATACCTCTAAGAATGAAATAACAAGCACATTTCAGGGTCTGAGTCTAGTTTTGACAAAAAGGGACATCACCAGCCACTGGAAGGCACGCGGAGGCCCCCACACAGGTAGGTGGTGGAAAGAGTTTGTGAGATGGGCAGGATATGAGGGTGCGGTGAGGCTAAGAGAGGCCAGGCACACCGGCAATGAGAAATCTCTAGACGCAGCCAAGGCGTGGGAAGCATTGGTGTCCCTCCTTAAGCAACCACAAGCTGCGTTAGAAGAAGGGAGTCAGGAGGTATCATAGAGGTTCGGGCCCTGCAGTAGCCCGAATTATTTAACCAGAGATGATGGAATAGAGACAGCAGATCCGGGAATACTCTCCAGATATCGGTAACCCAGAGGAAGGGCGCAGAACAGGACCTCTCATTTGGGGCTCTAGGTGCTGAGGAAGCCTGGGAAGGGCACAAGGACACACACCATAAGACATGGCTGGCAGGTGTGGGGAGGGAGAGGTGGGGAGTTGTTACTATTTTGATTTACAGCAATAAGTCAGTCAATAGCACAGAAGGGGTTATTCCCTAGAAGTAGGAGTTCCGTACGGGGATTACACAGATCATCCAACTAGGACATATTGAAATTGTTTGATAGGAGCTGAGATGGGGAATGGAGCAGGATATGAAGAACATGTGATAATGTCTATAGTGATGCCTATATATTGCTAATTGTTTTGGATTTCTAAAACCTGTTTAAAAAAAAAAAGACATTGTCATCATGGATCATACCAAAGTAGGACTGCAACGCGCCCTGACCAGCCTATACACATACTGCATCTCAAACAATCCAATCATCAACCCAGAAAAAAACAAGATTCTTGTACTTGAAAATAAAAACACAAAAAGAAAATCACCTGCCAAGTAGGTGCTACCATAATCATCTCGTCCCCAAAATACAAATACCTGGGGGTCGGGTTCACAGAAACTGCTCAACCCTCTGCTCACAAAAATAGACACCTATTATTTATGGGCTAATCAAACTAAACAACAAGCTAAAAGGCCCGTCAGCAGAGGCTATAAGAAAAGCCACTCTAGCTTCCCTCTTACCAGCAGTTTCATATGGGCATCATGCGTTCCCAGGCGCTTGCTCTGAAACTCTGGAGCGAGCACAGTGCCTGTGCTATAAAAAGATTTTTCAACTTCCAAAACATCTTTTTAGGGCGAGACTTAGACTGGAGCTTGGGCTGATCCAACAATCGCTAACTCTAGATGTGGACCTTTTAAAATACTACATCCGAAGCCTGAAATCCCCGGAGCAATCTCTAAAGAGTTGTCTTAAAGAAATATTTGAAAAAGCGGGATCCCTGTGGCACATTCAGCTAGAAAGAGCCCTCACCATTACTGAAATAAATAAAACACAGCTCTCGCTTTGCCCTTTATCTCATATGCCACCTGGAAAAAGTGCATTAACAAGCAAGTGCAATTGGGGGGGCGTGGCCAAGCCGGCTACGATGGCGGCTGTGGTGTGCTGAGGCTCCGTGATCGGGCTCGTAACTTACCCGATTCCAGGCGTTGCTCGCACCCTGAAAACGAGCACCGGGCACCGGAGCAGATCCTGGGTCTGCCGGAGTGCTTGCCAGGAACTCAACGCTGAAGGCAGGCGGCGGCGGAGACCGGCGGCAGTGCGGCCGCCAGATCGGAGCTCTGGGCTGCAAGATGGCGGACACTCGGTCCGGAGGAGCGGACTAGGGGGTGCATTCGAGGCCCCTCAGGCCCGGCGCGGCCCCTGGCTCACCATCCCTCACACCCGGAAGGCAGACAACACCGACCCCTGAGCGGGGGACGACGGAGGGAGCTGGACTTCCCAGGTGCGCGCTCGCTGCAGGCCCCGGAGCCCGGGAAGGGGACGAGTGGCCATTTTGGGACAGGGACGACCCTCCTCCGACGGCGAACTCAGACGCGGATCCCGCATTAAGGTACCAGTTCGGGGCGGTGGCCCCCCCCTCACCCTGTGTCCCGGGATCGCGGAGATGGCTGTTCGCCCTCGGCCTGGTGACGGGCCCCCACGATCCTCCCATCATAGCCGGTCCGCCTGACCTTAAGATGGCGCCTGACTTTCTGCGGGGAGCCGGTGATGTGGTGCGTAATATGCTAGCACGAGCGGGGTGAGCTGCGTCCCCGTGTTGGCGCACTCGCAGGGGTGCCCCACAGCTGAGCGGCTCCCAGTATAATCTGCACTGGCATAGACGGTGGCCCAACGCCGGCACGGTGGTAGGACACCGGGATAGATCGTACCCTCGTACGTGGAAGGAGAGCCCCTTAATCCCCGGACAACATACGGAGGAACACAGCGGCGTTCCCGGAGGGTGCTCGACCCTCGGGGGCACCACGACCATCGACAAGGCGTCCCCCGCCCCCGCCGGCGGTGGAGGTGGACTTCAGTCAAGTTAGCCTCAAAGGGGAACCTCTGAATCAACGACTCGCTTGCCTCGCTCTGCCGGCCGACGACCTAGGCCCGCATCGCTGCCCCGGCCGCCAGGATGGGGAAACCGAGAGCGACCCAACACACAGCGGTACCTGAAACAGCCCCATAGAACATGCCAAAGACTCGGACATGGGTGCACACAGAGGCACCACGGGCCGATCCCGCGATCTCAGCCAAGCTGGATCAAGTCCTCGCGGCCATCGAGCTCTCCAGAGTCTCTATGGAGGAGAGACTCGGGACCCTGGCAACGGACATCAGCCTTATCCGCGACGATCACCGCAAACTGGCGGACAAAGTAAAAGATGGGGAAAAGACGGTGGCCGAGCTGCAACCCATGATCGGGGCCCACCAGAAGTCGCTGCAGGAGGTCCTACATCGGTTGACCATTATGGAGGAACGCGCGGACGATTTGGAAGGACGCTCGAGACGCTGTAACATTCGCGTGCTGGGTTTGCCGGAAGGAATCGAAGGCACGACCCCCCTGCAATACATGGAAACCTGGGTGAAGTCCTTCACCCCCGAGAAGGACCGATCTGCTTTCTTTTCGCTGGAACGGGCTCACAGGGTCCCAGCCCGTAGGCCGCCGCCGGGTGCGGCTCCAAGACCAATGTTAGCGAAGTTCCTCCACTACCGGGACAGGGATGCGGTGCTGCGTGCGGCACGAGCGGCAGGCGCCCTGCAGGTCGAGGACAAGCGGATCATGGTCTTTCCGGATTACGCGAGAGCAGTGCAGCAGCAACGGTCTTCCTTCCTGCACGTGAAACGCCGCCTCCGGGAGAATAAAATTCAGTACTCTTTGCTCTTTCCAGCCCGCCTCAAGGTAATCCACAATGGCTCTACTGTCTTCTTCACCACCGCCTTGGAAGCGCAGGATTGGGCGGATCAACACTGCTCGCAGCAGTCTAGAGCAGATACCATAAGAGACCCGAACCCCAAACTATCCCGACCCAGGAGACGCACTCAGAAGCGCCCACGCGGTGGTGCAAGTGGTGGGACCAAGTTGCGCACCCAAGATTCTCCCGACCTGGAACAGATTGTGAGGGAAAGGAGGGAGGCCCTGCAGGCGGTGATCAATCTGCAGATGCCCTCCCAGCAGGACGACATAGATCGACCTCCGCACATCTTCACATCTGAGGGGGAGAATGACAGCGATGGCTCCCTGTCGGACGGAGACTCTATGACACCCCCTCTGGTCACTCCTCAGACAGCGGACCTCATTCTGGATGGACAATCAAGGACTCTTGTACCGTAAGAGGGGTTTGCTGGGAAACTGCCTAACGAGGGTGGTTATCTTCACGTATCACTCCCTAGCGTTAGACACCTTGGCCATCAATTGACGATGCGAGCAACGCTCACTTATCCTTTAAAGGCCCGATCCGTGTATCGTCTTACGCACCCACACCGCCGCCCCCATCATACGTTGTTGTACTTCCCATCTTAGGGAGCGCAGGTTTGGACGCATCGTCTCTGGCGATGGGTCCTTGGCATTGGGAACGTTTCCCGACCCCAGTTCCGCAGTTAGTTTCCCCAGTTCAGCATAATCCCAACTCCCTCCCCAGCATACCGTTTCTTACCCAGTGCTTGCACACCCCACACGTCATGGCACCAGACACCCACGCGATCAAATGCCCCAGCGACCGGGATCACTGGTTCGTTACTCAGCAGCGGCGCAGCGAACCCCTAGGTCCCCACATAACGACCACTCGGACCGACAGCTCCCTCGGCCCGCACACTAGACGTACTACCCATGGCACAGAGGACGAGTGTAACGGACGTTAACATACTTACGTTAAATGCACGCGGTCTTCACACCCCCCGCAAGCGCTATGCGATCTATGCCTACGCGAAGCGCCAAACGGCATCCATACTCCTATTGCAAGAAACCCACTTTAATGCAGCGGAGGTGGGCAGGGTGCAGGCAAAATGGCGGGGCCTCATTTGCGCTACAACCTACTCATCATTTGCCCGCGGCGCGCTGATCTGGATCCGACCAGGTACTCCGTTCCGAGAGCTCCAGCGGGTGGTAGACGGGGAGGGTAGATTTGTCCTGTTGGAGGGACTGCTTGACGGACAGGCTGTAGGAGAGTAGGGTCTGCAATCCTATGATCACCCAGATTTTTTTGCTTTTGCTTCATTGGTTTACGACTTTCCCCGGCTGTGGGCCTGCCAATCAGACCCACAGCCTAGCTGTTCTCTCTCGAAATTACACACATGTACATTAGGTGCATCCACCAATTGGAACTGGGCCGCCTTGTCAGTCCCTGTCCCAGCATACCACAGGTATCCAGGGCATCGGTGTACCCAGGGCCTACCAGGGGCTGCAGCATGTATTATGCCACCCCTGGAATGGCCACCCAAATCTGACACAACTGGCTGCACGACAGCTGGGGCAACGTGGTGTAATCACCCGTTGCTGTAGGTGTAGTATTCCTACACCTAACCCTAAGATGGACACATGGATTCCTATCAGTCACTCCTATGGCAGGCCTTATCAATCCTGAAGGCAGAGTGCAGGGAATCATGTGGGACGGTGCTCTGGCGCAAGCTGAGCCCGTCGACGGCTTGCGGAACCAAGTCCTAATAGCCGTTCCATGGTGACGTGGGCCAACTACTTTTAAATGCATTATAATCCTCGCGGTTATTTGCTAACTTTGGCATCGCATCACCTACACATGTCGAGTAAGGTGTCATACGAATGGGAATACGAACCCCTCGCCAGTTCTGGCGACAGGGTTAGCATTCCCCCCTTTTAGAGGGGCACGACATGGAAGTAACCTTGAACCCCGGTTAAAGTTGACTCAAGCCTCAGCATCACAAAATGGATGCTGCCACCAGACACAAGTCTGACCTCCTGCTGCTGGGAGACCTTCCAGCGAGGGGAGCTTGGACAAAGGGTTTCCTGTCGAAGGCGGTGTTAGCACCATCCCAGACAGGGTTTGTGTATCCCAGGTAGGCAGGGCTGAAAGGAAGGTGATTGCCAGTGGCACCCCGGTGCTCACTGTGCATAGCCCGGCTCAAACCAGTTTCGGGGGCACACCAGCCCCTGAGCTGGGGCGAAGCCGGACAAAGGATAGGGGTGTAACCACCCCCCTCCTGGCTCCACCCATAGGTAGAACCTAGTCACGGGCCAGCCCCTTTTCTTAGAATAAAGGTAGGAGCGAGTCCCCTTCCCAAATTGGATAATTCTGAATCTTGAACTACTTTCCACGAAAGGAACTCTTGACTATTTCTGAAGACTCTCCCTTGTGGCTAAGGAGTAGCCACCCTGCACCAGCAGGCACCACCTAAGCGCTTGCGGTTTGCTGTAAGTCTCTCCTACGGATCAAGACTGCCCAGCTCGACGAGACCCGAGTTCCCTGCCATCTCCGACCTTTTACCTCCCTCATCAGCTCAGCTGAGAGTCGTAGGTGTGACGAGACCTGCGGGACCGGCTATCCTCAGAACCAGCACGACGCTTATCTAAGCACGCCCACCGAGGGACCCTCGAGTGAGTGCACCTAGGGTTTGAGAAGCCCTAACCCTGAGCAGCTCCAGCACCGAAGTCTGCCTCCCCAGCATCCCCGAGATCTGCGTGGGGGCCCTTCCGCTCCTTGCTGTTCACCGCGTTGTTCGACCACTTGCCGACCGGCTTGTGGCCCTCTTCACGACGCACCACGTTTGTTTCATCACTAGTCTGGTTGCTCCAGACTGGCTCTTGCTCCCCTTCAACAGAGGAGTACCACGGACCCTCCTGGTCCACTCCAGACGCCATCTTGACTCCACCGCGTGGGTTTGCCACTGCCAAGATCCGCTGCCCCATTCCTGGGCCCAGCCTCATCGACAGCAGACACCTGCGTGGGACAGCTCGCCCTCCATCCTGGTCGCCGCCGCGCCTCCTGGTCCGAGGAACAGCCGAGTCCGACGTCATCCACCCACCTGGTCGAGGTGACTTCAGCCGGTACCCTCCTGGTGCCCCACGATCGCTGGCTAGCGGTTGAGAACTGAGTCCCCTCTGCTTTCAGGTTTCCTTCATCACCGATCCAGGTTTGGATCTCGCTGAACATCGACACTGGTCGCCTGCCAGCAACTCTTCTTTCAGGCTCCTGAGACTACAACGAGGACTTCCGACATCTTGCCGAACCTTCCACAGCCGCAGCCTCTGGGCTAGGTAACTCGAGCATTTCGGTGCTCCATCGCAGGTTCGCTTTACAAGTGTCCAGTTCCTTTTACGTTTAGTCCCACTGATCGGATCACTCCGGAATCAGTCACTTTAGACTTTCTACACTCCTCCCCTTCCACTTGCAGTGTAATGGTTTCGTGCCCTCGGGCATTTGTGTAAATTGTGCAACCAGAAGTATTCTCCTAAGAGTTTTGTATTGTGCTTAGCTCCCTGACTCATAAAGAGCCAGGGTAGTCTTGTTATAAATAAATATCCTTTATTTTCATAACAACTTGTGTGGTGCCCTTTCACTTGGTGTTCAAGGGGTATATGTGATGGTAAACAGCTGGCTTAACACGCCCTCTAGAGTTTAGCCTAAGACTGCTCGTATCCACGCTACTAGGATAGCTGGTCTATAAGGTTGACTTACAACCAATCATCAATAAGGGTCGTTTGGAATGATACACAGTGATCACTAGAATAGTGAGCACTACATATCAGGCCAACTTCTCACATTGGTGAGCAGCGGTTGGGATTTGAGCTTGCTGTTGTTTTACCACACACGTATCCTAAGAATATCGAAGTGAAAGATCACATAAGTACCCAGGTACATATAACTTAACTTAGAATACTCCGAGTTCTACTGAACCGGCTGTTGTAGTGTAACAGGGCTTAGCACACCCTGGCTACAACTCTTAGCAAGGGATCAGTAGGTAAACACATAGTGTAGGTAGGTGCATCACTTACACCTCACTAGAAAAGCATGTCGGTCCACGGAGAGTCTTCGCAGACCCCCCTAGTGGTCAGTGACCCTCCACAGGTCGTGTCACGATATGCAACTCTTAGCTTCAAGGAGATGAGACAACTGTGTGCCTCCAGGAAGCTAAACCAGGGTTCTAACCCTACCATCGCAATACTGATAGGTCTCTTAGAGGCGTACGATGCTAGGAGGTCCTCTAACACAGGTCCCCCCAGTGCTGATGGGAACATGCCTCCCTTAGAGGGAACCCTCGGTGACCCAGACCTCGACCTCCACACAGAGGAGGAGGACGAGGAGGAGTTATCAGGAGACGAGGCAGACAAAGGTCCAGCAGGCTTACAAGGACCAACTTAAGCAGGCATGAGAATGGAACTGGGGGAGCCCCGGGCCCACGCTCAAGCAGGCCTAACCTTGGGAACGGACGAGCTAGGTCTCTCTCCAGAGGCTCTGGCAGATCGGTTCATACACATGTCTCTCAGGCATCTTCTCAGAGAGGAATGACGTCCCCTCAGAGAAGGGAGCATGAAGCGAAGATGAGGGAAGTCAATCTGAGGATCGAGCGGGAAGAACTTGCCCTCGCCAAGGAAAGACTTGCCCTAGCCCGAGAGCAGAAATTAAGTGGGTTAGATCCCACTGGTGGCAGCATTCTCAATAGAGAGAAAGACAGGGGTATAGACACTAGACACCTGAGTAAAATAGTGCCCCCCTTTAAACAAGGGGACGACATCCACAAGTGGATAACTGCCTTGGAGAGGGCCTGCACTGTCCAGTGCGTCCCCCCAAGTCAGTGGGCAGCTATACTGTGGCTTTCCTTTGAAGGTAAAGGAAGGGACAAGCTCCTCACTACTAGAGCTGAGGATGCTAACAACTACCAAGTCCTGAAGAACACACTGATTGATGGGTTCGGCTTAACCATGGAACAGTACCGGGTGCTGTTCCGGGACACCCAGAAAATTCAGTCTCAGGATTGGACTGACTTTGTCGATTGTGCCACTAAGGCTTTGGAAGGCTGGTTGCTGGGTAGCAAGGTTACTGATTACACAGGATTGTACAATCTTATCATGCGAGAACAGATTTTAAACAACTGTCAGAACCAATTGTTGCATCAGCACCTTGTCGACTCGGATCTGACCTCTCCCCAAGAATTGGGAAAGAAGGCAGACAGATGGGTCAGAACAAGGGTCAAGCAGAACCAGAACCAGAACCAGGGTGGTCAGAAGAAAGCAGACCAGAAGGGTAGTAACAAGAATGAACAAAATGACCAGAAGTCTTTGACAGGTCCCCAACAAACCAAAGAGGGTGGGGGTCAGGCTTCACAGAAGAAGAAGACTCAAGAAGGCCAGTCCAAAAGGTGGTGCCAATACTGTAAAAGTAAGACTCACTGGTTTAGTGAGTGCACCAAGAAAGGAGGGCAAACTCCTGCCACTGCAGCCCCTAAGGCACCTGCACCCCCTAGTACAGTCAGCAGTGGTAGTGCGCCTCCCAAGGCATTAGTTGGGTTAACTTTGGGAACCGAGGGGAGTGACGACTTAGTCGGCACACTCACTCAGGCCGTCCTTGTCTGTACAGGGGATATGGATATGTCCCCTGATGCCAGTCCCAATACTTTGGGCAAATACAGACAGACACCTTTGATTAATGGAAAAGTGGCTCAGGCCTACAGGGACACTTGTGCCAGTGTCACCATGGTGACGCCTAACTTTGTGGACCCTGGACAGATCATGCTAGGTACCAGTTACCTAGTGACCAATGCCAGCAACGTCACTACCAATCACAGTATGGCAGTTGTTGATTTCTCCTGGGGAGGGGTAAGTGGCCCGAAAAAGGTAGTGGTTAGTTCAGACCTCCCCGTAGAATGTCTGTTGGGCAATGATTTGGAAACGTCACAATGGTCAGAAGTGGAGCAGAGGACTCACATGGAAATGTTAGGCTTGCCAGCACATGTGCTTGCTGTGACCAGGTCACAGGCCAAAAGGTGCCCCACTGAACAGGCGCTGCATCCTGGAAGAACGGACCAGACACCTTCCAAGAAGAGGAGCAGTAAGGGTAAGGCTTCGCCTTCCCCCTTGCCCCAGGTCGTGGATCAAGTCTCTGAGGAGGCTGACCTTAAAGAACTGAGGGAAACTGAGCCGCAAGAGCTTGAACCTGGTCAGGTTGAGTTTCTGGGCTCAGGGGGACCCTCCAGGGAAGACCTGGGGAAGGCACAGTTAGACTGCCCCTCACTTGAACCCCTCAGACAGCAGGCTGCTGCTGAGGCTGCAGGGAACGCCACAGGTACCCACAAAGTGTACTGGGACGATGGACTCCTGTACTCCGAGGCAAGAGACCCCAAACCTGGCGCGACCAGGAGGCTGGTCATCCCCTTGTCTCTGAGAGGTTTCCTTCTTACCTTGGCCCACGAGATTCCCCTTGCAGGTCACTTAGGCCAGAATAAGACTTGGGACAGAATTGTTCCACACTTTCACTGGCCCCACATGTCCGAAGATACGAAGGAGTTTTGCCGCTCCTGTGTCACTTGCCAAGCCAGCGGTAAGTCAGGTGGCACGACAAAGGCCCCCCTCATACCACTACCGGTGGTGGGGGTACCCTTTGAACGAGTGGGGATCGACATTGTCGGACCAATGGAACCCCAGACAGCATCAGGGCACAAGTTTATACTGGTGGTGGTGGACCACGCCACTAGGTATCCTGAAGCTATTCCACTTAGGACCACTACAGCACCTGTGGTGGCACGGGCCCTACTTGGAGTGTTCTCCAGAGTGGGCTTCCCTAAGGAGGTCGTCTCAGACAGAGGTGCAAACTTCATGTCGGGATATCTGACTGCAATGTGGAAGGAGTGTGGTGTCAACTACAAGTTCACCACACCCTATCACCCACAATGCATTGGGCTTGTTGAGAGATTCAACAGGACCCTAAAAGGGATGATTCACGGACTACCGGAAAAGCTTCGGCGGAGATGGGATGTCCTGATACCCTGCCTCTTGTTCGCCTACAGAGAGGTCCCGCAGAAGGGGGTTGGCTACAGCCCTTTTGAGCTTCTGTTCGGACATCCTGTAAGGGGACCCCTTTGTTTGGTAAAGGAAGGATGGGAGAGACCTCTCAGGAAGCCGGCATCAAACATTGTGGACTATGTGCTCGGTCTCCGCTCGCGGATGGCAGAGTACATGGAAAAGGCATCTAAAAACCTTGAGGCGAGCCAAGAATTACAGAAAGCTTGGCACGACCAAAAGGCTGTCCTGACTGTGTACCAGCCTGGACAGAAGGTGTGGGTGCTGGAGCCAGTGGCCCCAGCAGCACTCAAAGACAAATGGTCTGGGCCCCACACGATCATTGAGCAAAAGGGAGAGGTCACCTACTTGGTAGACCTGGGAACTCCCCGGAGCCCCCACAGGGTGCTCCATGTAAACAGGCTCAAGGCATATGTCGACAGGGAGGGCATGGGCTTGCTCATGGCCACAGACGAGGGACAGGAGGAGGAGAGTGACCCTCTCCCGGACCTGCTCTCTCAGAATCCTGACGATGGGTCAGTAGACGGTGTTGTCTTTTGTGGCAGCCTCTCTGGACATCAACAAAAGGATTGTAAACAGGTTCTTCAATCCTTTCGACATATGTTCTCTCTGACGCCCAGTCAGACCAATTGGTGTACCCATGAGGTCGACACTGGGGACAGTCTGCCCGTAAAGAGTAAAATCTATCGGCAACCTGATCATGTCAGAGACTGCATCAAGACGGAGGTGCAGAAAATGTTGGAGCTGGGAGTCATTGAACCCTCGGACAGCCCCTGGGCTAGTCCCGTAGTTCTCGTGCCGAAACCTCACACCCAGGGCGGTAAGAAAGAGATGAGGTTTTGCGTGGACTACAGAGGTCTCAATGCAGTCACTAAGACTGACGCCCACCCAATACCAAGAGCAGACGAACTTATCGACCGGTTGGCTTCGGCCAGCTACTTAAGTACGTTTGACCTGACAGCTGGGTATTGGCAAATCAGGTTAGCTGAGGAGGCCAAGCCCAAAACAGCATTTTCTACCCCGGGTGGGCATTATCAGTTCGTGGTAATGCCCTTTGGTTTGAAAAATGCACCTGCCACCTTCCAAAGGCTGGTGAATCGAGTTCTCACTGGGCTGGACGACTTCTGTGCGGCGTATCTGGACGATATCGCTGTCTTTAGCTCCACCTGGGAGGATCACCTGGTCCACCTGAGGAAAGTGTTAGAGGCCCTGCAAAAGGCAGGCCTCACTATCAAGGCCACCAAGTGCCAGATAGGGCAGACACAGGTTGTATACCTGGGCCACCTGGTAGGTGGAGGCCAGGTTCAACCATTGGAGAGCAAAATACAGGCCATCCAGGACTGGGCTCCTCCAACCACCCAGACTCAGGTTCGAGCTTTCTTGGGCCTGACTGGTTATTACCGAAAGTTTGTCAGAAATTATGGATCCATTGTGACCCCGCTAAACGACCTGACAAGTAAAAAGATGCCAAAAAAAGTTCAGTGGACAGCAAGCTGTCGGAAGGCATTCGATGACCTAAAGCAGGCCATGTGCACAGCACCTATCCTAAAGAGTCCAGACTACTCCAAACCATTCATTGTCCAAACAGACGCTTCGGAACTGGGTGTGGGAGCTTTTCTATCTCAACTGAATTTTGATGGTCATGACCAGCCCATAGCTTTTATTAGCAGGAGGCTGACCCCTAGAGAGAAGAATTGGTCAGCCATTGAGAGGGAGGCCTTTGCTGTGGTTTGGGCCCTGAAGAAGTTGAGGCCATACTTGTTTGGCACTCACTTCAAGATTCAGACCGACCATAAGCCCCTCTTGTGGCTAAATCAAATGAAGGGTGAAAACCCCAAACTACTTAGGTGGTCCATTTCCCTACAGGGGATGGACTTCACAGTGGAGCATAGACCTGGCACTGATCATGGCAATGCAGATGGGCTCTCCAGGTATTTCCACTTAGAGCAAGAAGACTCACCTGGTCAAGGTTAGCTTATTGTCCCAAAGTTTGGGGGGGGGTCATGTAGGAGAGTAGGGTCTGCAATCCTATGATCACCCAGATTTTTTTGCTTTTGCTTCATTGGTTTACGACTTTCCCCGGCTGTGGGCCTGCCAATCAGACCCACAGCCTAGCTGTTCTCTCTCGAAATTACACACATGTACATTAGGTGCATCCACCAATTGGAACTGGGCCGCCTTGTCAGTCCCTGTCCCAGCATACCACAGGTATCCAGGGCATCGGTGTACCCAGGGCCTACCAGGGGCTGCAGCATGTATTATGCCACCCCTGGAATGGCCACCCAAATCTGACACAACTGGCTGCACGACAGCTGGGGCAACGTGGTGTAATCACCCGTTGCTGTAGGTGTAGTATTCCTACACCTAACCCTAAGATGGACACATGGATTCCTATCAGTCACTCCTATGGCAGGCCTTATCAATCCTGAAGGCAGAGTGCAGGGAATCATGTGGGACGGTGCTCTGGCGCGAGCTGAGCCCGTCGACGGCTTGCGGAACCAAGTCCTAATAGCCGTTCCATGGTGACGCGGGCCAACTACTTTTAAATGCATTATAATCCTCGCGGTTATTTGCTAACTTTGGCATCGCATCACCTACACATGTCGAGTAAGGTGTCATACGAATGGGAATACGAACCCCTCGCCAGTTCTGGCGACAGGGTTAGCATTCCCCCCTTTTAGAGGGGCACGACATGGAAGTAACCTTGAACCCCGGTTAAAGTTGACTCAAGCCTCAGCATCACAAAATGGATGCTGCCACCAGACACAAGTCTGACCTCCTGCTGCTGGGAGACCTTCCAGCGAGGGGAGCTTGGACAAAGGGTTTCCTGTCGAAGGCGGTGTTAGCACCATCCCAGACAGGGTTTGTGTATCCCAGGTAGGCAGGGCTGAAAGGAAGGTGATTGCCAGTGGCACCCCGGTGCTCACTGTGCATAGCCCGGCTCAAACCAGTTTCGGGGGCACACCAGCCCCTGAGCTGGGGCGAAGCCGGACAAAGGATAGGGGTGTAACCACCCCCCTCCTGGCTCCACCCATAGGTAGAACCTAGTCACGGGCCAGCCCCTTTTCTTAGAATAAAGGTAGGAGCGAGTCCCCTTCCCAAATTGGATAATTCTGAATCTTGAACTACTTTCCACGAAAGGAACTCTTGACTATTTCTGAAGACTCTCCCTTGTGGCTAAGGAGTAGCCACCCTGCACCAGCAGGCACCACCTAAGCGCTTGCGGTTTGCTGTAAGTCTCTCCTACGGATCAAGACTGCCCAGCTCGACGAGACCCGAGTTCCCTGCCATCTCCGACCTTTTACCTCCCTCATCAGCTCAGCTGAGAGTCGTAGGTGTGACGAGACCTGCGGGACCGGCTATCCTCAGAACCAGCACGACGCTTATCTAAGCACGCCCACCGAGGGACCCTCGAGTGAGTGCACCTAGGGGTTGAGAAGCCCTAACCCTGAGCAGCTCCAGCACCGAAGTCTGCCTCCCCAGCATCCCCGAGATCTGCGTGGGGGCCCTTCCGCTCCTTGCTGTTCACCGCGTTGTTCGACCACTTGCCGACCGGCTTGTGGCCCTCTTCACGACGCACCACGTTTGTTTCATCACTAGTCTGGTTGCTCCAGACTGGCTCTTGCTCCCCTTCAACAGAGGAGTACCACGGACCCTCCTGGTCCACTCCAGACGCCATCTTGACTCCACCGCGTGGGTTTGCCACTGCCAAGATCCGCTGCCCCATTCCTGGGCCCAGCCTCATCGACAGCAGACACCTGCGTGGGACAGCTCGCCCTCCATCCTGGTCGCCGCCGCGCCTCCTGGTCCGAGGAACAGCCGAGTCCGACGTCATCCACCCACCTGGTCGAGGTGACTTCAGCCGGTACCCTCCTGGTGCCCCACGATCGCTGGCTAGCGGTTGAGAACTGAGTCCCCTCTGCTTTCAGGTTTCCTTCATCACCGATCCAGGTTTGGATCTCGCTGAACATCGACACTGGTCGCCTGCCAGCAACTCTTCTTTCAGGCTCCTGAGACTACAACGAGGACTTCCGACATCTTGCCGAACCTTCCACAGCCGCAGCCTCTGGGCTAGGTAACTCGAGCATTTCGGTGCTCCATCGCAGGTTCGCTTTACAAGTGTCCAGTTCCTTTTACGTTTAGTCCCACTGATCGGATCACTCCGGAATCAGTCACTTTAGACTTTCTACACTCCTCCCCTTCCACTTGCAGTGTAATGGTTTCGTGCCCTCGGGCATTTGTGTAAATTGTGCAACCAGAAGTATTCTCCTAAGAGTTTTGTATTGTGCTTAGCTCCCTGACTCATAAAGAGCCAGGGTAGTCTTGTTATAAATAAATATCCTTTATTTTCATAACAACTTGTGTGGTGCCCTTTCACTTGGTGTTCAAGGGGTATATGTGATGGTAAACAGCTGGCTTAACACGCCCTCTAGAGTTTAGCCTAAGACTGCTCGTATCCACGCTACTAGGATAGCTGGTCTATAAGGTTGACTTACAACCAATCATCAATAAGGGTCGTTTGGAATGATACACAGTGATCACTAGAATAGTGAGCACTACATATCAGGCCAACTTCTCACACAGGCCGTCCTATTGGACAGCATATATGCCTCGAATGTTGATCAGGATAAGTTTTGGGACCGACTTACGAAAATCCTCGCCCAATTCACACACGTGCCCTGGATACTCGGGGGAGACTATAATTGCGTCCTAGATCCCGACTTGGACCGCTCATGCCCCCCACTACCACGCTCCCCTACTTACAGACACATCGATAGATTTAAGGCCTGGGTAGCACACTGGTCACTCACAGATGTGTGGCGCTTGCACTACCCTCATACACGCATGTACTCCTTCTACTCAGCTCCTCACAACCTTCGAGTCAGACTAGATCGCTTCTTGTGCACGGCAGCGGTGCTCCCTCAGGTCCGCCACACAGATTACCTGGGTAGAGTCATATCCGACCATGATGCACATGTACTAAGTCTTCAATGGAGACCCCCACACCCCCCTGTCCCCACATGGCGCCTCCCGCGCGATTGTCTGGCGGATCCGGTCTTCACCCACGAACAAGAGTGTAGTATCCGAGAATACTTTGCCCGAAACACGGGGTCGGCGTCCTCCACCCTGATCGAGTGGGACAGCTTCAAGGTGGTGGCCAGGGGAGACTGCATTCAACAGCGCGTCGGGGTGAAACGCATCCTGGAACAGGCCCTTGATAAAGCCGAGAAACGGCTTGCCAACGCCACAAAACTCACCGACCAATCGGTGGCAGTGGCGACGCAGATCGCACATGCCAAATTGGAATATCAGGGAGCGTGCGCGGATCTGCGGCGATACAATTTTCGGACATATGCGACTCGAATGCACAAAGACCGCGACAAGATGGGTTCGCTGCTAGCGTGGCTAGCTAAACAAGACACGGAGATTCGACCCATCACGTCCATATATACGCAACACGGCGTCTTGGTACACTCTCAGGACGAGATTCTTCAAGAATTCCGTCAATATTACTCGGAGGTCTATGATAGGCCCCGAGCATGGAGTCAGGGGATGATCGATCGCTTCCTCGACCCTCTGCCTCTCCCTCAGATCTCTTCTGTAGAGAAAACTGACCTGGACACGCCGATACGTACCTCGGAGATTACCCAGGCCATACGCACATTGGCCCGAAACAAAGCCCCGGGCTTGGACGGGTTCCCGCTAGAATACTACGTCACCTTTATTTCCCTGCTGGCCCCCCGTCTATCGACGGTACTGGACACCGCACTACACGCGGGCGAATTACCCAGCTCCATGAGAGAATCGGTAATAGTTACCTTCCCGAAGCCCAACCGCGACCCACAGCTGTTGGCGTCTTATCGGCCCATAACGCTCCTTACAGCCGACTGTAAAATTTTAGGGAAAATATTGGCTGAAAGATACTCCCGGGTGGTGTGTCCACTAGTACACGCTGACCAATGCGGATTCGTACCGGGCAGGAATACCTCTCAGAACATACGGCGTCTGTTCCATATCCAGGACCAGATTGGTGACCGCTTCCCCAGAGCGGCGTGCCTGATCTTAGACCTCGAGAAGGCCTTCGACACCCTGACGTGGCAGTACCTGTTCTCGGTCCTCCAGCGTGCTGGCCTTGGCCCCAAGCTTGTAGCCTACACCCGCCTTCTCTACACTAAGCTCACTTCCCGAATCCGCATTGGACGTCGTATTTCTTCGGCATTCACAATACACAGGGGCACTAGACAGGGCTGCCCCCTCTCGCCCCTGTTATTTGCGTTGGCTGTGGAGCCCTTGGCTATCCGTCTCCGAAGGGAAGGGCAGGACTGGGGCATACCGCTCGCGGACGTCATGCACTGTGTCTCACTGTATGCCGACGATCTCCTCCTGTATATACGGGACATCGCCGCGGATCTAACCCCACTCGGACTCATCTTGACCGAATTCGCGGAAGCTTCAGGCTTGAAGGTGAACTGGGAGAAATCTGTGGTCTATCCCCTCCACCCCGACTCTGCCCCTCGGGAAGTGTGGCTTGGTGATCAGCGATTAAACTGGACGGCAGAGGCCCCTCGCTATCTAGGGGTTCGCCTATATCACTCACCCACTGACATCTTCGAGGGTAACCATCGTAGGGCACTCGCCTCCATACGTTCCGCCATTGGGTTTTGGCGTCAGCTCCCACTAGCCCCGATCGGCCGCGTGGCCTTAGCGAAAATGGTGCTGGTCCCGCGTCTACTCTATTACTTTACTAACCTTCCAGTGATACCACCTCGCTCTTTCTTCAAAGATTTGGACACCCTCCTTGGCTCCCTAATATGGGGCAAGGGGCGACATAGAATCGCACTGGCAAAACTGAAATTACCCACGACACAAGGCGGTCTCGGAGCCCCCTCATTCGAAGCCTATTTCCTAGCGGCGCAGCTCCAATGGCTCTCCTATTGGACAGCCGGCAGGCACACGTCCGAAACATACACGACTGCGGGTCGGATAACGACACCGGAATTATGCCGTTTGCTTGTGCCGGGATCCCGCCCGGCGGGGACCTACCCCCTCCAGGTGGAGGTGGCCCGGGGGTGCATCCGGCGCATACACCGACTCGCACCAGATAGGCCCTCGTATTCACCGTTGCTCCCGCTGGTGGGCTGGCCCAAAAACACCCGGTTCTTCACCCCTGCCATGCTTCGGGAGTGGACATCTCGGGAGGTCACCGAGGCAGAAATACTATTCGCGGAGGGACACCTCCGGCCATTCCAGCAACTCATTGATGAATACGATCTCCCCCCGGGACAATTCTTGCGGCACCGCCAGCTCCTTAGTCATTTTCTGCCGTACTGTGATCTCACACTAGGAGAGCCCCCCACGCATCCAGTCCTCCACACGATACTGCGAATGGGACGGGGTCGTCACCTCACCACCTGGCTGTACAAGTCCATTCGGGAGTTGACGCCCCTATCATTGGCACCCCTGCGGACCCTTTGGGAGGAGGAGGTGGGACGGGCGTTTCATGACAACGAATGGGACAGGGCACTCGAATTTCCCAAAAAAGTGTCTCGGAACGCCCGTTTAAAAAATATACAATATTACATTCTTCACAGGGCCTACTTGACCCCAGCGCGCCTCCAGCGTTTCTATCCGATACAATTTTCCTCTGTCCCCGCTGTCAGGCGCAAGATGCAGATTTCCTCCATATGTTTTGGTCATGCCCGGGGATCCAAATCTACTGGTCGACTATCCACGAGACCCTCCGAGAGCTCACGGGGTTGCCCCATCTAGACACCTGGGAGTACTGCGCACTGGGAATAATGGGTCGGAAGCAGCGGCACAAAGTGCCTATACGATTTGTCTCATTAGCACACCTCCTGGCTAAGCGATGCATAGCTATGAATTGGCGCTCCCTGTGAGAAGTTGGCCTGATGTATGATGTCACTAGTTCTAGTGTACACCTTATCTCAGTCCAAATACCCTTATGGTGATTGGTTGTAAAGTCAACCTTATAGACCAGCTATCCTAGTGGTAGCATGGACAAGAGCAGTCTTAGGCTAAACTCTGAATGGCATGTGAAGCCAGCTGTGATACCATATATAATCCCTTGAATACCAAATGAAAGGACACCACAACAGATATATATATAAAATAAAGTGTATTTATTCTAGTCAAACCCTCAGCACTCTTTATGAGATTAGAGGTAAGTACAACACAGTCTTATTTAAGCATACATTAAGTCACACAGGTAAGTAATACAGTTAGGCCCTAGGGGCCACGCAAACCATATACTAAGTAAGTGGTATAAGGACCACTGTCACGGAAATAGAATAGGCCTAGGCCTAGGGAATCGCTGGGGCTACACTACACTAGCGTTAGTTAGGAAGTGGGAGGCCCACGGGATTCGTGTGCAGAGTGGAAACACTCACGCGTAATGCGTAAAAGTCAATAGCAATAGTACAGTTTAGAAAACGGTAGATTTAGGACACTTCCGGAGTAGCTAGGAAGTTGAGACTTGAAAACTAGACACTAGGATAGTCACTATCCTGATGAGCACCGGAGTACCCAAGTTACCTAGCCCACAGGCTGCGGGTGCATAGGGGTGAAGATGCGTCGTTTTCGTCGTCGACTCCTATGGATGCCTGAAGAAAGATGCTGACAGGCAGTCAGTGAAGAGTGTCCGGTGGATCCCAAGGCTGGGATCAAGAAGAGAGGAAACCTGCAAGCAGAAGGGACAGAGTCAAGGTCACTAGCCAGTGACCACGTGGAACCAGGAAGGAACCAGGCGATGTCGTGAAGATTGCAGGTGAAGGTGAAGCTTGTCGCTGCAGCCAGGAGGACCAGGAAGCGTCGAGGACGACCAGGACCAGGAGGCGAGCTGTCCCACGAAGGCTCTTGCTGTCGGCGGCGTCGAAGTTGGACTAGGACTCACCAAGCCTTGGCAAGCGGAACCCACGAAGAACGAAGGACTTGCTTCTGATGCAGACCAGGAAGGTCTGGGGTGCTTCTTCTTTGCAGAGAAGCGGGAGCCAGTCTGGAGGAGCCAAACCAGCGCAGAAGATTTCAGGGTGCGTCGTCACAAAGGCCACTAGCCAGCGGGCAAGCAACCGGACAGATGCGGCAAGCAGGAAAATGCTGAAGGGCCCCACGCAGGACTCGTGGAGTGTGGGGGGCTGATCTTCGGTGCAGATGGTGCTTGGGGTTGGGGCTTCTCAATCCCCGGTGCACAACTTCGAGGGTACCTCAGAAGCTGCGCTTTAAGTTATTAGCCACTTTTTCCAGGTAGCCGGTCCCACGTCGCTCGTCGCCTCCACGGATCTCAGCTCTGCTGTAGATGTGGATCAGGGTCGGAGAAGTCTGGAAGTCAAGGCTCTGGTCAGGCTCTGCAGTCGGTTCCTCGTAGAACGTGGGCAAAGCAAAGGGTAGTCTCTTGATGGTGCCTGTTTGCACAGGGTAGCCACTCCTTGGCTACAAGGGAGATTCTTCAGTCTTCTTCTTTCGTCGAATGTCGAAGGTCCAGAGTTTCTGTTCAGTTTTGCAGGTTCAGGATAATCTAAAGTCTTGAGGCCCAACTCCCACTCTTATACTAATCTGGGGGGCTGGGATACCAGCTAGGTCACGCCTTATGGGTGGGACCTGGGAGGGGGTGGTTACACCCACTTCCCTTTGTCCAGTTTCGCGCCAGAGCTTGGGCTGGAGTGCCCCAGCACCGGTTTGAACTGGACTATGCAAGGAACACCTTGTGTGCCCCAGGCATGTCTCATTCCTTTCAGCCCACCCTGCCCCAATACACTAAAGGCTGTCTGGGGAGGTGCTAGCACCTCCCCAAGCAGGAAACCTATTGTCCAGGCCTCCCTGGCTGGGATCACTCCCAGCTGCAGGAGGTCAGACTTGTGTCGTGGCAGCAGCATCCATTTTGTGATGCTGAGGCTTTGGTCAGAGGCTAACAGTTGAAGTATGATTTTAACATGTCTTTCCCTCTAGAAGGGGGGAATAATATTCTCATGTCCAGAAATGGCATGGGGGTATTATTCCACAGTGTTAGACACCTTACACGACATGTTTCGATAAAGCCAAACCATAGTTACCATAACCGTCTAAGATTATAAGGCACTTTAAGAGTATATGGTAGGCTATATCATAGAACAGCTATAAGGACAAGGTTCCGAAAGCTGCAGACAGGCTCAGCTCATGCTAGAGCACCATCTCACATGTTACCAAGCACTCTGCCTCCAGGATTGTCAAGGCCTGCCATAGGAGTGACTGATAGGTACACATGTGTCTATATGTAAGTTAGGTATAGGAATACTACACCTAAGCAAGGGGTGATTACACGACCTTGCCCCAGCTGAGTGATCAGCCAGTTGTGTCAAAATGGAAGGCCAGGCCAGGGGTGGCATAATACATGCTGCAGCCCCTGGTAGGCCTAGGGTACACCTATGCCCTGGGTACCTAGGGTACACTGTACAGGGGCCAATAAGGTGATCCTATCCAAATGGGTTATGCACCTAAAGTACATAGTATTAATTTAGAGAGAGAACAGCAGGGCTGTGGGTCTGATTAGCAGGCCCACAGCCACATCTAAGTCGAAAACCAGTAAAGCAAAAGCAAAAAGTGGGGGTGAACATAGAAAGCAGACCCTACTCTCCTACACAACCCCCCCCCAAACTTAGGGACATTAAACTAACCTTGACCAGTTGAGTCTTCATGTTCTAAGTGGAAATATCTGGAGAGTCCATCTGCATTGGCATGGTCAGTCCCAGGTCTATGTTCCACTGTGAAGTCCATCCCCTGTAGGGAAATGGACCACCTAAGAAGTTTGGGATTTTCACCCTTCATCTGATTTAGCCACAAGAGGGGCTTATTGTCTGTCTGAATCTTGAAGTGAGTGCCAAACAAGTATGGCCTCAGCTTCTTCAGGGCCCAAACCACAGCAAAGGCCTCCCTCTCAATAGCTGACCAACGTTTCTCTCTAGGGGTCAGCCTTCTACTTATAAAAGCAATGGGCTGGTCTTGACCATCTACATTCAGTTGTGAAAGAACAGCTCCCACACCTAACTCAGAAGCATCTGTCTGGACAATGAACTCTTTGGAGTAGTCTCGACTTTTCAGAATAGGTGCACTGCACATGGCCTGCTTCAGGTCATCAAATGCTTTTTGACAGCTTACTGTCCACTGAACTTTCTTTGGCATCTTCTTGGAGGTCAAGTCATTAAGTGGTGTCACTATGGACCCATAGTTCTTAACAAACTTTCTGTAGTACCCAGTCAGGCCCAAGAAAGCTCTGACCTGAGTCTGGGTAGTTGGAGGAGCCCAGTCCTTTATGGTCTGGATCTTGCTCTCCAGTGGTTGAACCTGACCCCCACCAACTAGGTGGCCCAGGTATACAACCTTGCTCTGCCCTATCTGGCACTTAGTGGCCTTGATAGTGAGGCCTGCCTTTTGCAGGGCCTCTAAAACATTCCTCAGGTGGACCAGGTGATCCTCCCAGGTGGAGCTAAAGACAGCAATATCATCAAGATAAGCTGCACAATAATCATCCAACCCAGTAAGGACTTGATTCACCAACCTTTGGAAAGTGGCAGGTGCATTCTTCAAACCAAAGGGCATTACCACAAATTGATAATGTCCTCCTGGGGTCGAGAAAGCAGTTTTGGCCTTTGCACTCTCAGCTAGTCTGATTTGCCAGTAGCCTGCTGTTAGGTCAAATGTGCTCAAAAACTTAGCAGCTGCCAGTCTGTCAATGAGCTCATCTGCCCTAGGTATTGGGTGGGCATCTGTCCTAGTAACAGCATTGAGACCTCTGTAATCCACGCAAAACCTCATCTCTCTCTTACCATCTTGGGTGTGAGGTTTTGGCACAAGAACTACAGGACTAGCCCAAGGGCTCTCTGAAGGTTCAATGACTCCCAGCTCCAACATCTTTTGTACCTCAACTTTTATGCAGTCCCTGACATGGTCAGGTTGCCTGTAGACTTTACTCTTCACAGGCAGACTGTCACCAGTGTCCACCTCATGGGTGCACCAGTTTGTCTGACTTGGGGTCAGAGAGAACATATGTCTGTAGGATTGCAGAACCTGTCTGCAGTCCTGTTGCTGATGGACAGTGAGGCTGTCAGAAAAGACCACACCATCAACTGAGCCATCATCAGGGTTCTGAGTCAACAGGTCTGGGAGAGGGTCACTCTCTTCCTCCTGCCCCTCATCTGTAGCCATGAGTAGCCCCATGTCTGCCCTGTCAACATATGCCTTCAATCTGTTGACATGAAGCACCCTGTGGGGGCTTCTGGGAGTCCCAAGGTCCACCAAGTAGGTGACTTCTCCCTTTTTCTCAACAATAGTGTGGGGTCCAGACCATTTGTCTTGGAGTGCTGCTGGGGCCACTGGCTCCAACACCCACACTTTCTGCCCTGGCTGGTAAACAGTCAGTACAGCCTTTTGGTCATGCCAAGCTTTTTGGAGTTCTTGGCTTGCCTCAAGGTTTTTAGAAGCCTTCTTCATATACTCTGCCATCCTGGAGCGGAGACCAAGTACATAGTCCACTATGTCTAGTTTGGGTTGTCTGAGAGGTCTCTCCCATCCTTCCTTCACCAAACACAGGGGTCCTCTTACAGGATGCCCAAACAAAAGCTCAAAAGGGCTGTAGCCAACCCCCTTTTGTGGGACCTCTCTGTAAGCAAACAGAAGGCAGGGTAAAAGGATGTCCCATCTTCGCCTAAGCTTGTCTGGTAATCCTTTTATCATTCCCTTTAGGGTCTTGTTGAATCTCTCAACAAGCCCATTGCACTGTGGGTGATAGGGTGTGGTGAACTTATAGTTAACACCACACTCCTTCCACATTGCAGTCAAGTATCCTGACATGAAGTTGGTACCTCTGTCAGAAAGGACCTCCTTTGGAAAGCCCACTCTGGAGAATACTCCAAGCAGGGCCCTTGCCACAACAGGAGCTGTTGTGGTCCTCAGGGGAATTGCTTCTGGGTACCTGGTGGCATGGTCCACTATCCCCAGTATGAATCTGTGCCCAGATGCTGTTTGTGGGTCCATTGGTCCTACAATATCTATGCCCACTCTTTCAAAGGGGACCCCCACCACAGGTAGTGGTGGGAGGGGGGCCTTTGTGGTGCCACCTGATTTGCCACTGGCTTGGCAGGTGACACAGGAGCGACAAAACTCCTTGGTATCTTCTGACATATGGGGCCAGTGAAAGTGAGGGACAAGCCTGTCCCAAGTCTTGTTCTGGCCTAAATGTCCTGCAAGGGGAATATCATGGGCCAAGGTTAGAAGGAAGCCTCTGAACTTCAGTGGTATGACCAACCTCCTGGATGCACCAGGCTTGGGGTCTCTAGCCTCTGAATACAGTAGCCCTTCATCCCAATACACTCTATGGGTACCTTGAGTATTCCTTGCAGCCTCAGCAGCAGCCAGCTGTCTGAGGGGTTCAAGAGAGGGGCAGTCTAATTGAGCCTGCCTCAGATCTGCCCTTGAAGGTCCCCCTGTCCCAAGAAACTCAACCTGATCAGGTTCAAGTTCTTCTAGGACAGTTCCTTCAGGGCTCTCAGAATCATCCTCCTGGGAGGGCTGATCCTCCACCTGAGGCAGGGGGGAAGGCACAGCCTTAACCCTACTGCTCTTTCTCTTGGGTTGTGACTGGTCCATAGTTTCAGGATCCAGCACTTGTTCAGTGGTGCACTTTTTGGCCTGTGACCTGGTCACAGCAAGGACATGTGCATCTATCCCCAGCATTTCTGCATGGGTCCTATACTCCACTTCAGACCAAACTGAAGTTTCAAGATCATTGCCCAGTAAACACTCTACAGGAAGGTCTGAACTAACAACAACTTTCTTGAGGCCAGTTACCCCTCCCCAGGAGAAGTTAACAATAGCCACACTATGGGAGGTAGTGGCATTGCTAGCGTTGGTCACTAGGTAATTCTCACCTAGTATGATCTGTCCAGGGTCCACAAAAGCAGGTGTCACCATTGTGACACTAGCTCCAGTGTCCCTGTAGGCCTGAGCCATTCTTTGGTTGATAAAAGGTGTCTGTCTGTACTTGCCCAGGTTACTGGGGCCTACAGTAGAGGACAAAGCTAAGTCCCCATCACAGATCAGAACAGCCTGAGTAGGTACTCTGACTAGGCCAGAATCCTCCTCAGTTCCCAGGGTTAACCCTACTACACCCTTTTGCTGGGAACCACCGCTTACAGCTGAACTAGGGGGTACAGTTGCCTTAGGGGCAATGGTGGCTGGGGGCTTATCCTTTTTGGTGCACTCACTAAACCAATGTGAGTTGGACTTACAATAGTTGCACCATGGTTTCTTTTGGCCATCTTTCTTTTTATCCTTTTTGGGACCACCCTCCCCCTGAGCCTTTTGGGGGCCTGGTGAAGACTTCTGGTCTTTTTGTTTCTGCTCATTACCCTTCTGGTCTGCCTTTTTCTGATCACCGCCCTGGTTCTGGTTTTTCTGCTTAACTCTAGTCCTGACCCATCTATCTGCCTTCTTTCCCAATTCTTGGGGAGAAGTCAGATCAGAATCAATCAGGTGTTGATGCAATAGCTGGTTTTGACAGTTGTTAAGTATTTGCTCTCTCATGATCAAATTATACAATCCTGTATAGTCCTTAACCTTACTTCCCATTAGCCAGCCTTCCAGAGCCTTAGTGGCACAATCTACAAAGTCAGTCCAGTCCTGAGTCTGTGTCTTCTGGGTATCCCTGAACAACAACCTGTATTGTTCAGTGGTTAGGCCAAACCCATCAATCAGAGCACTCTTCAGGACAGTGTAATTATCTGCATCCTCATCACTAACTGTGAGGAGCTTGTCTCTGCCTTTCTCAGAGAAGGAGAGCCACAAGATAGCTGCCCACTAACTTTGGGGTACCTGCTGTACTTTGCAAGCTCTCTCCAAAGCAGTTATCCATTTGTGGATGTCATCCCCACACTTGTAGGGAGGGACAATCTTGCTCAGGTTTCTATTATCATAGTGCCTGTCTCTATCCTTAGGGATATTGCTGCCACCAGTGGGTTCTGACCCACTCAACTTTTGTTCTCTAGCCAGAGCAAGCTTCTCTTTGGCAAGGGCAAGTTCTTCCCTCTGAATCCTCAGATTAGCTTCCCTCATTCTGGCTTCATGCTCCTTTCTCTCAGGGGAAGTCATTCCCCTGTGAGAGGAAGCATTAGAGATGTTAGAGACATGGGAGTGGATGGATTCCCTTGAAGGGGATCTGTCCCTCCTGCTTCTCTGTGTAAGCCTACTTGGGGGTCTGTAAGGGGGGACCCCATGCAAACTCCCATGTAAGCTTAGGTTAGCCTGGCTAAGTCTTCCTACTTGGCCCTGGCTGTCTACCTCTTCATCTGAAGTCTCCTCTGACTCCTCTGTGGTGGGTAGACCCTCCTCTGTACCTAGGGTACCTGCCTGAGATGCCCTAATAATGTCATACTCCTCTAGGAGTTGTCTTAACTGAAGGAGGGTAGGGTTTGCACCCTGTTTTATTCCTCTGGAGGTACACAAGTGTCTCATCTCCTGGAATGTTAAGGTATCATATCTAGAGGGGGTCTTTTGCAGACCTGATCCTCCTGAGGGAGCATCTACTTGATCTCCTCTCAGAGACATGATCTAGTGAGGGTGTGGTGTGTGCACCTACCTACACTAGTTGTATCTACTAAACCTCTCTAGTAGTTGTAGTCAGGGTGTGTTACTCCCTTCAACCTACAACTACAAAGTCCAGTAGGACTTAAGTATTATAATCTATGTTATATGTACCTAGACAATATCTGTGTGATCTTTCAATTTAGTATCTCAAGATTACAATGGTATTACAACAGCAAGCTCAGATCCCAACCGCTGCTCACCAATGTGAGAAGTTGGCCTGATGTATGATGTCACTAGTTCTAGTGTACACCTTATATCAGTCCAAATACCCTTATGGTGATTGGTTGTAAAGTCAACCTTATAGACCAGCTATCCTAGTGGTAGCATGGACAAGAGCAGTCTTAGGCTGAACTCTGAATGGCATGTGAAGCCAGCTGTGATACCATATATAATCCCTTGAATACCAAATGAAAGGACACCACAACAGATATATATATAAAATAAAGTGTATTTATTCTAGTCAAACCCTCAGCACTCTTTATGAGATTAGAGGTAAGTACAACACAGTCTTATTTAAGCATACATTAAGTCACACAGGTAAGTAATACAGTTAGTCCCTAGGGGCCACGCAAACCATATACTAAGTAAGTGGTATAAGGACCACTGTCACGGAAATAGAATAGGCCTAGGCCTAGGGAATCGCTGGGGCTACACTACACTAGCGTTAGTTAGGAAGTGGGAGGCCCACGGGATTTGTGTGCAGAGTGGAAACACTCACGCGTAATGCGTAAAAGTCAATAGCAATAGTACAGTTTAGAAAACGGTAGATTTAGGACACTTCCGGAGTAGCTAGGAAGTTGAGACTTGAAAACTAGACACTAGGATAGTCACTATCCTGATGAGCACCGGAGTACCCAAGTTACCTAGCCCACAGGCTGCGGGTGCATAGGGGTGAAGATGCGTCGTTTTCGTCGTCGACTCCTATGGATGCCTGAAGAAAGATGCTGACAGGCAGTCAGTGAAGAGTGTCCGGTGGATCCCAAGGCTGGGATCAAGAAGAGAGGAAACCTGCAAGCAGAAGGGACAGAGTCAAGGTCACTAGCCAGTGACCACGTGGAACCAGGAAGGAACCAGGCGATGTCGTGAAGATTGCAGGTGAAGGTGAAGCTTGTCGCTGCAGCCAGGAGGACCAGGAAGCGTCGAGGACGACCAGGACCAGGAGGCGAGCTGTCCCACGAAGGCTCTTGCTGTCGGCGGCGTCGAAGTTGGACTAGGACTCACCAAGCCTTGGCAAGCGGAACCCACGAAGAACGAAGGACTTGCTTCTGGTGCAGACCAGGAAGGTCTGGGGTGCTTCTTCTTTGCAGAGAAGCGGGAGCCAGTCTGGAGGAGCCAAACCAGCGCAGAAGATTTCAGGGTGCGTCGTCACAAAGGCCACTAGCCAGCGGGCAAGCAACCGGACAGACGCGGCAAGCAGGAAAATGCTGAAGGGCCCCACGCAGGACTCGTGGAGTGTGGGGGGCTGATCTTCGGTGCAGATGGTGCTTGGGGTTGGGGCTTCTCAATCCCCGGTGCACAACTTCGAGGGTACCTCAGAAGCTGCGCTTTAAGTTACTAGCCACTTTTTCCAGGTAGCCGGTCCCACGTCGCTCGTCGCCTCCACGGATCTCAGCTCTGCTGTAGATGTGGATCAGGGTCGGAGAAGTCTGGAAGTCAAGGCTCTGGTCAGGCTCTGCAGTCGGTTCCTCGTAGAACGTGGGCAAAGCAAAGGGTAGTCTCTTGATGGTGCCTGTTTGCACAGGGTAGCCACTCCTTGGCTACAAGGGAGATTCTTCAGTCTTCTTCTTTCGTCGAATGTCGAAGGTCCAGAGTTTCTGTTCAGTTTTGCAGGTTCAGGATAATCTAAAGTCTTGAGGCCCAACTCCCACTCTTATACTAATCTGGGGGGCTGGGATACCTGCTAGGTCACGCCTTATGGGTGGGACCTGGGAGGGGGTGGTTACACCCACTTCCCTTTGTCCAGTTTCGCGCCAGAGTTGGGGCTGGAGTGCCCCAGCGCCGGTTTGAACTGGACTATGCAAGGAACACCTTGTGTGCCCCAGGCATGTCTCATTCCTTTCAGCCCACCCTGCCCCAATACACTAAAGGCTGTCTGGGGAGGTGCTAGCACCTCCCCAAGCAGGAAACCTATTGTCCAGGCCTCCCTGGCTTGGATCACTCCCAGCTGCAGGAGGTCAGACTTGTGTCGTGGCAGCAGCATCCATTTTGTGATGCTGAGGCTTTGGTCAGAGGCTAACAGTTGAAGTATGATTTTAACATGTCTTTCCCTCTAGAAGGGGGGAATAATATTCTCATGTCCAGAAATGGCATGGGGGTATTATTCCACAGTGTTAGACACCTTACACGACATGTTTCGATAAAGCCAAACCATAGTTACCATAACCGTCTAAGATTATAAGGCACTTTAAGAGTATATGGTAGGCTATATCATAGAACAGCTATAAGGACAAGGTTCCGAAAGCTGCAGACAGGCTCAGCTCATGCTAGAGCACCATCTCACATGTTACCAAGCACTCTGCCTCCAGGATTGTCAAGGCCTGCCATAGGAGTGACTGATAGGTACATATGTGTCTATATGTAAGTTAGGTATAGGAATACTACACCTAAGCAAGGGGTGATTACACGACCTTGCCCCAGCTGAGTGATCAGCCAGTTGTGTCAAAATGGAAGGCCAGGCCAGGGGTGGCATAATACATGCTGCAGCCCCTGGTAGGCCTAGGGTACACCTATGCCCTGGGTACCTAGGGTACACTGTACAGGGGCCAATAAGGTGATCTTATCCAAATGGGTTATGCACCTAAAGTACATAGTATTAATTTAGAGAGAGAACAGCAGGGCTGTGGGTCTGATTAGCAGGCCCACAGCCACATCTAAGTCGAAAACCAGTAAAGCAAAAGCAAAAAGTGGGGGTGAACATAGAAAGCAGACCCTACTCTCCTACACTCCCCTACGGGCCCCCCGATGGCGGCATGGAGGGGGCGGTGCTCAAGTGGTCTGCGGCTGAGGAGGACACTCTGCGAGAGGAGGAGGCGAAGGGCATACGCAAAACCCCGATCTCCCTGGAGTGGGCGCTGATAATGCATCAGTTTAAACAATCCCAGCCCCTAGCTGATCAGAACACGACCGCAACTACCCCTACTGCCGTGCGACACAAACCCACCCAGGTGACGACCCCCTCTAATACTACACACTCACCTTGGGGGGACCAGGTTCCTATCCCCGCTGCTACGGGGCCTGCACCCATGCCGTATGTCCACCTGCATAGTCGTACCCCGGCCAGGGGTTCCCAATGCGCTGCTTCACCAGTTGCCCTACGGACCACCTGTGCTGTAGTCTGGCTGACCCTTCTCTGATAGTCCATGACTGCCCCTAGTTCCCCCCCCCCCTTCCCTGGTTTGTATTATATAGTATGGCAAACTCCTGTTACATTGCACATGAGTGTGGTGAAGGTTATTGTAAACGTGATGATTGATCTCACCTGACTGGAAACATGTACTCTGCGATATTGTCATCCAACAATGATATGTAACGAAACTACTAACAAATGCCAATAAAAACATGTTTAAAAAAAAAAACAAGCAAGTGCAATTAATCTAATTTTCAGCAAGACCGGGAAACAATAAAAACATCTTCTTTCCTGGCCTTGCTCAACGCAGCTTGCCTGGTATCCAAACCACCCACCTTATCTCTTTCCAGCTCTCAACCCCAAAACTAGAAGAGCGATCCTATACATGCGACTGCTGGCCTTGCTGATAGCGGAATTTAGCCTGGCTTGGGTGAACCAAAAACAGGGGGGGCATGCCGCCTATGTGCCTATAAACAAGAAGGAGTAGTTTCTTTTCTGTAACTCCAGTTCTGTAGTAGGGCTATCTCTGTTATTGTCATAATCTAGTGAATAGTCCCGCCCATGTGCGTGGACCCCGGAGCAATAAAAAATAATCTCTAAAAGGTGACAAATCATGCAGACCTGCATACACCTTTAAGAGAGAATTTAATTTAAAGACAGATAATGCAGCCTATACCCACAGGCTACACTGTCCAGTACTTCAACTAGAATTCCACCAACATCCACAAACAGCACTGCCTGTCCAGCTTTTCTCCACATAGGAAAAAACCCTGCCTCTACCAGCAAAAGCCTCTGGAATGATAGAGAGGAAGGAATGGACAGACAAGCCCCATAGGCTGCCATTATGTGGCTTAGAACAGGATACTGTGCCTTTAAGAAAACTTTCCAGATTTCCAGAACTTTCCCAGTATCCCAGAATGCCCAGCAGGTCCCTTTTACTTTCAGTCCTTTTTGAAGGCGTAGCACGCCAGACCTGTAGCATTCCTTACAAGAATAATTATCTCTCCACCGGGGAGGAGGGCAGGCGCTTATGACTATAACAGAGATACCCCTACTACAGAACTGGAGTTACAGAAAAGAAACTACTCCTTCTGTAGTAGGGGATCTCTGTGTATAGTCATAATCTAGTGAATAGAATGGCAAGCCCATCCCCACACAAGACAGAACCACTACTGTGCGAACAAATTTCGCAGCAAAGCCTGCCCAACCTGAGCATCTGCCCAGGCATCCGTGTCCAGACAGTAATGCGCAGCAAAGGTATGGACCAACTTCCAAGTGGCTGCCTTGCATATTTCCGCAATAGGAACATTACGCAGCAAAGCCGTCGTGGCAGCTTTGCCCCTGGTGGAATGAGCCTTAGGTTTACCCCCTAAGGTCTTATTAGCCTTTTGATAACACAATTGTATGCAGGACACAATCCACCGAGAAATGGACTGCTTAGAGGTCGCGAGACCGATCCTGACTGATCCATAATTAACAAACAATTGGTCTGACCTACGAATATCCTTGGTCTTTTCCAGATAAAATTTCAACACCCTCCGAACATCCAGGGAATGGAGAGACCTTTCCGCTGGCGAAGAGGGATTCTGAAAGAACGTAGGCAAAGTTATGGTCTGGTTGACATGAAAATCAGAAATAACCTTAGGAAGAAATCTAGGGTGAGTACGCATCACAACCGTAGCAGCATGAAATACAGTATAAGGTTCTTGACAACATAATGCCTGAAGTTCACTCACCCTGCGGGCCGATGTAATGGCCACTAGGAACGCCGCCTTCCAGGATAGGTGCTGCAATGAAGCCTTGTGAATGGGTTCAAAAGGCTCCTTCATCAGTCTGGACAGCACCACATTCAAGTCCCAGGAAGGCGAGGGAAGTCTGACGGGAGGAAACACTTTCTTCAAGCCTTCCAAAAAATCCTTGACCACAGGGATATGAAAGAAGGAAGTCTGTGAAGGGCATTTCCTGTAAGCAGTCAAAGCAGCCAGATGAACCTTAATGGAATGGAAATTAAGGCCAGACTGCGGCAAATGTAAAAGGTACGGAAGGATGACATCTTCCTTACATGTCGTAGGATCAACGGTCTTGGACTTACACCAGATACAGAACCTCTTCCACTTATAGGCATAGGACGTCCTAGTGGAAGGTCGTTTAGACTCCTTCAGTATGTCCATACAATCTTCTGGGAGATTCAGATGGCCATATTGCACTATTTCAGGAGCCATGCCGCCAAACTCAAAGACGAGAGGTTGGGGTGCACCATCCGCCCCCCGAACTTCGTGAGAAGGTCCGGCCTGCACGGCAACCGCATGTGAGGAAGGAGAGACCGGTGAAGTAGGTCCGTGAACCACCACTGTCTGGGCCATTCCGGGGCGATCAGGATCATCCGCGCCCCGGACTGGGACAGCTTGATGAGCACTGCCGGAATCAGGGGAATGGGTGGAAAAGCGTACAGAAAGCTGTTCGACCAATCGATCCATAACGCATTCGCCAGCGTCCCCCGCTGGTAGTACCTGGATGCGAAGCCTCGGCATTTGCTGTTTTCGGCGGTGGCGAACAGATCTACGTCTGGAGTCCCCCACCTTGCGAAGACTTCTCCTAGTACTTCGTCGTTTATGACCCATTCGTGGTTTTCCTGAATCAGCCTGCTCAGTGCGTCCGCCTGAGCATTCTGTACCCCTGGCAGATGCGTGGCCATAATCGTCAGTCCTCGGGCCAGAAGCCAGTGCCAGATCGCCTGCGCCTCCTGCGACAGAGTGCGTGATCTCGACCCCCCCTGCTTGTTGAGGTAATACATCGTGGTTGTATTGTCCGTCCGTACCAGCAGCGAGTTGGTCTGGAAGGACGGAAGGAAGGCCTTCAGTGCCAGGAAGACAGATCTGAGTTCCAGGAAATTGATGTGGTACGTCGATTCCAGAGTGGACCACTTTCCTTGAATCTGCAAGTCCCCGGAATGCGCTCCCCAGCCTTGGAGAGACGCATCCGTCACGACACTCTTCGTGGGAATGTCCTTGTGGAAGGGAACCCCCCTGAGGAGGTTTTCCGCCGAACACCACCACTTCAGAGACTGGAGAGCATGTAGAGACAGTCGTATCTTGTCGTCCCAAGAACCTGTCTTCTGATCCCACTGATCCTCCAAGCACTCCTGCAGTGGTCTCATGTGCAGCCGTGCGTGAGGCGTGAGGAAGATACAGGAGGCCATCGATCCCAGCAGCGAAGACACCTTCCTCACTGTCGTCGATGGAGCAGTCCTGAGTTCCTGAGCCTTCCGAAGGAGTGATAACCGTCTCTCCTCCGAAGGAGACACGCTTGCCGACCGTGTATCGATGGAGGCCCCCAGGTACTGTATGCACTGGACCGGAGTCGGGACCGATTTGGACATGTTGACGTGCAACCCCAGCTTGTGCAAGAGAGCGCACGTCCACCGGAAGTGTTCTTGCGCTTCCGAGAAGGATGATGCCTTGATCAGCCAATCGTCCAGATATGGGTAGACAAACACCTTGTTCCTCCGCAGGTGTGCCGCCACCACTGCCATGCACTTCGAGAAGGTCCTGGACGCAGACTTTAGCCCGAATGGCAGTACTGTGTATTGATAGTGATTGGCGCCGACTTGGAATCGCAGGAACTTCCTGTGCTTCCGTGCGATGGGCACATGGAAGTACGCATCCTGTAGATCTATGGCACAGAGCCAGTCTCCCCGTTGCAGCTGAGGGTAAATCTGATGCAACGATAGCATGCAAAACTTCTCTCTGCGAATCCACTTGTTTGCCTGTCGCAAATCCAGAATGGGCCTGAACTCGTTCTTGTCCTTCTTGCGAACGAGGAAGAACCGAGAGTACAGACCTCTTTGTAGTAGAGTAGGGTCTGCTTTCTATGTTCACCCCCACTTTTTGCTTTTGCTTGACTGGTTTTCGACTTAGATGTGGCTGTGGGCCTGCTAATCAGACCCACAGCCCTGCTGTTCTCTCTCTAAATTGATACTATGTACTTTAGGTGCATAACCCATTTGGATAGGATCACCTTATTGGCCCCTGTACAGTGTACCTTAGGTACCCAGGGCATAGGTGTACCCTAGGCCTACCAGGGGCTGCAGCATGTATTATGCCACCCCTGGCCTGGCCTTCCATTATGACACAACTGGCTGATCACTCAGCTGGGGCAAGGTTGTGTAATCACTCCTTGCTTAGGTGTAGTATTCCTATACCTAACTTACATATAGACACATGTGTACCTATCAGCCACTCCATTGGCAGGCCTTAACAGTCCTGGAGGCAGAGTGCTTGGTAACATGTGAGATGGTGCTCTAGCATGAGCTGAGCCTGTCTGCAGCTTTCGGAACCATGTCCTTATAGCTGTTCTATGATATAGCCTACCATATACTCTTAAAGTGCCTTATAATCTTAAACGGTTATGGTAACTATGGTTTGGCTTTATCAAAACATGTTGTGTAAGGTGTCTAACACTTTGGAATAATACCCCCATCCCATTTCTGGGGATGAGGATATTATCCCTCCCTTCTAGAGGGAGAAGACATGTTGTAACCTACTTACCCGGTTAAAGTTAACCAGAGCCCCAGCATCACAAAATGGATGCTGCTGCCACAGACACGAGTCTGACCTCCTGCTGCTGGGAGTGATCCCGGCAAGGGAGGCTTGGACAATAGGTTTCCTGCCTTGGGAGGTGCGAGCACCACCCCAGACAGGCCTTAGTGTATTGGGGCAGGGAGGGATGAAAAGAATGAGACATGCCTGGGGCACACAAGGTGTCCCGTGCATAGTCCAGTTCAAACCGGTGCTGGGGCACTCCAGCCCCAGTCCTGGCGCAAAACTGGACAAAGGGAAGGGGGTGTAACCACCCCCTCCCAGGTCCCACCCATAAGGCGTGACCTAGCAGGTAACCCAGCCCCCCAGATTAGTATAAGAGTGGTAGCTGGGCCCCAGGAGATTAGATTATCCTGAACCTGCAACTTGAACAGAAACTCTGGACCTTCGACATTCGACGAAAGAAGAAGACTGAAAAATCTTCCTTGTGGCCAAGGAGTGGCTACCCTGTGCAAACAGGCACCATCAAGAGACTACCCTTTGCTTTGCTGAAGTTCTACGAGGGACCGACTGCAGAGCCCGACCAGAGCCTTGACTTCCAGACTTCTCCGACCCTGATCCACATCCACAGCCGAGCTGAGATCCGTGGAGGCGACGAGCGACGTGGGACCGGCTACCTGGGAAAAGTGGCTAGTATCTTCCAGCGCAGCTTCTGAGACACCCTCGAAGTTGTGCACCGGGGATTGAGAAGCCCCAACCCCAAGCACCATCTGCACCGAAGATCAGCCCCCCACACTCCACGAGTCCTGCGTGGGGCCCTTCTACATTTTCCTGCTTGCCGCGCCTGTCCGGTTGCTTGCCCGTTGGCTAGTGGCCTCTGTGACGACGCATCCTGAAATCTTCACTGCTGGTTTGGCTCCTCCAGACTGGCTCCCGCTTCCTTGCAAAAGAGAAGCACCCCAGACCTTCCTGGTCTGCACCAGAAGCAAGTCCTCCATTCTTCGTGGGTTCCGCTTGCCAAGGCTTGGTGAGTCCTAGTTCGACTTCGACACCGCCGACAGCAAGAGCCTTCGTGGGACAGCTCGCCTCCTGGTCCTGGTCATCCTCGACATCTCCTGGTACCCGTGGCTGCAGCGACAAGCTTCACCTTCACCTGCAATCTTTACGACATCGCCTGGTTCCTTCCTGGTTCCACGTGGTCACTGGCTAGTGACCTTGACTCTGTCCCTTCTGCTTGCAGGTCTCCTCTCTTCTTGATCCCAGCCTTGGGATCCACCGGACACTCTTCACTGACTGCCTGTCAGCAACTTTCCTTCAGGCATCCATAGAAGTCCACGACGAAACCCGACGCAAGTTCACACCTATGCACCCGCAGCCCGTGGGCTAGGTAACTTGGGTACTTCGGTGCTCACAAGGGTAGTGACTATCCTAGGGTCTAGTTTCCGAGTCTCGACTCTCTAGCTGCTTCAGAAGTGTCCTTAAACAGTTATTTTCTAACTGCTAGTAATTCTATCGACTTTTACGCATTACGCGTGAGTGTTTCCACTCCGCACCTGAATCCCGTGGGCCTCCCACTTCCTAACTGTTGCTAGTGTAGTGTAGCCCCAGCGATTCCCTAGGCCTAGGCCTATTCTATTTCCGTGACAGTGGTCCTTATACCACTTCTTTAGTATATGGTTTGCGTGGCCCCTAGGGCCTAACTGTATTACTTACCTGTGTGACTTATTGTGTGCTTAAATAAGACTGTGTTGTACTTACCTCTAATCTCATAAAGAGTGCTGAGGGTTTTGACTAGAATAAATACACTTTATTTTATATATATATTTGTTGTGGTGTCCTTTCATTTGGTATTCAAGGGATTATACATGGTATCACAGCTGGCTTCACATGCCATTCAGAGTTTAGCCAAAGACTGCTCTTGTCCATGCTACCACTAGGATAGCTGGTCTATAAGGTTGACTTTACAACCAATCACCATAAGGGTTGTTTGGACTGATATAAGGTGTACACTAGAACTAGTGACATCATACATCAGGCCAACTTCTCACATTGGTGAGCAGCGGTTGGGATCTGAGCTTGCTGTTGTAATACCATTGTAATCTTGAGATACTAAATTGAAAGATCACACAGATATTGTTTAGGTACATATAACATAGATTATAATACTTAAGTCCTACTGGACTTAGTGGTTGTAGGTTGAAGGGAGTAACACACCCTGACTACAACTACCAGAGAGGTTTAGTAGAAACAACTAGTGTAGGTAGGTGCACACACCACACCCTCACTAGATCATGTCTCTGGGAGGAGATCAAGTAGATGCTCTCTCAGGAGGGGCAGGTCTGAAGAAGACCCCCTCTAGATATGATACCCTAACTTTTCAGGAGATGAGACAATTGTGTACCTCCAGAAAGTTAAAACAGGGTGCAAACCCTACCCTCCTTCAGCTGGTACAACTCCTAGAGGAGTATGATACTTTGAGGGCCTCACAGGCCAGTACCCTAGGTACAAAGGAGGGTCTACCCACCACAGATGAGTCAGATGGGACTTCAGATGAAGAGGTAGACAGCCAGGGCCAAGTAGGAAGACTTAGCCAGGCTAACCTAAGCTTACATGGGAGTTTGCATGGGGTCCCCCCATACAGACCCCCAAGTGGGCTTACACAGAGAAGCAGGAGGGACAGATCCCCTTAAAGGGAATCCATCCACTCCCATGTCTCTAGCATCTCTAATGCTTCCTCTCACAGGGGAATGACTTCCCCTGAGAGAAAGGAGCATGAAGCCAGAATGAGGGAAGCTAATCTGAGGATTCAAAGGGAAGAACTTGCCCTTGCCAAGGAGAAGCTTGCTCTGGCTAGAGAGCAAAAGTTAAGTGGGTCAGAACCCACTGGTGGCAGCAATATCCCTAAGGATAGAGACAGGCCCTATGATAATAGAAACCTGAGCAAGATTGTCCCTCCCTACAAGTGTGGGGATGACATCCACAAATGGATAACTGCTTTGGAGAGAGCTTGCAAAGTACAGCAGGTACCCCAAAGTCAGTGGGCAGCTATCTTGTGGCTCTCCTTCTCTGAGAAAGGTAGAGACAAGCTCCTCACAGTTAGTGATGAGGATGCAGACAATTACACTGTCCTGAGGAGTGCTCTAATTAATGGGTTTGGCCTAACCACTGAACAATACAGGTTGTTTTTCAGAGATACCCAGAAGACACAGACTCAGGACTGGACTGACTTTGTAGATTGTGCCACTAAGGCTCTGGAAGTCTGGCTAGTGGGAAGTAAGGTTAAGGACTATACAGGATTGTATAATTTGATCATGAGAGAACAAATCTTTAACAACTGTCAAAACCAGCTACTGCATCAACACCTGATTGATTCTGATCTGACTTCTCCCCAAGAATTGGGAAAGAAGGCAGATAGATGGGTCAGGACTAGAGTAAAGCAGAAAAACCAGAACCAGGGCGGTGATCAGAAAAAGGCAGACCAGAAGGGTAATGATCAGAAACAAAAAGACCAGAAGTCTTCACCAGGCCCCTAAAAGGCTCAGGGGGAGGGTGGTCCCAAAAAGGATAAAAAGAAAGATGGCCAAAAGAAACCATGGTGCAACTATTGTAAGTCCAACTCACATTGGTTTAGTGAGTGCACCAAAAAGGATAAGCCCCCAGCCACCATTGCCCCTAAGGCAACTGTACCCCCTAGTCCAGCTGTAAGTGGTGGTTCCCAGCAAAAGGGTGTAGTAGGGTTAACCCTGGGAACTGAGGAGGACTCTGGCCTAGTCAGAATACCTACTCAGGCTGTTCTGATCTGTGATGGGGACTTAGCTTTGTCCTCTACTGTAGGCCCCAGTAACCTGGGCAAGTACAGACAGACTCCTTTTATCAACCAAAGAATGGCTCAGGCCTACAGGGACACTGGGGCTAGTGTCACAATGGTGACACCTGCCTTTGTGGACCCTGGACAGATCATACTAGGTGAGAATTACCTAGTGACCAACGCTAGCAATGCCACTACCTCCCATAGTGTGGCTATTGTTAACTTCTCCTGGGGAGGGGTAACTGGCCTCAAGAAAGTTGTTGTTAGTTCAGACCTTCCTATAGAGTGTTTACTGGGCAATGATCTTGAAACTTCAGTTTGGTCTGAAGTGGAGTATAGGACCCATGCAGAAATGCTGGGGATAGATGCACATGTCCTTGCTGTGACCAGGTCACAGGCCAAAAAGTGCACCACTGAACAAGTGCTGGATCCTGAAACTATGGACCAGTCACAACCCAAGAGAAAGAGCAGTAGGGTTAAGGATGTGTCTTCCCCCCTGCCTCAGGTGGTGGATCAGCCCTCCCAGGAGGATGATTCTGAGAGCCCTGAAGGAACTGTCCTAGAAGAACTTGAACCTGATCAGGTTGAGTTTCTTGGGACAGGGGGACCTTCAAGGGCAGATATGAGGCAGGCTCAATTAGACTGCCCCTCTCTTGAACCCCTCAGACAGCTGGCTGCTGCTGAGGCTGCAGGGAATGCTCAAGGTACCCATAGAGTGTATTGGGATGAAGGGCTACTGTATTCAGAGGCTAGAGACCCCAAGCCTGGTGCATCCAGGAGGTTGGTCATACCACTGAAGTTCAGAGGCTTCCTGTAGGAGAGTAGGGTCTGCTTTCTATGTTCACCCCCACTTTTTGCTTTTGCTTTACTGGTTTTCGACTTAGATGTGGCTGTGGGCCTGCTAATCAGACCCACAGCCCTGCTGTTCTCTCTCTAAATTGAAACTATGTACTTTAGGTGCATAACCCATTTGGATAGGATCACCTTATTGGCCCCTGTACAGTGTACCTTAGGTACCCAGGGCATAGGTGTACCCTAGGCCTGCCAGGGGCTGCAGCATGTATTATGCCACCCCTGGCCTGGCCTTCCATTTTGACACAACTGGCTGATCACTCAGCTGGGGCAAGGTTGTGTAATCACTCCTTGCTTAGGTGTAGTATTCCTATACCTAACTTACATATAGACACATGTGTACCTATCAGCCACTCCTATGGCAGGCCTTAACAATCCTGGAGGCAGAGTGCTTGGTAACATGTGAGATGGTGCTCTAGCATGAGCTGAGCCTGTCTGCAGCTTTCGGAACCATGTCCTTATAGCTGTTCTATGATATAGCCGACCATATACTCTTAAAGTGCCTTATAATCTTAAACGGTTATGGTAACTATGGTTTGGCTTTATCAAAACATGTCGTGTAAGGTGTCTAACACTTTGGAATAATACCCCCATCCCATTTCTGGGGATGAGGATATTATCCCTCCCTTCTAGAGGGAGAAGACATGTTGTAACCTACTTACCCGGTTAAAGTTAACCAAAGCCCCAGCATCACAAAATGGATGCTGCTGCCACAGACACGAGTCTGACCTCCTGCTGCTGGGAGTGATCCCGGCAAGGGAGGCTTGGACAATAGGTTTCCTGCCTTGGGAGGTGCGAGCACCACCCCAGACAGGCCTTAGTGTATTGGGGCAGGGAGGGATGAAAAGAATGAGACATGCCTGGGGCACACAAGGTGTCCTGTGCATAGTCCAGTTCAAACCGGTGCTGGGGCACTCCAGCCCCAGTCCTGGCGCGAAACTGGACAAAAGGAAGGGGGTGTAACCACCCCCCTCCCAGGTCCCACCCATAAGGCGTGACCTAGCAGGCAACCCAGCCCCCCAGATTAGTATAAGTGTGGTAGCTGGGCCCCAGGAGATTAGATTATCCTGAACCTGCAACTTGAACAGAAACTCTGGACCTTCGACATTCGACGAAAGAAGAAGACTGAAGAATCTCCCTTGTGGCCAAGGAGTGGCTACCCTTGCAAACAGGCACCATCAAGAGACTACCCTTTGCTTTGCTGAAGTTCTACGAGGGACCGACTGTAGAGCCCGACCAGAGCCTTGACTTCCAGACTTCTCCGACCCTGATCCACATCCATAGCCGAGCTGAGATCCGTGGAGGCGACGAGAGACGTGGGACCGGCTACCTGGGAAAAGTGGCTAGTATCTTCCAGCGCAGCTTCTGAGGCACCCTCGAAGTTGTGCACCAGGGATTGAGAAGCCCCAACCCCAAGCACCATCTGCACCGAATATCAGCCCCCCCCACACTCCAAGAGTCCTGTGTGGGGCCCTTCTGCATTTTCCTGCTTGCCGCGCCTGTCCGGTTGCTTGCCCGTTGGCTAGTGGCCTCTGTGACGACGCATCCTGAAATCTTCACTGCTGGTTTGGCTCCTCCAGACTGGCTCCCGCTTCCTTGCAAAAGAGAAGCACCCCAGACCTTCCTGGTCTGCACCAGAAGCAAGTCCTCCGTTCTTCGTGGGTTCCACTTGCCAAGGCTTGGTGAGTCCTAGTTCGACTTCGACGCCGCCTGTAGGAGAGTAGGGTCTGCTTTCTATGTTCACCCCCACTTTTTGCTTTTGCTTTACTGGTTTTCGACTTAGATGTGGCTGTGGGCCTGCTAATCAGACCCACAGCCCTGCTGTTCTCTCTCTAAATTAATACTATGTACTTTAGGTGCATAACCCATTTGGATAGGATCACCTTATTGGCCCCTGTACAGTGTACCCTAGGTACCCAGGGCATAGGTGTACCCTAGGCCTACCAGGGGCTGCAGCATGTATTATGCCACCCCTGGCCTGGCCTTCCATTTTGACACAACTGGCTGATCACTCAGCTGGGGCAAGGTCGTGTAATCACCCCTTGCTTAGGTGTAGTATTCCTATACCTAACTTACATATAGACACATGTGTACCTATCAGTCACTCCTATGGCAGGCCTTGACAATCCTGGAGGCAGAGTGCTTGGTAACATGTGAGATGGTGCTCTAGCATGAGCTGAGCCTGTCTGCAGCTTTCGGAACCTTGTCCTTATAGCTGTTCTATGATATAGCCTACCATATACTCTTAAAGTGCCTCATAATCTTAGACGGTTATGGTAACTATGGTTTGGCTTTATCGAAACATGTCGTGTAAGGTGTCTAACACTGTGGGATAATACCCCCATGCCATTTCTGGACATGAGAATATTATTCCCCCCTTCTAGAGGGAAAGACATGTTAAAATCATACTTCAACTGTTAGCCTCTGACCAAAGCCTCAGCATCACAAAATGGATGCTGCTGCCACGACACAAGTCTGACCTCCTGCAGCTGGGAGTGATCCCAGCCAGGGAGGCCTGGACAATAGGTTTCCTGCTTGGGGAGGTGCTAGCACCTCCCCAGACAGCCTTTAGTGTATTGGGGCAGGGTGGGCTGAAAGGAATGAGACATGCCTGGGGCACACAAGGTGTTCCTTGCATAGTCCAGTTCAAACCGGCGCTGGGGCACTCCAGCCCCAGCTCTGGCGCGAAACTGGACAAAGGGAAGTGGGTGTAACCACCCCCTCCCAGGTCCCACCCATAAGGCGTGACCTAGCAGGTATCCCAGCCCCCCAGATTAGTATAAGAGTGGGAGTTGGGCCTCAAGACTTTAGATTATCCTGAACCTGCAAAACTGAACAGAAACTCTGGACCTTCGACATTCGACGAAAGAAGAAGACTGAAGAATCTCCCTTGTAGCCAAGGAGTGGCTACCCTGTGCAAACAGGCACCATCAAGAGACTACCCTTTGCTTTGCCCACGTTCTACGAGGAACCGACTGCAGAGCTTGACCAGAGCCTTGACTTCCAGACTTCTCCGACCCTGATCCACATCGACAGCAAAGCTGAGATCCGTGGAGGCGACGAGCGACGTGGGACCGGCTACCTGGAAAAAGTGGCTAGTAACTTACAGCGCAGCTTCTGAGGTACCCTCGAAGTTGTGCACCGGGGATTGAGAAGCCCCAACCCCAAGCACCATCTGCACCGAAGATCAGCCCCCCACACTCCACGAGTCCTGCGTGGGGCCCTTCAGCATTTTCCTGCTTGCCGCGTCTGTCCGGTTGCTTGCCCGCTGGCTAGTGGCCTTTGTGACGACGCACCCTGAAATCTTCTGCGCTGGTTTGGCTCCTCCAGACTGGCTCCCGCTTCTCTGCAAAGAAGAAGCACCCCAGACCTTCCTGGTCTGCACCAGAAGCAAGTCCTTCGTTCTTCGTGGGTTCCGCTTGCCAAGGCTTGGTGAGTCCTAGTCCAACTTCGACGCCGCCGACAGCAAGAGCCTTCGTGGGACAGCTCGCCTCCTGGTCCTGGTCGTCCTCGACACTTCCTGGTCCTCCTGGCTGCAGCGACAAGCTTCACCTTCACCTGCAATCTTCACGACATCGCCTGGTTCCTTCCTGGTCCCACGTGGTCACTGGCTAGTGACCTTGACTCTGTCCCTTCTGCTTGCAGGTTTCTTCTCTTCTTGATCCCAGCCTTGGGATCCACCGGACACTCTTCACTGACTGCCTGTCAGCATCTTACTTCAGGCATCCATAGGAGTCGACGACGAAAACGACGCATCTTCACCCCTATGCACCCGCAGCCTGTTGGCTAGGTAACTTGGGTACTCCGGTGCTCATCAGGATAGTGACTATCCTAGTGTCTAGTTTTCAAGTCTCAACTTCCTAGCTACTCCGGAAGTGTCCTAAATCTACCGTTTTCTAAACTGTACTAGTGCTATTGACTTTTATGCATTACGCGTGAGTGTTTCCACTCTGCACACGAATCCCGTGGGCCTCCCACCTCCTAACTAACGCTAGTGTAGTGTAGCCCCAGCGATTCCCTAGGCCTAGGCCTATTCTATTTCCGTGACAGTGGTTCTTATACCACTTACTTAGTATATGGTTTGCGTGGCCCCTAGGGCCTAACTGTATTACTTACCTGTGTGACTTAATGTATGCTTAAATAAGACTGTGTTGTACTTACCTCTAATCTCATAAAGAGTGCTGAGGGTTTGACTAGAATAAATACACTTTATTTTATATATATATCTGTTGTGGTGTCCTTTCATTTGGTATTCAAGGGATTATATATGGTATCACAGCTGGCTTCACATGCCATTCAGAGTTTAGCCTAAGACTGCTCTTGTCCATGCTACCACTAGGATAGCTGGTCTATAAGGTTGACTTTACAACCAATCACCATAAGGGTATTTGGACTGATATAAGGTGTACACTAGAACTAGTGACATCATACATCAGGCCAACTTCTCACACCGCCGACAGCAAGAGCCTTCGTGGGACAGCTCGCCTCCTGGTCCTGGTCGTCCTCGACGTCTCCTGGTCCCCGTGGCTGCAGCGACAAGCTTCACCTTCACCTGCAATCTTCACGACATCGCCTGGTTCCACATGGTCACTGGCTAGTGACCTTGACTCTGTCCCTTCTGCTTGCAGGTCTCCTCTCTTCTTGATCCCAGCCTTGGGATGGAGTAGTTTCTTTTCTGTAACTCCTGTTCTGTAGTAGGGGTATCTCTGTTATAGTCATAATCTAGTGAATAGTCCCGCCCATGTGCGCGGACCCCGGAGCAATAAAAAATAATCTCTAAAAGGTGACAAATCATGCAGACCTGCATACACCTTTAAGAGAGAATTTAATTTAAAGACAGATAATGCAGCCTATACCCACAGGCTACACTGTCCAGTACTTCAACTAGAATTCCACCAATATCCACAAACAGCACTGCCTGTCCAGTTTTTCTCCACATAGGAAAAAACCCTGCCTCTACCAGCAAAAGCCTCTGGAATGATAGAGAGGAAGGAGTGGACAGACAAGCCCCATAGGCTGCCATTATGTGGCTTGGAACAGGATACTGTGCCTTTAAGAAAACTTTCCAGTTTTCCAGAACTTTCCCCAGTATCCCAGAATGCCCAGCAGGTCCCATTTACTTTCAGTTCTTTTTGAAGGCGTAGCACGCCAGACCTGTAGCATTCTTCATATGAATAATTATCTCTCCACCGGGGAGGAGGGCGGGCGCTTATGACTATAACAGAGATACCCCTACTACAGAACAGGAGTTACAGAAAAGAAACTACTCCTTCTGTAGTAGGGGATCTCTGTGTATAGTCATAATCTAGTGAATAGAATGGCAAGCCCATCCCCACACAACAAAAGCGGTGGAGAACACACAAGACACTACCACTACTGTGCGAACAAATTTCGCAGCGAAGCCTGCCCAACCTGAGCATCTGCCCTGGCATCCGTGTCCAGACAGTAATGCGCAGCAAAAGTATGGACCGACTTCCAAGTGGCCGCCTTACAGATTTCCGCAATCGGAACATTACGCAGCAAAGCCGTCGTGGCAGCTTTGCCCCTGGTGGAATGAGCCTTAGGTTTACCCCCTAAGGTCTTATTAGCTTTTTGATAACACAACTGTATGCAGGACACAATCCACCGAGAGATGGACTGCTTAGAGGTCGCAAGACCAGTCCTGACAGAGCCATAATTAACAAACAATTGGTCAGACCTACGAATATCCTTGGTCTTATCCAGATAAAATTTCAACACCCTACGGACATCCAGGGAATGGAGAGCCCTTTCCGCTGGTGAAGAGGGATTCTGAAAGAACGTAGGTAAAGTTATGGTTTGATTGACATGAAAGTCAGAGATAACCTTAGGAAGGAACTTAGGGTGAGTACGCATCACAACCTTAGCAGCATGAAACACAGTATAAGGTTCTTGACAACATAATGCCTGAAGTTCACTCACCCTGCGGGCCGATGTAATGGCCACCAGGAACGCCGCCTTCCAGGATAGGTGCTGCAATGAAGCCTTGTGAATAGGTTCAAAAGGCTCTCTCATCAGTCTGGACAGCACCACATTCAAGTCCCAAGAAGGCGAGGGAAGTCTGACAGGAGGGAACACCTTCTTCAAGCCTTCCAAAAAATCCTTGACCACAGGAATCTGAAAGAAGGACGTCTGTGAAGGGCACTTCCTGTAAGCAGTCAAAGCAGCCAGATGAACCTTAATGGAATGGAAATTAAGGCCAGACTGCGCCAGATGCAAAAGGTATGGAAGGATGACATCTTCCTTACATGTTGTCGGATCAAAGTTCTTGGACTTACACCAGATACAGAACCTCTTCCACTTGTAAGCATAGGATGTCCTAGTGGAAGGCCGCTTAGACTCCTTCAGAATGTCCATACAATCGTCTGGTAGATTCAGATGACCATATTGCACTATTTCAGGAGCTATGCCGCCAAACTCAAAGACGAGAGGTTGGGGTGCACCATCCGCCCCCCGAACTTCGTGAGAAGGTCCGGCCTGCACGGCAATCGCATGTGAGGAAGGAGAGACCGGTGAAGAAGGTCCGTGAACCACCACTGCCTGGGCCACTCCGGGGCGATCAGGATCATCCGCGCCCTGGACTGGGACAGCTTGATGAGCACCGCCGGAATCAGGGGAATGGGTGGAAAAGCGTACAGAAAGCTGTTCGACCAATCGATCGATAGCGCATTCCCCAGCGTCCCCCGCTGGTAGTACCTGGATGCGAAGTCTCGGCATTTGCTGTTTTCGGCGGTGGCGAACAGATCTACGTCTGGAGTCCCCCACCTTGCGAAGACTTCTCCTAGTACTTCGTCGTTTATGACCCATTCGTGGTTTTCCTGAATCAGCCTGCTCAAGGCGTCCGCCTGAGCATTCTGCACCCCTGGCAGATGCGTGGCCGTAATCGTCAGTCCTCGGGCCAGCAGCCAGCGCCAGATCGCCTGCGCCTCCTGCGACAGAGTGCGCGATCTCGACCCCCCCTGCTTGTTGAGGTAATACATCGTGGTTGTATTGTCCGTCTGTATCAGTATGAGTTGGTCTGGAAGGACGGAAGGAAAGCCTTCAGTGCCAGGAAGACAGCTCTGAGTTCCAGGAAATTGATGTGGTACGTCGATTCCAAGGGAGACCACTTCCCTTGAATCTGCAGGTCCCCGGAATGCGCACCCCAGCCCTGGAGAGAAGCATCCGTCACCACATTCGTCGTGGGAATGTCCTTGTGGAAGGGAACCCCCTGGAGGAGGTTTTCCGCCGAACACCACCACTTCAGAGATTGACGAGCATGTAGAGACAGTCGGATCTTGTCGTCCCAAGAGCCTGTCCTCTGATCCCACTGATCCTCCAAGCACTCCTGCAGTGGTCGCATGTGTAGGCGTGCGTGCGGAGTGAGGAAGATACAGGAGGCCATCGATCCCAGTAGAGACGACACCTTCCTCACAGTCGTCGATGGAGCAGTCCTGAGGTCCTGAGCCTTCCGAAGGAGTGATAACCGTCTCTCCTCCGAAGGAGACACGCTTGCTGACCTCGTATCTATGGAGGCCCCCAGGTACTGTATGCACTGTACGGGAGACGGGACCGATTTGGACATGTTGACGTGTAACCCCAGCTTGTTCAAGAGCTCGCACGTCCATCGGAAGTGTTCTTGCGCTTCCTCGAAGGATGACGCCTTGATCAGCCAATCGTCCAGATACGGGTAGACAAACACCTTGTTCCTCCGCAGGTGTGCCGCCACCACCGCCATGCACTTCGAAAAAGTCCTGGGAGCAGACTTTAGCCCGAATGGCAGTACTGTGTATTGATAGTGATTGGCGCCGACTTGGAATCGAAGGAACTTCCTGTGCTTCCGTGCTATGGGCACATGAAAGTACGCATCCTGTAGATCTATGGCACAGAGCCAGTCTCCCCGTTGCAGCTGAGGGTAAATCTGGTGCAACGATAGCATGCGAAACTTCTCTCTGCGAATCCACTTGTTTGCTTGTCGCAAATCCAGAATGGGCCTGAACTCGTTCTTGTCCTTCTTGCGAACGAGGAAGAACCGAGAGTACAGACCTCTTCCCCTTTGAGACAAAGGTACTTCTTCTACCGCCTTTTTTCTCAACAAGATGTCTGCCTCCGCCTGGAGCTCCCTCAGCTGGAAGCGAGAGCTGACCGGCGGAATCGCTGGAGGCGGGCTGATGAACCGAAGACTGTATCCATTGCAAACAATATTCAGCACCCACTTGTCCCGAGTAATTTTTCTCCACTCTGCCGGAAAAAGTTGAATGCTTCCCCCCACTGGAGTGGGTAACGGTTGAGGGGGAAGTAGTCGCTCAGGGACGAGACCCGGCCGGGCCGGGCCCTTGGTAGTGGTAGCAGCCTGCTGGCCTCCTCTACCCCTCTGGCGTTTCTGGAAGGGCTTCCGGAACTGCTGCTGTTGGTGCTGCTGCTGTCCCGAACCCTGCCCTCGCCCTCTGCCCGTAGACCCGAACCACCTCTGGAACGGGCGCTTCTTCTTCTCGGCCTTCTCCAACCCGACAGCCGTCAGGGTCTCCGCCTCCGCCTTCATGCGGGCCATCTCATCATCCGCATGTTTTCCAAACAGGGTTTCCCCCGAGAAGGGCAGGTTGGCTACTCTGTGCTGAGCCTCCGGCTTGAGCGACGTCAGGCGCAGCCAAGAGTGATGCCTCTGATGGACACCATGACCGTAGGAGTGCGCCGCCAACAAGGAGACATCCGCTGCCGCACTGATGACCTGATTCGAAACCAGCATGCCCTCTCGCACTGTTTCCAGGAAGTCCTCCTTCCGGTCCCGGGGCAGCAGGTCCGCATACTGTTGGAGGGACTCCCACAGGGCCCGGTCGTAACGCCCCAACAGTGCCCCCGCACTTGCCGCCTTCATGGTGGTAGACGCGGTCCCACACACCTTCCTGCCCGCCGAGTCCAGCCAGCGGCTTTCCTTGTTGGGCGGGGCCGTCGATGAAGGAGCAGTCGCATGCTGCTTCCTCGCCGCCGTCACGATGACAGAGTCCGGCTTCGGGTCCATCCGTAAAAAAGCCGGGTCCAAGTCCGGGGCCCGATACTTTTTCATGAGCCGTGAGGGAGCGGATTTCGTCACCGCGGGGGTGAGGAACAACTCCAACGCGGGTTCCACCAGTCCCGGCACTAGAGGCAGCTGAGGGCGAGACAGGTGTTTTTTGTGGAGAGTCTCGAATATTACGGATGTCGTGGGCGTCGGTACCGTCACCGAGGTGCCCAACTTGGCTGCCCCCCGCAGCAGCACCTCCTGGAAGGAGACCAGATCATCCACCGGAGACACCCTAGTCCCCGGTGAGTCCGACAGCGTCGGCGAGAAGTCCCTGGCCGAGGACCGCGTGCGTGACCTGGACCTGTGCCTCCTATGGCGCCGTCCCGATGTCGACGACGACGACCTCCTATGGCTCCGCGGCCTTCTCCTCCTGCCGGAGCGGGAGCATGACCTCCTCGGCTTCGGCCTGTCCGACGGTCTAGCCGGGCCCGGCGACCGTGGGCGACGCGGCCTCGGTGTCCCCTGCGGTGGAGTCGGATACCTGGGCAGGGAGACCGACCTCGGTGGAACTGCAGGTGGCCCCAACGGCGTGCGAGGTGGCACAGAACGCGGAGGGGGAGGTGGCGGTGTCGACACAGGCCGTGGTGGCAGTGGTGGTGGCGGTGGAGGCGGTGTTGGTGGTGGCGGTGGTGGTGGAGGAGTCGGTGGCCGTGGTGGCGGCAGCGGCGGTGGTGATGGCGTAGGGTCCCGAGGGGGTGTATACACCACGGAGTACCCCGATCCCGGCGACTCCGTTTCCCTCTTACTCCTGGTCACAGGGCTCCCCCTGCGCCGTCTCGACGTCGACCGTCTCGACGTCGATCGTCTTCTCGACGCCGATTGTCTTCTCGACGTCGATCGTCTTCTCGACGTCGGTCGTCTTCTCGACGGCGAGCGTCTTCTCGACGGCGATCGTCTCGACGTCGATCGTCTCGACGTCGATCTCCATGACGTTGATCTCCATGACGTCGATCGCTTCGACGGCGACCGTCGCCTCTTCGCCGACGGCGAGCGGCGCTCCCCCTTCGATGGCGAGCGTCGACGCCGGGCTTGATCTCGGACGTCGACGGCGTCGTCGCAGAAGATGCCGATGTCATCGACGGCGGCCTGTTCAGCTCCCTCGACGTCGATCGTCGACGCCGCTTCTCCCCAGAGCCCTGGGGAGATGGCGAACAGACCGTAGTCATCCCCCTCGACGCCGTCGTCGATGCCCTCGACGTCGACGGGGAGAGGGGACGCTTGCTGGTCTTCCTGCCCCTGGGGAGCCCCCCAGAGGCCTCAGCATGGGCAGAATCAGCCCCTCCAGACCCACCTCGTGCCTTCAGCTTTCTGTCCTCCAGGACCTGGAGCCTGATCTTCTTCCTCTCTCTCAGGGTCCTGGCTGAAAAGGATCTGCAGATCTCACACTCCTCAGGCACGTGGGACTGGGGAAGGCAGACTATGCACACCCTGTGTGTGTCTGACTTAGCCTTTTTTCTTCCACAATCAGAACACTTGTCGAACAAGCCAGTCATTCTGATAACACCAGAAGGAAAAAGGACTTTCTAACACTTGAAAATTAACCAATAACCCTTGAAAAGGGAGAGCTCAATGCTCCAGGATCCTGCTAGCAGGAGCCGGAAAAAAGAACTGAAAGTAAAAGGGACCTGCTGGGCATTCTGGGATACTGGGAAAGTTCTGGAAATCTGGAAAGTTTTCTTAAAGGCACAGTATCCTGTTCTAAGCCACATAATGGCAGCCTATGGGGCTTGTCTGTCCATTCCTTCCTCTCTATCATTCCAGAGGCTTTTGCTGGTAGAGGCAGGGTTTTTTCCTATATGGAGAAAAGCTGGACAGGCATTGCTGTTTGTGGATGTTGGTGGAATTCTAGTTGAAGTACTGGACAGTGTAGCCTGTGGGTATAGGCTGCATTATCTGTCTTTAAATTAAATTCTCTCTTAAAGGTGGATGCAGGTCTGCATGATTTGTCACCTTTAGAGATTATTTTTTATTGCTCCGCACATGGGCGGGACTATTCACTAGATTATGACTATACACAGAGATCCCCTACTACAGAATCATGGCTGCACCTTCTATGCTGTTGCCCAGCTATAGCAAACGAAAAAAGAATCCTTCTTAGTGAACTATTACACCCAAGTGAAAAAGCAAGTACCTTCCTAGAGCCTTCGGAAATATGTTTTACTCAAAAGGACTCTACATCCTGGCTCGCTGGGGCGATTTATACAATAAGGGAAGTTCTCAAGCCTTGTTCCGGGCCCCAACTTCGCCCTCGAATAGTCCAAAAGGTGATTCCGGATTACTTTATAAAGAAAGCCAGCATGTACCATAGATAAGACCAGATTAAAGGAATATTCTTATCCCCCCTCTGAACAACACAACAGCAGCCAGAGCATCCAGCATTACGTTAGACCTCCGTCCCCACCCTGGAGGAAGGAATTGAGACTGGAGTTTTCCAACAAACGCTACTCACCAAAAGGTTCCTCAAATCTGGACTAAATCATAACGCATAAGCACTTTACCCGGGATTTAGTTCCAAGGATGGATCATGGGGAATTCAAGGGGAATGGGAGGAAAGGAAGACAATGAACATCAAGTGGCAGCTGGGCGTTTGGGTCCAGTCAGAGCTCAAGACAAACGTAAACACGAAAATAAGGACAGTGCCAAACCAAGGCATTAACATTTGCACTTTATTACAATGTTTAACTCTTACGTTTGGGCACGTTCAGATCTGCGACATTCCTTTTAGGTCTCGCCTGACCCAGCGCATGCGCTGGTCTGGCGAGACTTATTGAGAGGGCTCCAAAAAGTGCTACCAGCCAGCCCAGAGCTACAGTGCATGTGCGCGGGCGCGCGTGCCGCGATTACTTTCACTTTCGCAGCCGCACGGCCGCTTTGATGTTTGATCGCGATCACTTTCGTGACCCCACGGCCGCTTGGCATAGCCAATAGGTCTCGCTTTTGGGACCTTATAAGTATTTAGTTATGCAACTGTCTCTTGGCTAAACACTTATAAGGTCCCAAAGGCGAGACCTATTGGCTATGCCAATGCTTGTTTATAATGCTCTTAATTTTCGCTATTTTTATTATTGTATTGCATTGGCTTTAAATAATTTATGCAAATAAATAAGTACTTAAATACAGATGGGCACACTCAGTATGCCCCCAGCAAGGGTACCTCTTGAAAGGGGAGAAAAGGTTTCCCATGGACACCCCCAGGGTATTCCCTTGTAGGCAGGTTTAGTGACTCACTGCACTTGCCTGCAGGGCATCCTTGCCTTCCTTTCAAGTGCAGGGCTGGCTTGTCACCTTCACAATGAAGAGCGGGCCGCTAACTTAAAAAGCTGGTCCGCCTTCCTTATTGCACGGCTACCATGCAGGTACTGGTTTAGTGCCTGCACTGAGAACAGCACATTTGATGTGATATAGCGCGCTGTCCAAGTCTGCGCTCAGCACACAGATTTAAGTGGGTTTATAGTTGTACAGTATTCAAAGTATGGCCCCTGGTTCCCAAAAAGAAAAGATAAAAGCAGACCAGCAGAGTGTAACCTTCTTTTTGTCTTTCTGCATGTGCTCTCGCTTGCTAAAGATAGTGTATACACAGGGCTTACAGCCCGCCTGTCGTGTAACATTTGTTGGCTTGACTGTCACTCTTATTTTCTACCTTCTAATTGGCCAGCGCATGCCAGCTTCACTTTCTCTTCTTTTGGCTGTAGCATGGACCACGTACTGGTAGATTCAGCTTGAATGTTGTCCTTCCACTTATCATACTTTGATTTAGGCACTACTTTTAGTTTTTCCTTCTTCAATGTCGTCCTTGTTGAACCTCTTGCTGTTTGTAGCTATGTTTTAATATGCCACACCCACTTCAGAAGAGTCATTTTCTCCTTTGAAATAGATGTTTATTGTGACAACAGATGTTTTCTGCTTTTATTGTAACAGATGTTATCTGCTTTGACATTTATTTTCACTAAGGCATGAACATGGTGCAATTGCTTTCATTATGTGATAGGATTGTTTGCCAAATTACATAATTTTTAACTTTTTCACACAAGGGGGGAGTAACGGATTAACTCAGAATCAAAGGGGTGTTGTGCTGAGACCTAAAAAGCATTGACAAAGCCAATAGGTCTCACCTTTGAGACTACTGGCTCTGCCATTGCCTTTTGTTCATGCTGTATAGCAGGGACTTTGCTGACTTTGTCAATAATTTGTAGCCATGCTGTAAAGCAGCGTGGCTGAAAATAATTTAAAAAAGGACTATGATACATCCAGCGATAATGCACATTTAAATTTTTAAACAAATGCGCATTCACTCTGGCTGCATCATGGTGCTTTTTTATAAATTAGTTTTAGCCACACTGCAAAGTATCTGTGGTACTGTACAGCATGGCAATAAAACATTACCAAAGCCAATAGTTCTCAATTGTGACAGACGAGGTCTAATGGCTTTGCCAATGCTGGTTTACTAAATGGAGGTTTAAGAAGCCTTTTTTTCAAATAACAGATGAGACGATGGAGTGGAACTTTCTAAACAAATACGGTCTCACGTACAGAGACGAAGCTCTGAAAAGATAAAGAAACATATGGAGGGTAATTCCTGGTCGTAGTTCTCCACCTGTTAAAGAGATGTGTGAAGTTCCGTAGTGAATCAAATACCCACATTTCCTCAAATTTGCACTATAATTAAGACAGAAATACCAGAGACACAATGTAATGGTGACACTGAAATAATTCACACGCAAGGCAACTGGAGTCCTAACAGGACATAGTAAGCGCACAATGTGACATTCCCTCCTCCCCAAATTCCATTCACATCAATCCAAGTAATTCACCGCAGACCATTGCCAGAGAAAAGTATCCTTCTTGGATATATACAATTATTGACAGCATCACTTTTATCTGCATCGGCAGTAAGTGAATTAGGTACGACATTACACTTTAACTTTTTAACTCGGCCGTACACTAGAAATTGGCTGTACATTTGAACTGGGCCGTACTGGCCCACCAATCTTCCAATCTGCTGCGCACATTGTGCCGGCAGGCCCCAACGCACTACAGCCAACAGTAAGGAAATTAGGTAAGACATTACACCTTAACTTTTTAATTCAGCCGTACACTAGAACTTGGCTGTACATTTGAACTTGGCCATCTCGGCCCACCAATCACCCACTCTGCTGTGTTTGCTCTGCACACATTGTGACGGCAGGCCCCAACGCGCTACAGCCAACAGTTGTATTACTTGACATCCAGGGCATGCATACCGCACCGGCCCACCGGGGTACCTGAACACATGCAGTCTCCCAAGATTCTACTCAGTCCATACATTGTGGGTTAGGGCAGTAGAGTCCAGGACTACCGGCAGGCCAGTCCCTCCTCCCCACCTACCCAGTGCACACGAGGAATCTACACCTTTCTGGACTCCATCGAATGGCTGCACCTCCATTGTTGTGCATCCCCCTTTGTTGTTAACTGTCAGCGCTCCGCCTCCGTGAAGCCTTGCTCTTCTGCCGGGTGGGTGGTTGGTCGACGACGCTCCTGTAGGTCTGCTGTGGTCCGAGGGGACAAAGAACGAAACCCCCCAGTCACAGCCTTAAATACCTGCTACATTTAGTTTCTCTGCACCGCCTACCGATGACATCCAACAGCCAGCTCTTCCATGACCAGCCCCCCATTCTCAGGGCTCCGGAGGAGGCTCAGCCCCATGGCGCTACTAAGGGCACCCCTCCATTAGGCGTGGGGGGGCGCCTGCTCGAGACGGCCAGCCAGAACAAAAGGCCTTTTTGCATTGTTATGCTTGTAGCCAGCTATATGTCTGAAATGACACACCAATTTTTCAATTGGCCAGAATGTGGAATACAGATTACTTAAAAATGTTGCTTCATCAGCAGCATACATAGTTTGCCAATAAGATGCAGGTGGAGAAAATGTAGATTATGATAACTGGCTAGGAACGAACATATTAATGGCCGTATACAAGCGATAACATGATAGTAAACAGGAATTTGATTTGACTTGTATGTATGGGTTCAATAAGTAGTCCTTTTAATTTAGATCACACTGCATTTAGCTAATAAGACGCGGGCACAGTGCCCATTATCAACAACCCTGTTATCCTATTATCTGTTC